>NW_027460291.1:33979017-34301933 GCF_050947875.1 Dermacentor variabilis
AAGCGCTACTCTGGCGCCATATCGTAGCCATCGTCGCCGCACAACCCGCCTTGCGCGGCACTACATTTTTCTTCTCACGCTTTCGTTCCACCAACGAGAGTGACCTTTCATCACGGGGAAATAGTGCCACCATATCAGCGGCGCAACACCCAAGGAAGCGTCACTCGAGCCTTAGGCCTGTTCCACATGATGCGATTTTCATCGCACCGGAAGTGCGATTTCCGTCGTTTGCGACGAAAATCGCAGTCGCAGTGCCGATCCCCCGATTTTCGGCTGCGACCAACCGGTTGGTCGCACAGTCGCACCATCGCAGCGATCGCTGCGATTTTCCGTCGAAATTGCGCGTCGAAATTGCGCGAAATTTCGCCGGTTTGTTTTGGAAAATGGCGCCTCGCTCAACGAGTGCTATGCGCGGAGACGTGGGGTGCCGAATTCGGTACGTACGCGAAGGGAGAATAAAAAAACTTGTACTGCAGATCCCATTCTCTCATTTCTACGCGTGCGGTGACACGCTATATGCAGCAAATGAAGTGCATTTTCGCGTTTGCTTCGCACACCTTTGTGAGTTGCCATGATACGACATGGCCTTTTGGCGTTTTCACAATTTGCTTTTGTTGAATAGCATACAAAAATCGCCGCGTACGGAGCAGCTTAAATAATTTTTAGTTCGGCAAGCGCAAATGACAAGACAGCAAAGTACCCGAAGTTTCAACGTTGTGCCGAACGCGGTACCGTTGCATTTTCTTGTCGGTTTTCAAGCGTGAATTTCCCGATGCATCTTGAAAGGTTATCTTACCTCACTTATTAAATTTGACAGAGCAAACGTGTACGCTGCCGTAATGAGTTTTCTACGATAGCATTAACTCCGTGGCTTGAATAAACGGCGTCGTTAAATTGTTTTGGAATATTACATGCACGCTAAGTTGCACTTCTTCCCTGGAGAATTTTTTTTCTTGCACAGAAACCAATAACCATTGAATATGTTGCGGACTTTGTATCCTTACTGCACCTGTATTAACATTTGCTTTGAATGGTAATTAACATTGCAGTTAGTAAATTAAGTAAATCATTCGCTTGCTATAGTGGCACAGTGACAACGTACCCTCCTGCACCGTCATGTAAAACTCGTGCAACAATGCGAAAACAGCCTGTTCTTGTGGAGATAAAACAGTAGAAAACGACACGTTAAAGAAAAGTAAACCAAAACTGTGCAGTGAGCTCAGTCAGTTGCATCCCTTCCTGTGAATCTTTTAATTACAATCAGTTCTGGCACGTTCACGGCTGATCAAATGTGGAGAAACATTCATGTCTTAGATGTTTCTAATAACAGTTTCTAATAAGCTTGTGATCACATATATTAGTGTGTAAAACTATATAACGATATCCGCTGTGATTACTGCTTCGTAAGTAATGAAATACTATGCTACTTGCAAGAACATATGACCCTGGCATTTTAAAAGGAATTTCTCCATTTCAACTATACACAATATGCGGTTTATTCGATAAAGCACCACAAACTGATTTTTTTTGCAATTACAAACCTATTCCAAGTGTTTACCTACATAAACAGGCAAGACAAAAAATCTATTGACAAAAAAATTGTTCTTCAATTTATTCACCTGCCATTGTGGCTATAGCATTCTGCTGCTAATACAAGGCAAGGGGTTGAATTGCCAGCCATGGCAGTCGCATTTCGATGGGAGTCATAGGTTAAAGAAAGCTCTTGCACTTAGATTTAGTTCATTTTTTACTGAACCCTTAAACTTCGAAATGCTATTGCATGGGGGGGGGGGGGGGGGGGGAGGCACGCTTATGCAAACTCTAACGCCAATCGAAAAGAAAGGACACAATTGTAAAACAAACATTTTTTGATAATTCGAGTGTGTAAACATTCATTGCATCAATATGTATTGTTCAACAGCACTGCACAAATAAGCATGATCAGGTATAGCAAGTACTCTGTCAGGAAGCTGGTTCTACAGATGTATAAAGGTCAAGACATGAATGCTCATACTACATCGTGCGCACAGCCCAAAGAAAGCCTTTTGCAAGAGTTGTCCCTTCTGGCAGATATGAGTGGGCCATAACCAGCAGAAACTTTATCGCAGGGCATTGTGTAATACCGCTTATGAAAGAATGAATATAGTGAAGAGGATTTTAATAGCAGTACCTCATAAGAGGAATAATAGTACTAATAGTCATAATGGCAGTACTAATAAGAGGAACGATGAGCGAGAAAATTTCTGGTAGAGCACTTGAATTAAACAGTAACATTTTGAAAGACAGAAAATTCCAGGTGAGAGTTGGAGGTACATTTGGCCCACCCACACCAACAACACAGTCATACTACAAGAAGTACTACAGCCTATGGTGTACTACAGTCTACGGGAAAGCTATCTTAAACAGAAATCAACAATGATGCAACAAGCTCTCGACAACACTGCAGACTTTCCTGGCCAGTCTGACCTATCGTTTTCTGATAAGTCAGCTTACATCGACGTCGGAAAAAAGACTAGAATCGAGAACTACACCAGATTGCCCATTGTGCTCCACATAGCTGGACAAATATACCCGCAAGTCAACATCCACAAATCCTCAGCTAGTGTAAGACCATGACGGCAGAGCCGACACGTGGGTGAAACAATTATACCATGCTGGACGAAAATTCTACGCCTGGTGAAAATAATAATCTTGAAATCATGGGCGGTGGACGAGTGGATACTATGTAAAATTACAGATGCTGTACTTATGTCCAAGGTATTGTACGGTATGAATTACCAACAGCGCAAAGGAAGACAACTCATCGAATACAGGCATCGGGTAATAACAGGTCTTTCCAACTTTACCATTATTGAAGACCTCTATGAGACAGAGCAAACGAACAAGCACCTAGACAGAGTAGAGTTGCAGCCTGCAGCACAAATTCTTTGCCTCAAAATCTCAGAACCTGGTCCCAAGATAGTACGCCAGCTGGCATATGAGATGCAAAGACGTCTACCACTTCCTTCAGAAACAACCTCAGGAGCACCTGAACTTGAAACACAACTGGCCCATACCATGCTATATGGGGGCAAACAATTAGGCAAGGAGACTATATGCAACTGCCAAACGCACACAGTAGGATGATGATCATGACGATGCAAGCAAACATTAGGCATATATAGTACACTGGTGTGGCAATAGCAGTTTAACAGGAGTATGACACTGCATAATATTAAACTCCATACAAGTGAGTACCATTCCAGGTCATCCTACACAAATTTGTAGACTACAACGCCCTGCACATCCATGGATTCACCAGAAACTGCCTGGGCCTGCACATCACACGAGATTGTCAGGAAAATCAGAAGATTGACACGCGACTGGCAAGCACATGACCAAAAATTAAATTACAGGATACATAGTCATGCAGATATTAGAACTAATAGACATAAGAACTAAAAACTGGACGAGTTGGTGTGTATTCATTATTAACTAAAGCGCAACAGATAGACAACGGACAAGAACGAAGCACTCTGTGTGTTCACACACACACACACACACACACACACACACACACACACACACACACACACACACACACACACACACACACACACACACACACACACACACACACACACACACGCACACACGCACGCACGCACGCACGCACGCACGCACGCACACACACACACACGCACACACGCACGCACGCACGCACGCACGCACACACACACGTACGCACGCACGCACACACGCACACACACACAGGTTTACTCCTTGCACTCTGTGTGTGTGAGAACACACAGAGTGCTTCGTTCTTGTCCGTTGTCTATCTGTTGTGTGTGTGTGTGTGTGTGACACACACACACACACACACACTGGCGCTCCCTGGGACTCACTGGGACACCAATGAGAACACTGGATAAGACCTGGGTCACACTGGACGAGACACTGGTTCCACTGCCATGACGCTGGGGAGCACTGGTTTGTGTTGTACAGGCGCTGGTTCTAGCTGCAGTTCGCTGGTTTGCACTGCATAAACTGCGCTGATTGTGTTTGTGCCGCACTGGTTCCAGTACGCAAGGACGAGCGCTGCTGAATATTAAATGCTTTATACAATTTCATTGCTTGATACTAGTCTCTTGTCCAAAATAATGCTATATTTGGAGTCATAAAACTCTATTTCGTGTCGCAGCTTGGAATAAAGGTGCGTGAGCTGCCCTGTTTATGCATGCACATTTGACACTGAAGATCATTTTCGTTTTTTGCATTTTCCCTTTTCACTGAGCGGATAAGTAAATTCTTGACCAAACCACGCAAACACAGAGGACGTCGCGTTTTTTTAGTAGTTTGCATGTAACATGACTGGGAGTTGTGGCCGTTGTCACAGTGTTGTGGAGTGGACATGAAATCCAGAAGTCGTTCAGACGCACTCGAACGGACCCCGAGTTCGAGGCTTACCGCTGATTGATATTATCGTACCGATAACAAAGCGGAGACGATTCGTGCGCTTCCACTTTCCTTATTGTACTAAAAAAGGGTTCTGAGGCTCAAATACACATTTTAGCCTTGGCCAGCTACCCGCGCTGAGATCGGTCCCTACCGAAGCTTATTCGTATCCGCCGAGTCCGTCTGCACGCCATCGGCGCGTCTGGGCTCAGGAATCAACAAGTCTTGTTAGACTTGTTGATTCCTTGTCTTGCCAGACTTGTTGGATAAATCGCTCTATATTTCAGCTTTCGCTGGAATAAACTTAAATAAACCATTTTTTCATGACTACAGTGCCAGCACAAGAAGCGATGAACGCCGATGTGATGCGTCATAAACAGAGGTATGTGTTCTGTCGCCGAAGGCTCCCAGCACTAGCCTGTGCTTCTCTGGCGAAGATATATGACTAGACAGACGTGTCGACTGAAAGGCATCACTGAACTAAGAAAACGTTGCATATCCCTCGCGTGAATAACAAGAAACTGCTATCGAAATCGGCAGTAACAGCCCATACAGCGTCCTGGGTTGGCGGTTCATTTAGGACTTTTTTCGAAGTTAAAATACCAATCGCAAGTGAAAATCGATGTTGTGGCACTTCCAAGCATACTACTGAATACGGACAGCAACGTTTTCATTCTGGTACAGGCGTAAGTTCTAGTTGCTGGACGATAGTGCATCTACCATGTGTGTGTGAGACGTATCTCTGCGAAACTAAAACTGCTTCTCGATTTTGACAGGGCAAATTATCCATGCACGTTTATCTGTTGGCGTGGCGTAGTGGTAAAGTACCGGGCTAGGTATCTATGGGTCCGGCGATCGAATCTAGGTCGAAGAATTTTTTTATGGCTCTAAAACGCTCGCTGTTGCTTTCTGTATTCAAAAAGATGTATACGGTGGCCAGGCACCGCGTATTTAAGGCGCTAGAGTTGTTTTTCGCACCAGTATACCCAGCGCCTCCCAGTACGCCGCGTCTGCCCAGCGCCCCAGCATCCAGCGCGCGACACTGGGCCCACTAGGCACTGGATACTGGGTGCTGGGTTTTGCAATAGGGATAGTCATTGCTTATAACTTTCGAAATGGATAATTATAGCTTGCTATTGACATTGAAGCAGCCTTTCAACAACAAGAAAAGGAATAAATTTTTCCAGCTCTGAGCATTGAATTGCAGGCAAAGCGGGCACAAAATTCTGCCAATGTGTTTAGGAATACCAGATTGCAATAAACACTGAGGCTTTCATTTGTCATTTCTCTGGCTGGGGGGGGGGGAGCAATCTAGTTCGAAATGACTTCCACAAGCATGTCGTAACAATGTTGATCTAATACAGGTTAAATGCATGACTACTTTAAGAAATGTGGATGATTGCTATAAATTGCTGAAGGAACTATAATATCTAGCAATAATAATATAATAATATTTATTTCCATAAAACAGGCTAACCGTGAGCGGCGTGCGAGGCTGAGCAGAAACCTGAAAAAGTGCGCCTGCCGTGTGCCTACGATCCTGCATTACGGATAGCGCGTATTGATATGGTCTTCTTGTTAGAAGTTCAGAGTATGCTACTAGCGCGAGACACAGGACATCAAAGTGGACGAGAAGCGTGTCTTTTAGAATGCTATGTTACAACGTTCTACAAAAGTGACGGTAACTGCTCAAAACACTTGATGCGTCTGCTTTTGCGCCTTTTGAAATATTCAGAGGACTCCCATATATATATATTCACAGCACACGCACGGCGATGGACAAACCAGGCTAGCGCTAAGTTTGAATTTCACAATTTTTATTCCACGTCCAGTAATCACACATATCATTTGCGGCTTCGTTGAGGGGCACACGCGGGCTTTCGGGCTGGTGCTTGTTGTTGTGTTTGGTGCAAGAATGTGGCTAGAAGCAGGCACCGCATATGCGCAATCACTAGCAATATACACACATAATTTCTCTAGAAGCTGAGGCCGAGCACGGGTAGCGCGAGCATCTTGTTGGGCTGACACGAAGACTTCGCGGCAGCCGAATTCCGAATACTGCATGTTCGGTGAGGGTAGCTATATGAACTTGTCGATAGGTCATCTTGTAGATTGTTGTAGCGCAGGCAGAACGAAACGGTCATAGAAGGCAGATGAGACAACGCACTGCGCTGAACCAGCTGCGAACAGCTGTTTACGTGGAGGAAGGAAACTGAGGAGAGGCCTTACCCCTTCCGCGCGCTATAGGAGAAAAGTGTGGAGAAAATGACGTAGTAGGTTCTCCTCTTTTTTCTCATTTTTTTATTTCTTTGCCGTAGCGGCCACGCCTTTCGGGCCACAATGGCGGCTTTGTTATGGTTCTGTGCGCTCAGACGTGTTGCTCCGTAGGTTTCGTACCGTGGCAAAGGCGCCGGGCGGGCAGGTTTGAGTTGGTCTCCGTGTGTTGTTGCGCTGCGTTATCTGGACCGTGCTCTCCCGGATGTTGCTGTCACCAGGTGGGACAGGAGGAACTAAAGTTCGTGAAATTAACGCGCATGCAGCGCTGTACGCAATGTACCGCGCCACGGCAATGGCAACGGACGAAGGAATATCCGCGGGAAATATTGCTCTTTTGGAGGAATAATGCTAACGTGCCATCGCACGCCGAAACCGATGCGTTTCAGAATCTGTACAATGAACGCCTTGCAGGTTAGTGATTCCTGCTTTTGACAGCGCATATGGTGCATTTGTGGCACGTAGACTTACGTTATGAATACATAGTTCGTGTTCAGTAGCAACTTGCTTTTGTGCATATTAAAACACATGTTGCTTAACTGTTGCTTGTTCCTCGCACTACTCGCGACAGCACGAAATCCTTTAAGCAGAGCGCGTTCGAGGTTCATGCACACCTGCACAGGTGTACCTCAATACACGTGCTGATAGAGCGTTACGTAGAATATGTGCATTTTGCTGCCCTCGGCACCGTGCGCCTGCCAGCCGACGCTTCATCCTGGAAGATGGGAAAGAAGCAGCTGCTTTGACTTAAAGTAATGAGTCCTCCCTACCGCAGGCCTATCTTAGCTGTGCGCGCGAGAAGCGCACGGAAGTGAAGGTTAGCGGATGCGCTGCAAGAGTCGGCAAGGCTCCACAGAACGTACGCCTGCGAACACGTCAAACGGCTGTTCCATGGTCGCATGTAGGCCGGTTCTACGCGCGTACTGTTCTGCACCGTGCGCCGGCTATCGCAAAACTTTGGTTCCGTGACGCTTCACTTACCCTGGTAAGAAGGCACCTCGGGCCGCAGTCAATGAATGTAAACGTGGAGTCAGAAATCTTCCTTGCCTGCGCGCTGTCGTAGTAATGCGCGGCCACCCGAAGTTTGTTCAATAAAGCACGACGATTCCTCAAGCGAGAATGTGTTTGTGCTCATAAAATCCAGATGGATCGCAAATGGGTCGCGTACGTATCTCCAGTGCGTTCTTGCAGTGCAGTGAGACTGCGTACATTTTTCTTCGTATCGCCAGACGTCTAGCTCGCAAGACCGTCTGAGAGCCCCAGGAGGTCCAAGCAGAGAAAAGCAAGTAGAAGGCAGCGGTAAAGATGACCTTTCTTTAAAAAAACATGCAAGAATGGGCAGCGGCCGCTACCTGCGGTTGATGAGAACAGTTCAGTTGGCTGGCATCATAAGGCACGTTTATTTTCATAAAAGCCGGTAAAAGCAGCCGATTCAACCTCACGGTCCAATTTGCGAAGTTCATTATGAACTTATTTTAACATCACTTCGGCAGCGGTAATGCAATGAGACATCGCGATTGTTTAGTATTGCTGCGGAGCGCGCGCGTCCGAGAAGCTCGGTTGCGCGCAGCGCGGCGTGGTTTCGCGAGATATGTAAGCAAGAGAGGAGAGCTGGCCCGATAAGCGGAGCATCGCCATGAGAAACGCCAACTTCCGGCTTCACTTAGCCTCACAAAGAGTGCTCCATGGCTGTTTACAAGTGTCGTGCCTCATCGCACTGAATTTCAGCAACCGCCGTTGCGCGCTGCAAAAGAAATCTTAACTTCAACGCGTTTTTAAATTACAGAACACTGATATTGTTTGCTCGTAACGAAGAATAGTCAACAATATTATAATGTAAAGGTTTTATTAATTAAAATAAAAGAATTATGCCACGTGTGCTACGAAACCTGGCAGTGAGCAACCCAGGGCATCGCATTAGTCGCCCTCTAAAAATCGTAGTGCGACGCGTGCGACTGCACCGATTTTCATCGTTCCAGTCACAGCATGTGAAGCAGCTCGTAGCCGCTCGCCATCGCCCCTTGCAGGAGCAGTGATCCCCGTCACACACACCGCGAACTGACCTCAGCAGCTGACGCCGCGGACAAGCGTAGACTTCCCCACCTAACGTCACCTTGGCCTCCCCTCGGAATCGCAGATGAGGTCGCCGACGCGGCGGCGGATGCCGTGGGCGCCGGAAACTCTGCGCATGCGCAATCTGTTTCCCCTCCGCCACTCCTCCACTTTCCGCCTTATGGCTTCTCGGTACCCTCCTCCTCCACTTTTTTCCGCGCACGCTCCTTCATTTCCCGCTGCGCTCCGCGTTCGCTTTCATCATTAGCTGTGCTCGTTCGCTTGGTTATACCGAGGAACGACGCCGATGCTTAACGCAGGAACGGGTGCCTAGCTGCTCTCTAAAAACTGACGGACAAGTGACAGAGCTCCGTTCCATTCATAAATTTGTACTGCCTATGATATCACTGTATGGTTTGCCGTTTAACTACAATGATGAGTACTTCGCAGCGCCCCGTTCGTCGTCAAGAAGCGGAGAAGCGCTAAGCTTGCCGCCCGGTAGACGGCACACCTACCCATCTAGACACTGGCCTCCTTGAAGCCCTTGGGTTCAGCGGGAGCAGTGGTAAAGCAAACACGTCCGCAACAGGCATTAGCAAGAGGCGATTGGAGGATTGGTGGAAGAAAAGTAGGGAAATGCCAAAAGACGGAGACGTACAAAAGCACAGTTGGCAATAAGGGATCAGAAAATTTGGGCGTTGTAGTTCATAGTGTTTTTTTTTTTTCATTGTTCAACCTGGGTAGGACATTAGGCAGTATAATAGCAAGAGCTTGGTGGCGCAACCCGCCGCCCCGTTCCAAAGGGGACGCTTATAACATCCATCCATCCATCCATCCACACCGTACCAGTGGTCTAAGTTATCTATCAGCTTGGGAAACTAGATATATGTGCGTGGTCGTGATGCCGTCGTGCTTGTTCCATCGTCGTCATTCCAACTTCGTCATCTGACTCTCGTGTTGGCGTCGTTGTCCCCCCGTCGTCGCCATACCATTGCGGTCATGTCATCGCCATCACGCCATGTTTTACTAACATCATCTCTTCAGTAACGTCTGCCCGTTGCCGACATGCTGTTGTCGGCATACCGTCTTTGTCGACGCATCGACGCCATTCCTTTTTTTTTTCATTATATCGTAATTACGTTGTCATCATCCAATTGCGACTGTGCCCCAGTTTTCATGTCGTGCTGCCGTCGTGCTCGTTCCATCGTCGTCATTCCAACTTCGTCATCGGACTCTCGTCTTGGCGTCGTCGTCACCGCGTCGTTGCCATACCATTGCCGTCATGTCATCGCCGTCACGCCATGTTTTACTAACGTCATCTCTTCAGTAGCGTCTGCCCATTGCCGTCGTGCTGTCGTCGTCATACTGTCTTTGTCGATGCATCGACGCCATTCCTTTTTCTTCATTCTTTCGTAATCACGTTGTCATCATCCAATTGCGACTGTGCCCCAGTTTTCATACCGTGGTCGTGATTCCGTCGTGCTCGTTCCATCGTCGTCATTCCAACTTCGTCAGTCGGTTGTCATCAGAGTATCGTCGTCGCGCCAGCACCGTCATACAGTCGTCGTGATCCCATTGTTCTCATGTAGTTGTCAAGTAGTCGTCGTTATACTATCGTCATCACTGAAGAATTATATCATTCTCGTTATGCCGTCGTCGTCATTCCACCTTTGTCGTTCCACCGACGTCATTCCTTCTTCGTCATTCCATCGTAGTCACTGTGTCGGTGTCATACAGCCGTTGTCATGCCGCCATGCTCATGAGCGACCTTAGCAAGTGAGTGCCATAGCAAACTGGGACGATACCGGAGTATACGACGCATATAGCCGAAGCCACAGACGTCTCTGAATGACCACTTCAGACGTCAGATAAACGTCACTTCAGAAATATGTTCGGTCGCTAAGCTGCTCGAATGCTAATCGCATTACCATCAAGAGTCATCGTGAGATCAGTTCCGCCCTAATTTTCCTTTTAACTTTTCATCCCATACCGGACCACAACGTCAATGGCGCCATTTCATGTCTTTCGTATACAAATTACGCAATATTTCACATATTTCGTAATGTTTATATGGCCTTGTGTTATTTTATTGAAAGATAACCTTTAATGGTTGTGCATTGAATTATTACTATATTATTTCAATGTAGCTTGTTTCAATAACCAGGTCCGTGTTCATAGAAAGCTATTAAGCTAAAGCTGTTTTTAAGAGAAAATTCCACCAATCCTGATGCTACACATATCATTAGCTAAAGTGTACAGCCAATGTCAAAAAGCACTTACGAACGACAAGCTTCATGGATACGGCCCCTGCATGCTAATAGCCTTAATCAAAACTTTAGTAGCCGCGGCATGCTGCCGGTGACGTGTCCCGCGCTGCGGTTATATCTATGTAAAGGATACCAGGAAACGTAAGCAAGTGTTTGTAAGCCTGCTCATTAATAGCTTGATTCCATTTATTCCATGCGCTTAGCGTCACGCGCAGTTTTTCTAGCGGCAGGTCCCTGTGCGGCGATTTTAGCGACCATTTTTGCCTTTGCGGAGAAAACCAAGTAGTAAACAAGGTTGCCAGTCGTCGAGGTAAACCGTGCTGCGTGGACATTTTAACGCAACAGTCACACGAGAAAAGGTCATGCGAGCGGAAGCGCAACCCTTATGTTAATTCTATTTTTTTAGACGTGAAAGAGTAGGGGCGCACCCTGGGTAACTCCGCAAGCACAGCAGAGGGTCCGAACGGAGCTGAACGAGGACGTCGAGGGAGGGCGGAGTGTTTTCGCTGTACGTAGTACGGTGCCTCGATGTCCTCCTCGCCCGCGGCTCCGTAGATGGTGGAAACAACCGCGTCGCCTGCTACGGCATCCGCCATTCTCATGCCCGCACTGAGGGAGACACGATTTGTAGGCAGCACGGGGGCTTTGTGTGGAAAAAGTGATTGTGGAAAGGCCTTAATGCGTGTTGATAGTTAAGCAGGTAGTGTTGTTTATGGTTTACAGTCAAACAGCACTGCTAAATAAGCGGCCTCACGGTGTTTGTAATGCTGCAGTCTGAAATCGTTTCGAAAAGCGTTACGACCGCTTGTTGGCATGATACTTTGTTTAGCTGTCAAACAGGAACTAGGTTGCATGACACATTGCAGGGCGAAAGACTGAAAACTCGTGCACAACGGCAGCGAAACTCGTCCCCGATCCAATGTTAGGTGCACTGCATTATATAGCGTATATATGGTGGCGTTTGTACGGCTTCTGCAGAAGTCTGCATACCGCGGCGGTTCTCTTTGTACATCCTCCACTAACACTATCACTAACCTGAAATTCCATTATTACTTCTGGAATGGCGCTGTCGCCAGATGCTTCTGGAGCGCAGCATACACACCTTGAGAAAAAAGTTAGTAAGAAGTTAGTAATTGCAAGCAAGTAGGTAGTAACTGCAGCGGTTACTACCTTATTGGACCGTTACTAACTTTTTTGCTACCTGTTTACTACCTACTAAACAGCTGGTAGCTGCATGAAAAGAGGCAGTAACTGCAGCGGTTACTACCTTTATTGGACCGTTACTAACTTTTGTGCTACCTGTTAACTACCTACATTACTATTTACTACCTACTAAACAGCTGCTAGCCGCATGCAAAGATGTAGTAACTGCAGCGGTTACAACCTTTTTTGAAATGTTGCGAACTTGTTGCCGCCTGTTTACTACCTAAGACAAAACTTTCGCGACTACCCATAGTGCGTCCAATTTAGTAAGTGGAAACATTCCGAAACATCACTTTTTAGTGGAACCTGGCGATGCAATTATCTACTTGATCAAGTACAGAACCATGCTTCTTTTTTTCTTGAAATTTACCGACTGCAGTGTCTAAGCACCCTTTCAGGGCAGAAACTCCCCACTGCGGAACTGTCATATGGGGCGTAGCACTCCTTGTGGTCGTCACTAATGAAATATCTACCCTTGAAACTAAGACTGCCGTATTTTGAGAGATTAAGCAACTCCCAAGGATACCGCGCACGCGATGACGATCTCTTCTTTAACAGCAATATTGTGTTTGATAAATGAAGGAAATGTTGTTGTAGTGCTTTTTTTTTTCTCGCATAAACTGCCCGCCGGCACGCTCGCCTGCGTTCCAAGACGCAGAAGCTTCCCCTTGCTGTTGCAGACGCAATTCTCCAGTTGCTCGCGTTTTCGGCGCGTTCCTTGCTGCGCAAGCTCTCGCCTGCGCTTCGGTAACGCCAAATGGAAACGTGGCAAGCGTTCACGTCTCGACACGCGAGCTGGGCCTGGAAATGGCGGCTTTGGCGGAGACAAAGACTCCGGAGAAAGACTCCGTCAGAGAAAGAAAGAAAGGCCCGGCACGCGGCGGCGGGCAAGGCGGACATGGAGGTACCCTGTAGCTGTATGTGACACGCCACGGCGTGGCAAGCCCTTTTGTGTGGTAACTATGCAATGAAAGTTGCCACCCGCCATGGTTGCTCAGTGGCTATGGTGTTAGGCTGCTGAGCACGAGCTCGCGGGATCGAATCTCGGCCACGGCGGCCGCATTTCGATAAGGGCGAAATGCCAAAACACCCGTCTACTTAGATTTAGGTGCACGTTAAAGAACCCCAGGTGGTCGAAATTTCCGGAGTCCACCACTACGGCGCGCCTCATAAACAGAAAGTGGTTTTGGCACGTAAAACCCTATAATTAAAAAAACATGAAAGTTGCTGAAAAATTAAGCGTCACAAAATAGTGGCGTCAATCGGCATCCCGGCGCTTTCTTTGCGTCCCTCCCCGCCCCTTTGCCTGTCCCTCTTATTTATTAATGCACATTTTGTACAGCGAATGTGAAATAATTTAAAAGGGCTGCGCTCCTATTTTTGCCTGTATTTCGGCATTTATTTGTGCTTGTAATTACGCATTTATTTTTATCTTTTACGTGCTGCAAACAATTCAATTGGTTGTTTACATTGCGACTTCATTTCTGAATTTAGCGTTTCCTGCAATTTCAGGTGGTGAATGCAGCACTTACTAGCACTGCTGCATGAGCACTTTGCTTCGCATCTTTCGGTATCATCATCATCATCATCATCATCATAATCATCATCATCATCATCATCAGCCTGGTTACGCCCACTGCAGGGCAAAGGCCTCTCCCATACTTCTCCAAGTGAGTGAGTGAGTGAGTGAGTGAGTGAGTGAGTGAGGCAGGGAGGGAAGGATTGTTGGTTGAAAAAATTCACAGGCTTGCACGGCACACCTAGCACAGCTTAAGCTGCAGCAGCGGCTCCATCATCATCATCATCAACCTGGTTACGCCCACTGCAGGGCAAAGGCCTCGCCCACACTTCTACAACTACCCCGGTCATGTGCTAATTGTGGCCATGTTGTCCCTGCAAACTTCTTAATCTCATCCGCCCACTTAACTTTCTGCCGCCCTCTGCTACGCTTCCCTTCCCTTGGAATCCATTACGTAACTCTTAATGACCATCAGTTATCTTCCCTCCTCATTACGTGTCCTGCCCATGCTCCCCATTTCTTTTTCTTGATTTCAACTAAGATATCATTAACTCGCGTTTGTTCCCTCACCCAATCAGCTCTTTTCTTATCCCTTAACGTTACACCTATCATTCTTCTTTCCATAGCTCGCTGTGTCGTCCTCAGCCCTGTGTCGTCCTGATCCCGGTGACCAGAACCGGTAACGCACTCCCTCACCAGAGCAGGATTGGCCACCCTGGTGCAGTACTTGACCACAACCTCCTATATGAACACAACAATCTTTCGGTATAATAGGAGTTAAATAATTGGGAGCCCCTGCTTCAACGCCTGTCGCATAAATTCTGGGATTTATTGCGCTTATTGCAGGAAACATGCAGCATGAAACCTGAAATAATATTCAGTCGTCGATCTCGCAGACGTCGCTAATTACGGTGAAAAGTTTCCTTTACACATTAGCATACATTCAATGTGACGTCCTTGTGACGCCCGGGAGATGCCACGGCCTACGTCACTGCGAAGCAGCCCTAAATATCAATATATATATATATATATATTAAATGGCCCGCGTCATCATCATCATAATGTTTTTATGTCCAACGGCAGGACGACGGCGTATTTCTAACTGTTTCTTCCTGGTACAGCCGACTAGAGTTTATGTCTGCTAATACTCTAATTTAGTCACCCCGCCTAATTATCTGCGTTGCTTGACTGCGCTTCCCTTATATTGGCACCCATTCTGTAACTTTAATCGTCCACTGGTTATCTAGCTGCCCTACGCATTACATGTGGCCTACCTAGCACCTTTTTTTTTTTGCAGCCTAATGATCAGCCATAATAGAATATAGGTTTGCTCTCGAATTCGCATGTCTGTCTACCTTTCTCTTAACTTTACGCCGAGCATGTTTCGCTCCATTGCTCGTTGCAGTGTTCGAGCTTCTTTGTTAACCTCCAAGTTTCTGCCCCACATGTTAGTATACTCGTATGCGTGTATTTAAATTCAGTAAGAGGCTCCGGATCAAACTCAAGGACAAACTCGCGTGCAGAATTACCCAGTCACGCTGTTTACGCGCGGCAATAAGCGGCCCCTTTGTGCCATCAAAAGAGGCCCGGAAATTCGGCAGAAGCTCGGCCGAGGCTATGAGAGCCGGCCGCCCAACGCAATGTCCATGTGCTCTTCCAACAGCGACTCCACGAGCACCGTTCCGTGAGAGCCTGGTGTAAACAAGCCTTTCGTGCGGCACTAATTTCCTTGCCGAGAGGTATAGGCAACAAGGGCGCTGTTCGGGAGGACGTTCGTGTTTTGATAGCCCACAAAGAGAAGCAGAGCGGCCTCGTGGGAAGCCCTAAATAAAGCACCACGCGTGGGAGGCCAGAAGGGCCAGGCGGTTCCGATCACCGCATAGTGGGAGATGAATCAGGCACGCCCACGCCGAGGGTCGCAGCTGAAGCATGCGGTTCGAGAAAGGAAGTTAGCCACACATTGGTGGTGGTGGCCTGAAGGGCAAACTTCGGAAAACACGAGTTTCGCTTCTCAGATGTCTGCCCGACAGCGACGCTGTGTGTGTTGCGCAAAACACACAAGGCGACGCAAAGCTGCGTAATCCTGTCCTTCGTGGACTGAAGCAGCTTGAGCGACAACCGGCTTGGCGCGTCGCCTGGCACGATAATCGCGCTGTCATCACAGCTCAAAATACGTAGATCATGGAGTTATTGCGAAGCATCAATAAGCATATACGGAACACATTTAAATTATGGGGTTTTACGTGCCAAAACCACTTTCTGATCATGAGGCACGCCGTAGTGGAGGACTCCGGAAATTTCGACCACCTGGAGTTCTTTAACGTGCACCTAAATCTAAGTACACGGGTGTTTTCGCATTTCGCCCCCATCGAAATGCGGCCGCCGTGGCCGGGATTCGATCCCGCGACCTCGTGCACAGCGGAACACATTTCGACTGGGGTTACTGCGTGGTCGCCGTGGAGCACAACGTGGAGCCGAAGACGTAGATCAGGACCCCGTCTTGGTTGCCGCTTCAGTGCGCAACGCGTGTGCTAAGCGGCGGAGTCGGAATAAGGGGCCGGTTTGTACCCGCCTCGGCAGCTCAGTGCCTACGGTTCATGCTGCTGAGCCTGAAAGTGTGGGTCACAATGTCTAGTCGCGGAGGCCACATTCCGATCGGGGGTGCAATACAAATATGCTCAGTGACGAGCATCGGGCGCTGGTTAAAGAACATCAGGCGGTCAAAACTTATTCGGATTCCTCTGTGTACTGATTCCAGACACGGTAAACGCGTTAATAAATAGGAAATTGCTCAGCGGTTGGCAAGACAAAGTGGGCTAGGTCTACTACGCGTACACAAATACTCAGGAAAGTGGACGGGAAAGCGGTGCCGCGGCAGCTCAATTAGTATGAGCATCGCACTTCGCGGGATGAAATCGCGGTCGCGGCGGCCGCATTTCGACGGGGACGAAACGCAACAACGGCCTTGTGCAATTCATTGGGTACATGTTAAAGATCCCCAGGTGGCCAAAAGTAATCCGGAGGCCCCTACTACGGCGTGCCGCATAGTTATATTGTGGTTTTGGCACGTCAAACTCCATAATTATTAAAAAAAAGAAAAGAGAATCGCAAGCGTCATGACAAGATGTGGGATCCGTCCCTCTGGCGGCAAGTTGTTTTTTCATCCAGTTTCCTTTACATTTTCTTTATCGTTTCTAAACTAAAAAAACAGCAAAATGTTTACTCGATGCTTTCCTTGGTTTCATTGTCTGTTGGCTCGACAAACTGGATGATTGCCCCTTGATAGAGGAAAGCGTTCTAGGACACAGGTACATGCAGGTTTCGGCACTCAAGGGCTTAAGTGCTATGCTCAAGTTCTTAAGGGCTTCTGAACTGTGCGAGTGACTTTGAAAGTTGTAGCGCGTAGCATCACGTTATTGTGTTAATGTTAACACGAGAGTGTTTTAGGCCGGGTCCACCATCAACTTCCTGTAACGGATTTGACGTCGCTGCGAACACGTAAACTCTGCTCTCTCTTGACAGGGACGGCGCCACCATCTAGGAACGGTGAACATCGTGACACCAACGAGCGCCGACAGTGAGCGATTCGGTAGTCTCAGCGCAGCGGAGGCTCCAACGTGGTGTATCCCGCTGTAGGTGGTGTCGGCCTTCTGCATGAGCTGACGACGCAGTTTGCGCACACGGTTTGTCTTTCGCGTCCGATTAGCCTGTGACACTTCGTCGCCTACGGAGCGCAGCTTCAACATGCATCAGCAGTGCTTACAGGCCACCTGCTGCTTCGCTTTCGATGGCATCAACTAATAAAACCGCTGCAGACTGTATGACAAAATATTCCGATAATTCTGGGGCGGTGGTATCTCCGGTGTTATCACCACCGCCCGAGAATTATCGGATTTTTTTTTCATACAGTCACTGGGTTCGCAGCGCATCATTGTGCCGTCTTTAACCTTGTACAGCACTGAATATGGTTTTTTGGATTCTGTCCCATCAGTGCGCTCTGGTGATCGGATGTTGTGGTGGTTCCTGCACATGGTGCGCCCTGCGCATGTTCTTATGGATTCTGCTCTCTATAAAGGAGCGACGCAATAAAATGATGTCAGTTGAGAGTAGCGCCTTGTCCTGGGACGTCTTTCTTGTGTCCGTTGTTTTGCGCTAAGCAAAGTAATTATGGACACGCTTCTGCTAGTGCTGCCATGCGCGCGGACGCATTTTTTCCCGTTGATTCTCTCTGTTTTGTGTTGATCTGCATCGACATCGCATAGTAATTAAGCGAACTGCTATTGTTGTGAAGCGACGTAGAATCACACCCGGCACATGAAATAAACCAGATTGCCAAACAACTTAAAGACACAGCCGCCGATATCAAATATATTAAAGAGGGACGCCTCGTTCAGATGGATTAAAAGTTCGACGCATTAACAGCAATCGAGGCGAAGGTGTTGGACATGAAGGCTCCCTTCCAAAAACTAGAAGAGTGAGCTGAAGACTTGGAAAAATCGGAGCGGACGAGCAAACATAGATGACCCACCGGAAACAGAGGAACAAAGCAGCGATACCCTAGCAGCGGCTGCCAACGACAACATAATTAAGAACACTCTTGGCCTGGAAAACGTTAGTATTGAGCGGATCCGTAGTTTAGGTAGACATTCAAGGACTAAAACGAGACCAGTATTACTCAGGCTTCTCGACACTTAGCAGAAGACTCAGATATTAAGGAAAGGCTACAAGTTTAAACGCTTTAACTTGTCTATTGGAGAGGACTGAATTCAACCGCAAAAATGCGGGAGACTGCAAGGAAACGCTGAGATAATGCAAAATCCAACCGAAAAAGACACCGAAAGGTTTCCTTACCGTCTGATAAATTCTACGTTAATGACCGCGTCTTTGTTTTGGATCACGATAAAAATGAAAGGGTGCCACTACAAAAAAAAAAAAAAAAAAAAGAACAGAAAGGAATCGCTTGCCAGCCCTAAGTCAAACACACTCTCGATCCTAGCAGTGCTCAACATAAATACGAGAAGCATAGTAAACCTAGAAGATAGTAAATCCTCGAAGGACTGTTACTGGAACCCAATCAAGATATATAGGGGTCATCACGGAAACGTGCCTCTCCTCAGATGTATCTTCACTCACGAAATGTCTCCAGAAGGTTACTCTGTTATCCGTAAAAAATAGGGCTATCTCGCGGAAGGGGTGTGGCCCTGCTTTTTAAAGAATGATATGCCATTTGTTCCACTTCCTGAAGTCTCGAATGCGAAGGAGTGGGTTTTGAAAAATTTCGTACAACGACAGCTGCATATTTGCTGGCTGCGTTTATCCACTCCCCACAGTGTGGACCCAAAGTCGTGCTTGCCTTGCAGGAGTTTTCAGATCCATGTTCGTGACGGCAGAGTAATCCTCATGGGGGACTTCAATCTGCCAGACCTGAATAGATTGCCATGCACTACACTTCAACCACATCCGCCGCACTCACGGATCTAATGACAAAGTTCATCCTTGACAAGGTGGTCGACCAGCCCACCCAATGGCAAGGTTCTACGAATAGCATACTCACGCTCATAGTTGACCACTTGCCGCTTCACACGATGGAAATGACAACTGGCTGTGGTATATCGGACCCCTACATACCTAAATAAACTCTCTATTTCTAAAAGGTAGCATAACTATACTCAACTTGGAGCGAACTGTCTTTGACTTTCGCAGACCAGATAATGCCGGTGCTCCTACTCGCCTACGGCGCGAGTTTGGCGTTTCCCTCCAAGCAGCTTCTGAAACGGGTTGTGACGTCAACGCTTCGGGGCATCAACTTAAGTCGATTGTACTACACTATACAACAACTGTACAACAAAGTTGGTCCAATGCAACGTTGCAAACCACAAAATAAAAGCCCATGGATATCACGCGAGGTCCTTCAAGCGAAGCGTAGAGAGATTTGGAAATGCTATTAGAACAAAAGGGGCGACTCAATCTCTGCAGGATAGACTGACCTCCGCTCTCGTCGACTTCAGAAGAAAGCTAATGCACGAAAATCATCACTACTTCAGCGCAACATTCCCTGACTTCACAACTAACTATCCGCCCAGGTTTTGCAGATATTCTAGCTCGTGTTCAAGTGTGTCACCCGAATGGTCTCTAGAAGAAAAACCACTCAGGCGAACACATTTAACATGTCTTTTTTTCTCAGTTCTCACTGCAGATAACGGCCTACTTCCCTCCCTACCCTGTCCTCCTAAAATGATCGATTCATTGAACATAACCGATGCTGGCGTTCTCAAGTTATTGCTGAATTAACCTCGGCAGCAAGAAAGCTAATGGACCAGATAGTATGCTGAATGAGTTTTTTAAAATAAAGGTATGCAGAATGGTGTAGCCAATACCTCGCCATTATATACCGCAAATTGCTCTCATCCACACAGCATGAGTGGAAAAAACGCGAAGGTTATTCCCATACATAAATCTGGTGAAACTAACGAACATTCTAATTACAGGCCAATCTCAGTTATCAGTGCATCCTGTGAAACAATGGAACATATTATTTTCAGACTAACTGTATTTCTCGAACTAGAACATATATGAATACTTCAACAACACAGCTTTAGAAGTAGTCTCTCAACGGCCACACAACTAAGCGACGTAGTGCATGACCTTGCGCTGAATCTAAACAAGCGAACCCAGACAGACATGATCCTTCTAGATTTCAGTAAAGTATTTGTTGCGCAAGCCATGCTAAATTAGATGCAAAACTTGAGGCTACGATCGCAGATGGTGAGACGACTGCATGGATCAAAAGCCTTCTTGTTGCGTCGTACACAGTCTGTTAGTCTTGATAGCATTCCTTCTAAGTCTGCAGCGGTAGCCTCAGAAATCCCTCAAAGGTGAGTATTGGGCCCAGTGTTATTTTTAATCTTTATTAACAACATTCCGGCTAGCATAGAATGTGCCACTAATCTTTTCGTGGATAATGGTATTATTTAGAAAGACATTGGGAGCTACGAAGACCAATAAATATTAAACAGAGCACTCGACTTAGTGCACAATTGGGGCAAAGAATTGCAAATGTATGTGAACAGTACTCAATGTGTATGTATGTCCTTCGTAACAGCAACAACAACAAAAAAAGGCCTAGGAATTTTCTTACGCCCTCAGTTGAACTTGCCTGAATAAAGTAAATCACCACTAGGTCTGACATTCATTTCCGACTTTTCATGGAACTTACACATTGATAAAATTACCTCAATCGCAATGCGTACACTTTTTTTTTTTCTTAGGCGATGTTTGCGTCTTGCACCGAAGCACACCAGACTACTAGCTTACACGACATTTTTTCGCTCCATCTTAGAATACGCTAACATCATCTGGTTTCAGCACACATTAACTAACATCAAAACTAGAAAAGGTGCAAAGAAAAGCTGTGCGGTTCATCTTCAGTAAGTACAGGTCCTATGACTCCTCGAAAAACCTCTTGGCTGATGTGTGCCTTGAAACACTATCCGTTAGGGCCAGACAAGTACGTTTAAAATTAATCTACCAACTAAAGCAAGGCCTTTTGAAGATAGGCTGAGCCAAGTATATTACTTTGTCGACGTCATGTCAGTCGCGAAATAAGCACCTGTTCACACTAAACTAGTACAGCGGCCACAATGAAACGCCCAAGTTCTCAGGTTTCCACCGTGCGGTCAAAGAATTGAATCTTCTCAACCTAGAAATAGTTTTCTCTCTGTCACTTTCATCGTTCATCAACATTTCTAGAGACATCAAGCAGAGAAGACGCCGCTTAACACACACGAATTTATTCGCAGTAATACTTGAGTTTCTTCTTGCACGTACTAGTTACTTGTACGCTGTTGTCTATATGACTGCTGCAATAATACGTCGGTGATTTATTCGCTCTTGTTAGTAAAATTTTCGGTAACACCATATTTGTTATTGAGTAGTGTTGTTAAACTAACCAAATGTATATTACCATAACATGTCATTGCGATTTTTACAATACTGAATATAACTTTTATTTTCTACTGTACCATGCAGCATGAGCTGTCTAGTTTCTTAATTCTGTAAAATTGTTTAATCGAATGCCCACCTGCGTTGGTCTCGCTGAGACTGGCAGTATCGCAAACAGACAAACAAACAAACAAAGAAACAAAGAAACAAACAAACAAAGAAACAAAGAAACAAAGAAACAAACAAACAAACAAACAAACAAATAAATAAATAAATAAATAAATAAATAAAAGTATTCGAACCTGCCACGGTGTTATTTACATATGTCGAGTTATAGCTAGTATATATTAGAGGGAGACTATCAAGAAACCACACAATGTTAAAACATCGCTAAATGCTACTGCTTCAGAAGCGCTGGCCGACACTAACATGCAGCATGTGATCTTGGTATAGAGCTTGTATCAAAGTCGAATCCAGTCAATAATGGAGGCTAAATTTGGCGTTATTGAACATTCTTGGGAAACAGGAGTACTTAAGAAGCATTATTGTCTGAAATATTGCTTGCGAAATCTTGGTTGAGATACCGTTTCTATCCCTGTAGTCACAATTACGCGCTCACATGCATCGCGCACCCGGCCTCTCTGTGTTTGAACGCGCGTGCGTGTACGTGCGTGTGTATGTGCGTGCGAGCGTGACATTTTATGACAAGCGTTCCAGATAGTGCGCCCAACCATCTGATTTCTTTCTTTAAATTATGAACAATCACTTTATTACGCTGTTTGTGCTCGTAAATTACTTTTGTTGGATTTGTCTTTCTGTATTTAAGATTTGATTACTGCAGCGGTGACCAATACCTATTGCGTGGAGAAAAGCTGTTTCCGACTGTAGTTTTGAGAAAAGTTATGGGGCTTTTTCATTCAAGTTCATTAGGTGCAGCAAGGTTGTTTTACGGGGTGCTTTGAAGCGATTCGCTGGGGTGCACTAAAAGTGTTTTTGTAAAATTTCACAAGCGTATACACGCTTCACAGAGCCCAGTCGACTACATAATTTTGCAAATAAATGAGCAATAAAAGTGCTAAAGAAACACTGGATTTGACGAAGAGTAGTTTTGAAGCACAAGAGGCCTAACGAACCTTGAAACAATCTTGTACAAACGCGCTGAGTAGCAGTGTTTCTTGCAATCATCAAGAAGCAACTTTAGGTGCTCTGCGTAAATTATACGAGATGTTATTAGGCTTTAGACATCTGCACTGCTACGGATTGTAGCGGCATCACTACCACCTTTTGAGCCACCTCTGCCCATTCTGCGTTGAATGAATAAGGGATATGTTAACTTAGGCGAGCGACTTGATTGAGCTCGTACGTGACGTCACTTGGAATACTTGAAGGATATGCCACGTAATTAAGTTTCTTTTTGGTAGCGTATGTACACAGCAATTTGTGTACCTTTAAAAAAATGAAATCACATTCAACAATTGTAGACATTTCTCCAAAGTACTGCACACTTACGTCTGGGAAGGCAGATCATCTGCTACAGCTGTTGCACTTAGACTGTGCGCGGAAAGAAAAAAAAAGTGGAATAAAGAGTTTCTTCCTAAAAGTTCGGCTCCTCTGAAGGTTGAGACTGCATCGGTGAAGGCGAAGAGTAAAAAAATAAACAAGTGCGACAAAACTTAACAATAATACAGTGACGACGACAACCGGGGTTAATCTCGCATGAACATTAGGTGCATGCAACGCGGTTTCTTCTAGCAACACGAACACGAATGGTACCGGCACTGCGGCGTGCTGATCTCGCACTGGACGTCTGTGCACGGCGTAAGCTACAGTGACTGCACGCTGAGGAATACGCAAACGCTGCACGCTGACTATAAATGTGAGGCCACCATCACTGCAGTAACGAGGAAAACAACTGCGCCGGAAAGAGACCCGGGGATACACTCGGTTTGGATTGACCGGGAGCAGACGAATAACACATGCGCCACCACACGGCGTCGTGCAGGGGAGCTGTCCGCACGGAACGAAAGTTGAGGATTGAGCGGAAGGCAACATATAATCACTTGTATAGCTCTTCTGAACGCGTACTGCCGAGCCATTTTTCGTCTGTTACGCTGCAACATCAGGCACCGCAACAAGTAGCAGCGTAGGAGGCGACCGAGAGAGGCGGAGCGAGTGTAAGAAGTTATTCGCAATCTCCATATCCCACGTGACTGCCGCCTGCTTCATGGCGTGAGAATACATACACTTCTCGGGAAGCGAGTCTAAAGCTAGCCGTAGAAAAGCTGTTATCACAAATTATTTAGGGTGCTCGGAACATCGCCAGTATTTTTTTTTTCCAGGGTTTGAATGCCCCGAAACTTCATTGAAAACAAAAATAACCACAGTACAAAATGCAACATCCTGTGAGAGCGTATTTTCTGAGAAATGATCCATATTTAGTACGACAAAAATCGCATCAGGAACATCGGAAAAATGTGAGAGGAGTCCATTTTCAGGCTTAACTAACAATTAAAGTAAAATGCGAAATCCAACGCATTTGGGAGTTGGTACAAAACAGATATATTTCTGAAAGTTTATATGAACCACTTGTCGCTTTAGGTGAAAACAAGCATTTCATATTGAGTGTCCGCCACGTTCAGAGGCGTTGCACCGTATTTTCGCTTCACTGCGCAGTCTGCTTCTCCGCGATACGACAAAGAGATGCGACGCGGCCACGACCACGGCAGGAAGTCTGTTTCGTGGAGTTGTCACGATTTTTTCAGCTTCAAAACATCGTGGCGGGCCGGCACTACGGGTCTGAAAGAAAACCTCCGGCTGTTGAACCTTACTCAGAGCCGCTAAATGAACGCCACGGGGCTATGTTGCTGCGAATGTGACGGGCGCACTAGAGTCTGGGTAGCGTCGCCGGTCATCGCGCTGTTGAGAAGTTCCAGCTTTTATGTGCCACTGTCACCGTGCGGACTTTGACACTTGAAAACATTCTGTGGCTAAGCGAGGAATTAGCTCAGCGCAGCCGTTAGCTATGATAGAATGAAGTTGCCAAAAGTGCATGTAGCATTGAGGGAATTAACCATAGAGCTGAGACCTTGAAAAGAAAATGTTTGTTGAACATTTCTTTCGTCAACTGTGCTTTGGGCCAGTCGAAGCACAGCTATGCATTTTATATTTTTTGCGCCCTGTATATTTTTCGGTGTCTGTCCTTAATGGTGTCTGCGCAGGCTGGCCCGGGCAAACCAAACGCGCCACACTGCCGCTTAATACACGGTTCGCCATAGGAAGTTGCTACGTAAACTACGCGTATTCAATAGTGCTATTACGCTAGAATTCTTTGTAACAGAACACTCCATCCAATTTGGAAGCCGGACACATGACATGGAAAGGCGACCAGCGCATGGCAACGAATGCATTTGCGCCACCCGACTGGCTATATATATATATATATATATATATATATATATATATATATATATATATATATATATATAGATATATAAACTTAGGACACGAGCCCAGAATGCACGCAGTCAAAGTAAACCTCCCGCGTGAGCTCCTTTTCCCAGCTTAAGTGATGCTGTCAAGCTCCCTACCTTTCAAGCAGCACCGTCCTTACCAGTTTTGTAGTGGCGCCACTATCGCCTCCAGAGCAGATGAAAAAGACTGCTCACGTGCATAGAGCGTCGTACATTTTATTTTATTATTTTGTTCTTTTCAGTTTAATTTTTTTTTGTTTAGTTGATATCAAGGTACCCTCAAAATATCTGTTATCACTTAATTGCCAAATGATTAGCTTGAAATGTTCGCCTTTTGGTATGTTGCTGGGTGCACGTTTCAATGTACCCAGTGTGGACAATCCCCCTCGTGGGTACGAGCCATGTATTGCGGCAACAACTACAACTAATTCTTGGCCAATCCCCCATAGTGGGTATGCGCCAGTGTTTGGAAACAAGACAAGAACACGCTGGCGCTCGACCTGACTGGCCGCGGTGTCGGGCGCTCCCGAGATCCCGTGGCACCATGGTTGGCCGGCCTGAATATACCGTGGCAAGGGCGGCTACCTCTTCGGGCTGCCTCCCACAAATGGGTGACACCGAACGACCGAGCCCAGGCATGCCAACGTCAGCGCACCGACTCTACCAACGCAAGAGGGACGTGGCCTCACGCGGTCCGGCAGACGTCTTGCGGTTGCAGCGTGTCCGGGAATTCCACATCGACATGCCGGGCATCTGGGGCGCGATCGGAGATATCTTGTTCGATACGCGTTCTGTTCAGTTGCTGCAACGTCACAAAGTTGCAGTATGCAAAATTTCTGACAACGGGGCGGAGAGAGCAGCCAATCAAGAAGCGGTGACCTCCCCGGAAGTTTACTTCCGTCGTTTGTCGTCTGCTTGCAAACAGTATACTACAAAACCAAATGTTTCTCGTCTTCCAAATGAATTAAATCTTTATCTAAAAAAATAAATTTTTTCTTCTCAAGCCCAAACACGTTTTCAAACGTGTTTGGGCTACTGTACGTGACTACTGCAATTTATAACTATTAGGTTCATTGCGTCGTCCCTAGGTGGTGCCGCGCACAGCGAGAAGAAAAAAGAAAAAAGAAAAACGACGGGAAGAGTGGCGCACTTTTCAAGAGGCAGCGACAACATTCGAGTGGCTCGCTGGCAACGATGATGTTGTCGATTTCTCTGTACAACCAACGAATTATTTGTTTCGAGAAACAAAAACGACGCCGGAATTCACTTTCTGCCATTTCTTCAAACGCATTTCGCACCGCCACCCGCTCTCCTCCTTCCTCTAGAAACGCCAGCGCAACAACCTAAGTTCCCAACGGAAGCGCCATTTTCTCGAATTAAACTATGGATTGGATTCAAACGTGCCATTCCGCAGCCGAAAAGGCCGCCTGTTGGATCCAATCCAATCCACCAGACGCGCCATGCGAAGCCCTATGATCGCTCCAAACTTCCCAGCTCCCGTCGGGTTCGGCGCCTAGCAGACGAAATGCTCGGTGGGAGGATGATTGACAGGAGCATGTCGTCATTTTGACGTCACCAAAAACGTGGCCGCGCCCCGTGGCTGGCGACGTCGGCGCGGAGTAGGCCAATCGCGCGCGCCGGTAACCGAACGAACGCGCCGAACAACCATCTCCGATGGCACTCCTGGTTCATCCAACTCGACAGCTACTTTCTTCTCAACAACGTTCCAGGTTCCGGCGGCCACACCCGGCTCCGACTTCTACGAGGCCTTGCGGGCAGCCGTATCTGCTCACTACGGCACCTCAAGCTCAGTCACAACAGCTCTTGCCATTTGAACCGTCGCGTCATTCTGCGTCTTGTCGTCCCACATCGCCTGCGTCCACCCGTGCATGCCGTCAGCACGCGCGGCCCCATATCAAACCTCTACTCAACTCGTGAGCCTCCTCCCCAGCTCAAAGGCAGCTGCGTGACGACTCTTTGCAAGAAATTCATTGGGCCAAGCGCAAGTGCTTTCGGCTATTCTACAGCCTGCCGCTCTGCTTCCTTGGACGTTTCAGCAAGTTGTCCGCTTTCCGTTCTCAGGTACCTCATTCATCGGCGATTCACATGCTCGCCCATTGGCTCCACTATAGCGCAAATTTCACTCTCGCAGGTACGGCGACGCCACAAGCACAACCTATACGTGATGTCGTCAGCGACCACCGCAACCCTGATGCTATCGGCATTCGAGATTTCGCTTGCAAGCTGCAGCAGGCTAGGCTTTCGATGTTCTGTGCTCACGCCTACCGCAGATGCATGGCCTACCGAAGTTTTACAGGAACAGCTCCGCCCTCTGGTTTCTTCAGCTCGAGAACCACTTCTACGTCAACAACATGACTGAGCAACACTAGCGCTATCTCCGCGCTAGTCGCGAGCTGCCAGACGGTCTACTTTTGGAGCTCCGACTTCTACAGGCCCGGGCATCTACGAGAACCTGCGGCAGGTCGTGATTTTGCACCACGGCATCACTGTGGCTGCGCCTCGTTCACAACCTAAGCTGCCAGTGCTGCCTGGTACATTACCCTCGGATTGCGTGAACCCGACACTACCAACGACGACAGCATCTGCTTTCCTTAGCCTCTCCGACGAAAGACCTGGCAAATTACGCAACAAACGAGCAGCGGTCGGGCTGACCACGCCATCTAGAGACCAAGGTCTTGCTATACACTTCCCTGCACAACTGTAACCGAACCTGAAATGGTGATGCGGCATGAATCAGCAAGGGCAACAAGGCTCAGCGACACTCGCAGTTCTCCGCCACTGCCACCCTTGCACGCCGTTCGACGACGCCGTTTCCAGCGTTGTTCCCCTCAACGGCCTGACCTCTCGGCACCGTGCCAAGAACCTCAACTCTGCTTGCAGAGTTGCACCGCACCGAGCGCGTAGACGAGCGCGACAACGCCACACGTCATCCTCAACGCACAACACAACGCGCCCTGTGTCTACTTGTGCCCTTCGCCGCAACACGGACCTGTACTTCTTAACGGACGCTACTTATGTATATACTTACTCATGTATATAGGCTTGCAGTCACTCTTCTTGCTATACGCGCGTCGTTTGCACATATTTCAATCGCGCTTCGCCCTAGGAGGGGGGCGCCTATAGCGGGGCGACTATTGCCCCAGAATCGGTGAAGGCGGCTCATGTGCATAGAGCTCGAGAAAAGAACACGCTGGCGCTCGGCCTGATGATCGGCCGCTCCCGAGACCTCGCAGCACCGTGGCCATGGCCAGCCTAAATTAACTGTGGCAACGGCGGCTACCTCTTCGCGCCGCCTCCCACAGTCTTATCGCTCCCGTCCTTACGTGGGCATCTCCACGCGTTGAGCTTCGTCGGGAACACAACAGAAAACCTCGAGAACCGACAAATGTGTGTTCAATTAGTGTCGGCGGAACGACACTAACGAAGCTAGAAAATAATACCGAGCTGGCGACGTACAATGCGTGTTTTAATCGCACAGGTAAGCGATTCCTCTGTTGGGTAAAAACCGAACAGATGGGACGCTGATACACGATGCCGCACTGCGACGAATAGCAACACCCTCGTGTTGCTAGTTTCACACCGTAAGTTCTCAGGATGCGGGCATTTCAAAAGTTTGTTTGCACCCGCATTTAGCATAGCCATATTGCCCCCCCCGTTCTTGCCCGCAGAGCATTGGCGTGCTCACGCAGTCGGTAGTTCACGCAACACCCCATTTGTCCTATGCAAGAGCGACCACATGAAAGCGGTAACTCGAATACCATAGTTATTTTGCACGGAATAAATTGCCGTCAGTGCCTTTTCTCGCAGGTCTGACGGGGCGCGCTGGCATTTTTGCCCATTGTAGGAGTTGAGGAGGACGTCGGGATGAAAAACTTGGGAGGTTTATTTACATTATGTACAGTGAGAGTCAATTAACCGTCGTAGAGTCATTACGGGCCGGCAGCAACTCGGACGCTGCGGCCCGTCGCAAGAAGTTCGAGAGAGATGAATCAAGGGATGCTCTAGGAATGCTCTGGAATGCTCTTCTGCTGCTCCCGGTATGCGTCTTTTAAGCCCTTCGGTGTCACGTTCGGCCAATGGGAGAGCCCGCTCGGGTGTCGTCATTTTCGGCCAATGGCAGGCGCCCGTGCGATGGAGTCACACCCGGCGAAGAGAGTCGCTTCTTGGTCCGCCTGCGGTCTTGCCTTGCTGACTTGCAATGCGCCGTCACCATAGCGTGAAGGGGCGACGCCGTCAGGTTGTCACGGCGCATTACAGCCGTCTTGCTTCGGGACCCACTTTACCCGCCACAGTGCCAGGCTCTCGCTTTACTTTCGGGAAGAGCCAAGCAGTGAATAGCTCCACCGGCTGCACACGAAGTGGCGTCCGCCAACTTGTTTGCACGTGCCGTGCCTCAGGAAGGAAGGAATGAAGGAAAACTTTATTTGGTCCTGCAAGTAGTGATAATTAATCACTAAGCGGGCCCCTCCCACGTCGGGGCCGGAATGTGGCATCCGTGTTTCTGCGCTCCTTAATTAGTTGTGGTGCGATTCGATGTGGTCTTGGGAACTCGAAGTAGGCTCAGGAAATGGTCCCGTATCTAACACCATTCGGCGTAGTGCTCCAAGTTCGTTCTTTTCTCTGAAAAGTACCGTGACACCGGCTCGGTCTTGCTGCCTTCAGTTGGTGCGAAACGCCAAGCTTTGACTCGTCAATTTGATTTTCTGAGCTGACGAATCCTTTGCGTGAACAGTGCGGGACTGTCTCTGCGACGCTGCTGACGAAGTGGTCGAGTTACCCGGCTATCAAGACCCGCCGTATACCTCGGCTTTGGGCTGAACTTGATGCAGACAACAAAGCCTGGCGCTGTTTAAGGCAGCAAAAATAATGGTACTAGTAGTACCGCTGCTTAAATTCACTTGTTCCGTTTGGAAGTGCATGGTGTTCAACCACCGTAAGCACGATGGCGGAGTTGTAAAGGGTTCGTTTTCACCCAGCGCGCAGGGAAACCTGGACAATGTGAAGTGGAGTCGGGGCAAGCACCAACTGCGCGTTGGTTCAACGCGCAAGGAAATGCATGCATATCATACAAGGGCATAGACGAATATTAATAATAATAATAATAATAATAATAATAATAATAATAATAATAATAATAATAATAATAATAATAATAATAATAGTGATGATGATAATAATAATAACGCATGTAATGACAGTGGCACTGTTATCCCTTTGGTTGCGTTCCTTGAAGTTTTTAACGTTTGGGCAGCATTGTGAGAGATGAACAGCGCATAGGACGAAGGGCAACGAGTGAAAGAACGCGCTGTTCGTTTACCAAGATGGTTATGTTTTCTTACTAATTCCCTGCTATCATATATAGACTGGTATCTTCCACGTGTAAAACATAAACATAAACAAACAGAAGAATAAAAATGAGTTGGATCGCATACGGCAGACATTGTCAGCTCCTGACTGGAAGCTTACCATTATCATTGAAAAGGAAGGTGTACAATCAGTGCATTTTACCAGTGCTGACATATGGGGCAGAGACTTGGAGACTGACAAAGAAGCTTGAGAACAAATTTAGGACCGCGCAAAGGGTTATGGAACGAAGATTGCTAGGCATAACGTTAAGAGACATAAAGATAGCGGTTTGTATCAGAGAGCAATCGGGTATAGACGATATTCTAATTGACATCAAGAGAGAAAAATGGAGCTGGGCAGGTCATGTAATGCGCAGGTTAGATAACCATTGGACCACTAGAGTTACAGAATGGGTAACAAGAGAAGGGAAACGCAGTCGAGGACGGCAGAAGACTAGGGTGAAGCGATGAAATTCGGAAATTCGCGGGCGCTAGTTGGAATCGGTTTCGCAGGAAAGGGGTAATTGGAGATCTTAGGGAGAGGCGTTCGTCCTGCAGTGGACATATATGTAGATGATGATGACACTTGCTCTGTGCACGCCTACTTCAGCTTGTGCGCTAATTAAGAATGAATGAATGAATGAATGAATGAATGAATGAATGAATGAATGAATGAATGAATGAATAAATGAATTAACTTTTTTCTTGTAACGCAATGGCGAGGTCGATATTTAGCAGGTTGCCACAACGCCGCTAGGGACACTCGATCCACTGGACATTATTCTTTCCTGGAGTTCGCTGAACGCTCAGAACAGCGTGCAAATTCGTTATTCGCAGCGCTGAAGTTCTGACACAAAGTAGCCCTAATAAAGTTGTAATGACAACGCGTCTCAATTAAGAGAACCGTACGACAAAATAATATTTCAAGGAACTTGGAACACATGCTCTGGCGATGCCCCTCGTTACTAGGGCCAGGTCCAGGAGATGGAATATCTCACTGCGACGCCCCGACTACGGAGATCAAATCTAGGTTGTCCACAGAACCCACGATGTGGAGGCCAGGCTCGGCATGCCCGTTCCAACGTGGGAGCGGCCCGCTGCGCGATAATCACGTATATCGGCACTGTCAATAAAGTTTTTCCATCTATCCATCCATTTAGATTAGGCACAGCCTCGCCGGCTGATCGCGGCTAACATACGCATATGCTTGCCTAATATCTATCATGTTTTCAGCTTTAAAACGAAGCCTTCTTTGTCAACCCTACCCAGATTTTACGGAGTGCCGGATGCTGCCCTGTCGTGGTGAACTCTTTCTTTCGCCCAAAAAAGAGGGGACCAGTCCGAGGACCGGTTGCGCAGGCTTAAGACGAGGTCGGTGGGGATCCCTTGCGATGCCGCGGCTTCCACGGCGTGCTGGATGAGCCGGCGTTGGTCTGCTGGCTCGGAGGCAGGTAGGAGGGACTCCCACGACTATGGGGTGTTTAGGTTGTCTGCCTTGTAATGCGTACCTGTCCATGTCATGAGTACGAGAGTTGCCGGAGCTGAGCAGTGTTTGCACCGAGGCGCTAGCTGTTGCGGAAAGATTCTACTGTACACGAGGGGTTGCGGGAAGCTGCCTGTTAGTAGTTTGCGCCATTGGACGGCCTCGCGTCTCGTTAGATCGTGGTGTGCGGGAGGATATATGCATATTCCGAGTTGGTAGTACTGGAGGATGTCCGTGTAAGTGGCGAGTAGAAAATCGTGCGAGATAATCGCGTCAGGGGAAGAGAGGCGGTGGGTCCCTCTGCGCGGCAGCTAAGATCTCGGGCAAGTGCGTGCACCTGGGCGTTTCCGCTGAGCGACTCGTGGGCTGGAGCCCAAAGGAGTAAGCGGGGGATGGAAATGGGGAGGAGTAGAAAGCAGAATATGCGACGCCTGGCGAGAGGTGCGGTCGGCATCGTAGTTGCGGATCGCCTGTTGAGAGTCACTGAGGACGACGACTTTTGTATTAGGATCAGTTAGCGCCAGCGCAATGGCAACCTCCTGTTGACTGTTTCTGCATTGCGAATGCTGCAGGCTGCGTAGCAGCTGCAGTGCGGGGCGACCGCTGGACGTCCGCTGAAGCGTCTCTCGAATTGACGTGCACCTGCTTCCTGGAAAAATAGCTTACACTTAAAAAATCAAAGAATCACATGCCTGACTACGGGCGAGCCTTGTTCCCGCAGTGCAGCAGCCTGACGCACAAACCATTACGACGCAGTCGTGCGCCTACACTCCTGCCGTGCCAACGCTAACTAGCTCTTTGATTTGACCGCCGTGTCGCCGTCTCTATGTCTGTCCCTGTGTTTTAAAGCGAAGCTTTCTTTGCCTCTTCCTTCGACTTTCCCACTGCTGCTGCTGTGTGGGCTGCTGTCGCGCACACCGCGTCGGGGGGTGGTTCACAGCGTGTGTATATATATGACAGGCACAAGAGAAACTCGTTTTCAGCCCACCGCTGGATGGATGGATGTTATGAGCGTGCCCTTTGGAACGGGGCGGTGGGTTGCGCCACCAATCTCTTGCTATTATACTTCCTAATGTCCTACCTAGGTTAAACAATAAAAAAGAACACCATGGACTCCTACAATCAAATTTTCTGATCCCCTATTGCGAACTCTGCTTTTGTACGTCTCAGTTTTTTGTCCTTTCCCTACTTTTCTTCCATCAATCAACCAATCGCCTCTTACTAATCCCTATTGCGGACATGTTTACTTTTCCACTGCTCTCGCTGAACCCAAGGGCTTCAAGGGGGCCAGTGGTGCCTAAATCAACCGCTGGGTAGACGTCTTCGCCACAGTCGAATGTGCACAATGCCCTCTGGAGCTTCCTGACCGTCGCCACTTAGCCTCTTGACAGTTGTAATCATCCGTGACTCCCCTCAGAAGCATTGCAGAAACTGCAGCGCTTCCCTTTCTACTTATGTGCGAGTCCAGAGGGGACGTAGATAGAACTGCAGGGGGAGGGAGGAGAAAAAACAGTTACCATACAAGGGAGAGCGGGAGGTGACGTAAGAAGGCAAGCAAACCTTACTACTATACGACGGCGGTTGCGGGGAAACTGGATAAGTTTAAGTTCAAAGTACGGTGTAGTACGTTGCTGCTATTTCTGAAAAATAAACACCATGCAAATACATCATCATCATCATCATCATCATCATCATCATCATCATCATCAGCCTGGTTACGCCCACTGCAGGGCAAAGGCCTCTCCCATCCTTCTCCAACATCCCCGGTCATGTACTAATTGTGGCCATGCCGTCCCTGCAAACTTCTTAATCTCATCCGCCCACCTAACTTTCTGCCGCCCCCTGCTACGCTTCCCTTCCCTTGGGATCCAGTCCGTAACCCTTAATGACCATCGGTTATCTTCTCTCCTCATTACATGTCCTGCCCATGCCCATTTCTTTTTCTTGATTTCAACTAAGATGTCATTAACTCGCGTTTGTTCCCTCACCCAATCTGCTCTTTTCTTATCCCTTAACGTCACACCTATCATTCTTCTTTCCATAGCTCGTTGTGTCGTCCTCAATTTGAGTAGAACCCTTTTAGTAAGCCTCCAGGTTTCTGCCCCGTAGGTGAGTACTAGTAAGACACAGCTATTATATACTTTTCTCTTGAGGGATAACGGCAACCTGCTGTTCATGATTTGGGAATGCCTGCCAAATGCACCCCAGCCCGTTCTTATTCTTCTGATTATTTCCGTCTCATGATCCGGATCCGCCGTCACTACCTGCCCTAAGTAGATGTATTCCCTTACGACTTCCAGTGCCTCGCTGCCTATTGTAAATTGCTGTTCTCTCCCGAGACTGTTAAGCATTACTTTAGTTTTCTGCAGATTAATTTTTAGACCCACTCTTCTGCTTTGCCTCTCCAGGTCAGTGAGCATGCATTGCAATTGGTCCCCTGAGTTACTAAGCAAGGCAATATCATCAGCGAATCGCAAGTTACTAAGGTATTCTCCATTAACTTTTATCCCCAATTCTTCCCAATCCAGGTCTCTGAATACCTCCTGTAAATACGCTGTGAATAGCATTGGAGATATCGTATCTCCCTGCCTGACGCCTTTCTTTATTGGGATTTTGTTGCTTGCTTTATGGAGGACTACGGTGGCTGTGGAGCCGCTATAGATATCTTCCAGTATTTTTACATATGGCTCATCTATACCCTGATTCCGTAATGCCTCTATGACTGCTGAGGTTTCGACTGAATCAAACGCTTTCTCGTAATCAATGAAAGCTATATATAAGGGTTGGTTATATTCTGCACATTTCTCTATCACTTGATTGATAGTGTGAATATGGTCTATTGTTGAGTAGCCTTTGCGGAATCCTGCCTGGTCCTTTGGTTGACAGAAGTCTAAGGTGTTCCTGATTCTATTTGCAATTACCTTAGTAAATACTTTGTAGGCAACGGACAGTAAGCTGATCGGTCTATAATTTTTCAAGTCTTTGGCGTCCCCTTTCTTATGGATTAGGATTATGTTAGCGTTCTTCCAATATTCCGGTACGCTCGAGGTCATGAGACATTGCGTATACAGGGTGGCCAGTTTCTCTAGAACAATCTGTCCACCATCCTTCAACAAATCTGCTGTTACCTGATCCTCCCCAGCTGCCTTCGCCCTTTGCATATCTCCTAAGGCTTTCTTTACTTCTTCCGGCGTTACCTTCGGGATTTCGAATTCCTCTAGACTATTTTCTCTTCCATTATCGTCGTGGATGCCACTGGTACTGTATAAATCTCTATAGAACTCCTCAGACACATGAACTATCTCATCCATATTAGTAATGATATTGCCGGCTTTGTCTCTTAACGCATACATCTGATTCTTGCCAATTCCTAGTTTCTTCTTCACTGTTTTTAGGCTTCCTCCGTTCCTGAGAGTATGTTCAATTCTATCCATATTATACTTCCTTATGTCAGCTGTCTTACGCTTGTTGATTAACTTCGAAAGTTCTGCAAGTTCTATTCTAGCTGTAGGGTTAGATGCTTTCATACATTGGCGTTTCTTGATCAGATCTTTCGTCTCCTGCGATAGTTTGCTGGTATCCTGCCTAACGGAGTTACCACCGACTTCCATTGCACACTCCTTAATGATGCCCACAAGATTGTCGTTTATTGCTTCAACACTAAGGTCCTCTTCCTGAGTTAAAGCTGAATACCTGTTCTGTAGCTTGATCGGGAAGTCCTCTATTTTCCCTCTTACCGCTAACTGATTGATTGGCTTCTTATGTACCAGTTTCTTCCGTTCCCTCCTCAGGTCTAGGCTAATTCGAGTTCTTACCATCCTGTGGTCACTGCAGCGCACCTTGCCGAGCACGTCCACATCTTGTATGATGCCAGGGTTAGCGCAGAGTATGAAGTCTATTTCATTTCTAGTCTCGCCGTTCGGGCTCCTCCACGTCCACTTTCGGCTATCCCGCTTGCGGAAGAAGGTATTCATTATCCTCATATTATTGTGTTCCGCAAACTCTACTAATAACTCTCCCCTGCTATTCCTAGTGCCTATGCCATATTCACCCACTGCCTTGTCTCCAGCCTGCTTCTTGCCTACCTTGGCATTAAAGTCGCCCATTAGTATAGTGTATTTGGTTTTCACTCTGCCCATCGCCGATTCCACGTCTTCATAGAAGCTTTCGACTTCCTGGTCATCATGACTGGATGTAGGGGCGTAGACCTGTACAATCTTCATTTTGTACCTCTTATTAAGTTTCACAACAAGACCTGCCACCCTCTCGTTAATGCTATAGAATTCCTGTATGTTACCAGCTATATTCTTATTAACCAGGAATCCGACTCCTAGTTCTCTTCTCTCCGCTAAGCCCCGGTAGCACAGGACGTGCCCGCTATTTAGCACTGTATATGCTTCTTTTGGCCTCCTAACTTCACTGAGCCCTATTATATCCCATTTACTGCCCTCTAATTCCTCCAATAGCACTGCTAGACTCGCCTCACTAGATAACGTTCTAGCGTTAAACGTTGCCAGGTTCATATTCCAATGGCGGCCTGTCCGGAGCCAGTGATTCTTAGCACCCTCTGCTGCGTCGCAGGTCTGACCGCCGCCATGGTCAGTTGCTTCGCAGCTGCTGGGGACTGAGGGCCGGGGTTTGCTTGTTGTGTTCATAGGAGGTTGTGGCCAAGTACTGCACCAGGGTGGCCAATCCTGCTCTGGTGAGGGAGTGCGTTACCGGTTCTGGTCACCGGGATCAGGACACACTCCAGGCCTGTTTGTGCAATTTTATCAACACGCGGATTTTTTCTTTTTTAAATCCGGTGGAAAATTGCCGGCACCGGGATTCGAACCATGCAAATACGTCAAGCAGATAAACTACGCAGGGTGTGCCGAAGCAGAGCCGCATTAATTAAAGCGCACCGCAGGGTCCAGACGACACGGAAGCGGTCTACCGTCAAATCAACACTTCATTGCCAGCCGCTTTAGCTTTGCAGCTATGGCATTGCTAGAGGCCGTGGATTTGATCCCAAACGCGACGGCCACATTTCGTTTGGGACAAAATCGAAAACGCAAGTGCAGATAGATTTTGGGACACGTTAAATAACATCACGGTGCCAAAATTATTCCGGAGTACGCAACTACGGCTTGCCTCATAATCCGAGTGTGGTTTTGCCATGTAAAGCCCCTTAATCCAATTTCAGTTTAATACTTCTGCCACAATGCGATGTGCCATGTGACGAAATGACAACGCTCAACCCTCTCAGAGGTGATAAAAATATGGCGCACAACAACGCCTCAAGCAAACACCTTTCCCTGTGTGTTCCGTGTACTACGCAGACAAACAGCAGCGGTACACGCAAGGTAAAGTTTAGCATCAACTCACTTCTCATGTTAGCCTAAACGTTGAAGAAACTAAGCTTTAGCCGTCAAAATTACCGCTAATTATCGTCAATCAAAGCATCCAGCACGGAAAGATTCGTTTACATCGATTCCCACAGTGCGTGGGATCTGCATAATTTCTTTGACCGCCGTTTTTCTAATAGACCACTGCCACGTAAAGGGACGGGATGGGATCATTATCCCATCCCGTTCCCTCCCTCCCTTTTTTTTCACGCCTTTATTTTTATCCCGGCTCTGCTTTCCGTCTTTACTTCCCATTTCCCTTCCTCTAGTGCAGGGTAGCAAACCGGAGGCTTTAACTCTGCTTAACTTCCCTGCCTTTCTCTCATTTGCATCTCTCTCTCTTTATCTCTCTATTTGAGCGCCATAGAGGATCTCGGCGTGCGTCACACTCCGCAGCACGGGTGCACGCGCACAAGTTTTTTTTGCGCCAAAGGCGCAGAAATAAAATGGACAAGTTTATGGCATTTGATTAACCGTTTCACGAAAGGTTCGTTTAACAAGGATTCCGAGATGCTCCATTCACCTCCAAAGAGCACGTGCTCCAAATGGTTTGTGCTGTGACAGTGATTGCCTCCTGGACCACAACTAAAGGTGAACACCAGCGGAGCACATGGCAGTACCACGAATAGAGAGCGCGACAGACACCTCCGGGCAGCACTACCATGTTCACTTTGCTTTACACTACACTATGACCAGAGCCCACCATACATGTTTATCTTGCAACTCCGTTGTTGGGAGCTCGGTTTGGCGGAGCATGACACGTTTTGACAACTTGGAACGGAGAGTCGACTGACTTTATTCGAAGGTAAAAGCAGGTTTGCCGAGTGGCAGTGCTGGGGCCCCAGCCGCTTCGGTTCCAAGAAAGAGCAGGGGGCAATGACCCCCTTTACAGGTGGGGACAACGAAGTGGCGGACGGTTGCTCAAAAGTCAATCTGCCGCTACGAAAATGTCCCATTTGCGGTATTTGTGACTACAACCGAGTTACACCCTATAACCGTGCTTACCAATCATTTCGCGCTCGCACTTGGCGTAGGCAGTGCAAGCGGTGAACGTTTTCAGGCAGAAGGCACGAACACGTGGACCGACGCTGGCCTAACTGTCTGTCATGGTCGTTTTCGCGCCTTTCGCCTGAAGGTGCAAAACCAACATGCCCGAATTTCCATTCTAAAGTGAAAATTTTCCGCGCTGCGACCGCGTTTCCTTAGCTTTCCTTCGCCGGCGCGCTGGGATGTATGTGCGTTTGTGCCTTCAGCGAAGGGGGAAAGACCCGAGGAAGGTGGGCTTGCACAAGTGGGCGTGTTTCGGTTCCCGAAATAGTCTCGGAGCGCGCCCGTATAGTGCCGTTCACGGGGACGTTTTCCGGTGACCTCATCATCGGATGCCTGGCTCTTCTCTCGCCCCTCTTCCCCCCCCCCCCCCCCCCGACCACCTTTTCCCGTGCTCTTTTCGAGTGCTCGACTGTCCGAAATAGCCGCCCAACGTCCGGAACACAAACCAGCGACCACCTCGCGCTGGTGACGCATGGCGGCCGCACCATGCCGTCTCTTCCCACCTGGAGGCGGCAGCGGGCTGGATGCCGCCCATCGTGACCGCTTTTGAAGTTGAGCCACTCTGTTGTTTTCCTTACAAGTATTTGCAAACAAAGCACGCCGCTGGAGACCACGCACTTTGCGAAAGCGCTCGCAGCCGATGCTCCGCATAGCGATGACTGCGCAAGAAAGCTCAAAGGCTCCTCTACATACCGCTGGCCCGAACGCTGACGTCACTCGTCCAGAAGATATGATAACCATAGTAAATTGTTCGAAAAGGAAATGAACACAACCCGCTGGGGATGTATACTATACCTGTTATGTGCAGTGCAGCTAGGTGGAACTGCAAGTTCAGTGATTTCGGAACGTCACTATACCATACAGAAAGTGTTTCCAAAGGCATGCACATCTGATAATAATCAAAGACGTCAAGTCCTGACGTTAAATTTCATAAGACGGGCAGTGCCCAAAGTAATTTTCAGTACATGAGCGTCAAGGCGCCTGTAAGGCGCCGGCTACTTTACATATTATATAATTCATCCTCATCATTATCATCCTATTCTTTGTGTCTACTGCAGTACTAAGGTTTCTCCCTGAGATCTCCAATTTCCCCTGTCTGGCCCTCGCTTAGTTCACCTTGCACCTGCAAATTTCCTAATTTCAACACCCCGCCTAATTTTCTGTCGCCCTCGACTGCGCTTACTTTTCCTCGACACCCACACTGTTACTCTAATGGTCCACCGGTTATCTGCCCTAGACATTACATGGCCTGTCCAGCTCCGTACTTTTATCTTATTGTCAACTAGAATGTCGGTTATCCCCGTTTGCTCTCTTATCCACACCGCTCTCTTCCTGTCTCTTAACGTTACGCCTAACGGTTTGCGTTCCATCGCTCTTTGCGCGGTCCTTAACGTGCTCTCGAGCTTCTTTTTTAACCTGTAAGTTTCTGCCCCATATGCCAGTACCGGTAGAATGCAATGATTGTACACTTTTCTTTTCAACGACAGTGGTAAATAAGCTCCCATTCAGGATTTAGTAATGCCTGCCGTATGCATTTCAACCCATTTTATTCTTCTGTAACTCTTCCATCTCATGATCAGGGCCTTCTGTGAGTAATAGACCTAGACAAACGTATTGCAACACAGACTCTATGACGAATTTTTCTTCCCTTGCCAGTCTATTGAACATTACCTTTGTCTTATGCATATTATTATTCAACCCCACTCTTAGGCTTCCTCGGTTAAGGTTCTCAATTATTTGTTGCAATTCATCCCCAGTGTTGCTAAACTGGACAATGGCATCTGCAAACCGAAGGTTGTTGAGACATTCGCCGTTGATTCTCACTGCTAAGCCTTCCCAGTCTCACAGCTTCAATAATTCCTTTAAGCATGCAGTGAATACCATTGGAAAGATTGTGTCTCCTTGCCTGACCCGTTTATTTCACATGGAGAAGCAAGGTAGATGTCAAATCTGTGTAGATATTTCTCAAGATATTCACGTATGCGTCCTGTACTTCTTGACTATACAATGCCTCCATGACTGCAGGTATCTCTACTGAATCAAACGCCTATTCATAATCTACGAACACTATATAGAGAGGCTGACTGTACTCTGTGGATTTCTCAATTACCTGATTCATGACATCTATGTGAGCCATCGTAGAACATCTCTTCCTGAAGCCAGCCTGTTCTTATTGTTGACTGAAGTAAAGCGTTGCCCTGATTCTATTGGAAATTACCTTGCTCAATATTTTATATAATACTGAAAGCATGCTAACGGGCCTATAATTTTTAATATTGCAACGTCTCCCCTCTTATGGATTAGTATAATGTTGGTATTCTAGCAACTCCACTATATAATTAATAAATACCAAAGAAAAAAAGTATCTGGTGTCCTTATAGATATATATAAGAGCTGTCCCGACTCGCATCCAATTATCATTGGGACCTTTTGCCTTTGTCCTGTTGTGTAACTTCCAAGGGAAATCAGGGACTAGTGTAAAATACTATTAGTAAAAGAGAGAGGGCGGCGAGTTGGTATACGGGTCTCTTCGTCTCTTGTGCACGCCGAAGTTCCCAAGAAAATGTAAACGTTTCCCAGTATACTCGTAGGTGGCAGGACAGTTCCAAGGGGCGTTTAGAAAGTGGACCCCTCTCGTGACTCATGATGGCCGCTGACGTCAGCTCTTGCATCAAAACTTGTTGCTGGGCAAGTTGGTTCCTCTTATTTCCCGAGTGTCGCAAATTGCTGTCGTTCGGGAGCAGTCTTTATAGCGGGCCAGCTATGACATACGAAGGAAAGAATAGGAGCGCATCAATTTAAACGCATAGGCAAGTCAGTAAAGGCATGAGAACGAAGTAATTTCCGCTTTAGGACCCGTTAGGTGTCGATTTGTGAGGCTGAACGCATTATTCCCGTTCGCAACTATTCAGCTTCTTTCTTTCATTTTTTTGGCATTAACGCAGGTGCTAGGGACTGGATTTGAGAGATTTAATAAATTGTATTCGAGAACGTGGTTGTCCTCTACAGGATGCCGGAACGAAATGTCTTTTGTTCTGGTTTTAGTTTCGTTGAAGTGAGAAATTTCCGTTCCGGTTGTGTTCCGGAGCGAAAAAAGAAGTTATCCGTAAAAGCCCATAACGGTACTTGTTTTGGTGCAAAAAATTTCGAAGAAAGGTAACGATAAGAACATAGTATTTATTTTTCTCAATAAGCGAATTATGAATTCTGAGATCATGCTCAGTGCCTTGAGTCAAGGCACTGAGCATGATCTCAGACGCAGCACGTCATCGAGTATGTTCGGCGAAATGCGAGACCGTTGTTTCGATAAAACGAACTTAAACGAACATAAACGAACGACAAAACTTCGGTCACAAAGCGTTGTACTCGTACGGAACGAAACGATAAGCTCTTCAGCTCGCAAGCCCTGGGTTTTGCTACGATGCCGGCGTGCCCCGATTAGTGCAGCGCTCGACCGCCTATCGCTCGCACTATCCCTGCCTGAGGGACGCGCCAATACCGACGCTGCCTGACGTCGGTTGTGCTGGATTGCCGACTTTCCCCTTGACCCGAAAACCGATAAAGATATTACCGTTTTACTCCGAAACGAAATAGTAAATAACGCAAAAATATAGTTCTTTCTTTCTCATTTTGTTTTCGTTCCGTTCCGACACACTGGTCCGACTCCTACAGGTACACATTCATGATTTGTCTCCATTTTCTCTGCGCGTTAAGTTCGCACTCGTGTTCGCGGTGCAAGAGAACTCACAACCCTCAGCCTGTTCTCACTGATGCACTCTACGTGTGCGAATGTTCAGATATTCGAAGAATCCGATTGAGGTTTTCTCTCTCCACTTGCTCATGGCTCCTCAAGATGTCTTGTTCTTGCAACAAAACCATTTCTTTTTTTTACTTGTGTAGCGATCTGCCGCTTTTCAAACTTATAGGGCGCCTATGTTTGAAAAGTTGAAACGCACTTGAGTCATCGCCGACGTAGGAGCCCTTTCGGTAGGTCGAACGACTGGATAGATTTGTTTGTGTACATGACGTTCTAGCCTCCGTTGCCACACGGACTACAGCCAGAACGCTGACGAGTGCATATTGCATTTGGCTTTCTTTAGAAGCCCGCACCGAGTTTCCTAAGTCGGTGCTTATTGTTCGTGCTCTTGCACGCCCGTGTGTACACGAGTCCTCATTTTGCTTAATTAGCTCGACTGGGTTCAATAAACGTTTGTTCCTTCTCCTCGGGCATTGCTTGTCTCTTCAAAATATATTTTCTGCACATATAAACTACCGATTACTTCAATGTTTGTTGTCGAAACAGACGGACTTTGGGCTAATGCTGCTATTGAACTTAAGCCTAAGAATTTTAAGCATACGGAAAGCGCACATCTAACACGCTAGCTTCAGATTTGAAAGTTCGCATTTGCAGGGTATTAGGAAAACCAAGGGAAAGTCTCGAAAGCATGCTACGTGCAATAGGAACGCCGTCTGCAGCTGCGGCATTAGGGCAGCAATGACGAACGTTGCCCGATCGGTGCTGCAGACCCAATCTTTTTTGCGACAGGGACCGCTGGCAGAGATGCAAGGCTTACATAGTAAAGCAGACGTGGAATGGAGTGGTAGAGTGCTGCGAGAATTGCACTTGCTTACAGACGCAAAACTGCGGCCTTCTATATACGTACATACCTGACAGCCACGAGGGGTGAGTTATTAAAAGCGCCGTGCCGGACGAGTTATTGGAGAGCTTTAGAATAGGGGCCCTAATGGTTTTGGGCCCCAAAGAGTTTTGCGGGTGTTAGTGTTGTGGCACGCAGGAGTGAAGAGCTTTAGAACAGAGCTTTGCGTTTACGGATAGCGTCTTGCGCTGACAGCGCCACTACGGCGTCAAAGAAAAGCTAATAGAAATAATTAAATAAAAAGTACCGTTTTATGATAAGAATTATAACTTAGACTTTCGTGTATTCGCATTTAATCACAATTTAGAGGTTACTCTGTAAGCAGCAAACAATTAGTTGCCCTTAGTTTTGAGTAACCACCTTTACGCGGCTTCACCAGCCAAGCTAAGCCGTGTTAAGCCTACGAGCCATAATATCCACAAAGGAATTCGAAATCACCGGCGTCTAATGAATCAATCTTTATAACGCACGCTAGTTGAGAGAAAGCGATAACCGCACTCACTTATCCTAGCTTGCGAACTGCACGCGTTACCACGGATCGAACCCAGTTTGGTGCTAGGTTAGAGCCGTAGCTTCGGTGAGTCCCGCCTTGTTTGTTTACGCAAATATTTTGGGGCAACATTTGGGGCTTCCGCTAAGTCAGTGAAATAGCGTGCCTGACGGAAAACACAAACGACATTTGCGTCTCGCGCATGCGCAGTGGTTTCAGCGCTATTTCTTTGGGGCTCCAAAACATTTGGGGCCCCTATTCTAAAACTCTCTAATAGTCTAATAGACTATTAGGAGCCCCTAGATATCTATAGCGGCTCCACAGCCACCGCAGTCCTCCATAAAGAAAGCAACAAAATCCCAATAAAGAAGGGCGTCAGACAGGGAGATACGATCTGTCCAATTCTAGTCACAGCGTGTTTACAGGAGGTATTCAGAGACCTGGATTGGGAAGAATTGGGGATAAGAGTTAATGGATAATACCTTAGTAAATTGCGATTCGCTGATGATATTGCCTTGCTTAGTAACTCAGGGGACCAACTGCAATGCATGCTCACTGACCTGGAGAGGCAAAGCCGAAGGGTGGGTCTAAAAATTAATCTGCAGAAAACTGAAGTAATGTTTAACAGTCTCGGAAGAGAACAGCAGTTTACGATAGGTAGTGAGGCACTGGAAGTGGTAAGGGAATACATCTACTTAGGGCAGGTAGTGACTGCGGATCCGGATCATGAGACGGAAATAATCAGAAGAATAAGAATGGGCTGGGGCGCGTTTGGCAGGCATTCTCAGATCATGAACAGCAGGTTGCCACTATACCTTAAGAGAAAAGTTTATAACAGCTGTGTCTTACCAGTACTCATGCACGGGGCAGAAACCTGGAGGCTTACGAAAAGGGTTCTACTTAAATTGAGGACGACGCAACGAGCTATGGAAAGAAGAATGATGGGTGTAACGTTGAGGGATAAGAAAAGAGCAAATTGTGTGAGGGAACAAACGCGAGTTAATGACACCTTAGTTGAAATCAGAAAAAGAAATGGGCATGGGCAGGACATGTAATGAGGAGGGAAGATAACCGATGGTCATTAAGGGTTACGGACTGGATTCCAAGGGAAGGGAAGCGTAGCAGGGGGCGGCAGAAAGTTAGGTGGGCGGATGAGATTAAGAAGTTTGCAGGGACAACATGGCCACAATTAGCACATGACCGGGGTAGTTGTAGAAGTATGGGAGAGGCCTTTGCCATGCAATGGGCGTAACCAGGTTGATGATGATGATGATGGAGCCGCAGCTGCAGCTTAAGCTGTGCTAGGTGTGCCGTGCAAGCCTGTGAATTTTTTCAACCAACAATCCTTCCCTCCCTGCCTCACTCACTCACTCACTCACTCACTCACTCACTCACTCACTCACTCACTCACTCACTCACTCACTCACTCACTCACTCACTCACTCACTCACTCACTCACTCACTCACTCACTCACTCACTCACTCACTCACTCACTCACTCACTCACTCACTCACTCATAGGTTCAAGCACAACCGAAGCAAGACGGTCTACAAGAAATTTAGCTCTCCTTTGGACCTGCTTGTCATTTGCGCATTCACTATATGTATACCATCCATCCAGATAGGGACAATCTCAGGAGAATGCGAAAACATGCTGATGCACGTGCCATCTCGTCGCTGAGTTTCCTGAGGGGCGTCAAAATGCGTCTGTATGTAGCACTCTGAAATGCCTAAACCCTTTGGAACGTATATTGTCCCCAAACAACAATCGTCTTCGCTCTAATAGCAGTTACAAGCTTTGGAACGTATTTTTGTCACACCACAATAATCGTCATGCATCTTGCACGTCTTTCATTAATGCTGAGCGCCCGGTACTTACAGGTCACGAACGGCACGCGCGTTATCAGCGTGCAATAGCATTCACGACAGGAAAGCAGCGACCGCAGAGTTTTCAAGAAAGAAAACGAAAGCAAGACACATGACAATCGGTTTTGTGTGACAGAAATACAACCCAGTTGGTGCAAACGCATTTAGAGTGTTCCGTTTGGCTTGCGTTTTCTTTTTGAAAACTCGGCGCCCGCTACTTTCCTTTCAAGAATGCCATACAGGTCAAGCCGATAACGCGCCTGCCGTTCGCGACCTGTGCCGGGCGCACAGCATTAAATAAAGCGGAGGCACGCAAAATAGACGGCAATGTTTTTATACTTTTCTTTATTTTTTATTACGAACATTCTTCGGCCAAGTAGCCCAAGCAGCTGGTGTTACATGTGAATACATTGCAACATCGTTCATATGGTAACACAGTGGTAGTATTGATGAATACATAAGCAATGTAACACGTACAGGATCAATCCTGTCATAATAAATATATGCACTACGCTAAAAATGGAAACAATTATAGGACAAATCATCAGTTATAAACACCGCTTTTAAAAAAGAAATGGGCATTTTTGCCGAATTCATGCTATAAGCTAAGTACAATATAACTACCCATCAGAACATGATTTGATTGCGGCTCAAAAGCACTCGCGCAATTAAATACGAAGACATGTGCGGGTAATGCATTCCACCTCTCTGAACGCGTGTGCAAAAAAAAAAATATCACCAACGATTACGAGACTTCCTAATATAAAATTTGAGCGCAGCTGCACACGTGTTTTTATTTCGCGATACGTTAGCTGGTGATGGAAATCTGTCTCATGCGGCACGTTGCAAACCGGGCGAAATGTGGCGCGACTGCCTCGCTAATTGGGAGATCGCGAGAGGCGGCGCGTGGGGTGATGCGTGGGAGCGATTCACAGCATCCGCCGCAGACAGACCTCCACTCATGCAGCGCTTTGTTTCCGTACAGACGACGCGCACTACTCTGGGGCCATCTCGTAGCTAACGTCGCCACGAAGCCCGTCTTGCGCGGAACTACACTTTTGTTACGCTTTCGAGCGCATGCGCTCCTCCTCCGCTTTCCTTCTCACATCTATTTGCTATCACCGTCTTTCATCTTCCGCTGCGTTCTGCGTTCGCTTCCATCCTTCGCTGTGTTTGTTCGCTCGGTTAAGAGGGATAACGCCGACGCTTGTCGCAGGAACGGGCACCTAGAGAGCAGCGCTCTAAAGAAATAAAAAAGAAACATTCATGAACTTTTTCTTGCGTGCGAATTAAGGTTGTAAGTTGTGACCGTGAAGATATATTGATGAACGCGATGTGAAGGGTTTTAAGTATGCTAGTATCTAGTGTTACAGAGTTCGCGTGTAAGGGGACAAGTTCCAAAGAATGCACACTTTTTCTTTAGACCTAATGAGTGGTAAGGGAATACAGAAACTTCTTATGCTAACCATAGTCCCTGTCGTGTGATCACTAAGACGTAATCGTTTATATACTGCTTCGATTCACGCCACAGTCTCACCAAGGGGTCAGTTTTTATGTATCGATTTCTTATCACTGCTGTTTTCCGTGACACAGTTGGCAGTGAAACAATGCGCACTACAACGCAACTGCGACGAAACGGAGAAATAAGTGGAGAAGCATAAGAGGCGGGCAAGTGGTGCCAACTTTCATAGAGACTGTAAAAAATGTTCATTGCAGCTCGCACTAATGGCGCGGTAGACTTAGCAGCAACCGGTGTGCAAGGTCGAGCCCCACCAGATCTCTTAAGGTACTGCGAATGCAACTGAAACGCGTTTCTTTCTTGTTTATTTTTACCTCCGGAAGAAATAAAGGAGCACAGACGACAGCACAGAGCAAGATGGTCTCAAGAGGGTTTCCGATGTTCGGCCTGCACAATTTCTCGGCCGCGGCAACGACGGTGCGTAGGGATTGTTACCGGGTCGTCGCACTAATTGACAGCAGATTACTGGTGCAGGATGCAGAACGGTCCGAGGTGTTTTGCGACAAGCGTAGTTGAGAGGCAGGGTAGGAACTAAAGACCCGGAGAGAAGCTCCACAAAGTACCGTCGCTAGCTCGACGTGGTTTCTGCTGGTATTGGTCATTGCCCGCCCCCCCCCCCCTTCCAACTAGGAAAAAGAAAGAGAGGGAGAAAAAAAATAAAGCACTGTACGGCACTTTTCGGCGCGACGAGCAGCCTGGGACAGCGCCGTACACTCGGAGTCATCAGGCCTATAATGAAGAATGGCGTCAAATAGCAGTAGAAGGTTCGCCGCCATATACAAAAGGAAGTAACGAGAAAAATTGGCCCAACTTTGATTATTTAACATGCGCAGACAGCGGAATGCAAGGGTGTTTTTACATTTTACCCCCATCGGAATGTGGTTGCCGCGGTCGGGAATCTAAATGGCGACTTCTTTCAAAGGAGCAGAACACCTTACCCACGCAGCCGGCGCGGCTATATAGCTGGACGGCTACCCGTCGTGTTCCGGCCAACTGAGCGAGGCGAGTGCAGTACCCGTTGCTCCAGGCGGGTCTCTCGTGCCGACAGCCACGTGAGCATCCCGCCGAACTCCAGTGCCCCGCCTGACGCAATTATTCGCAGAGAAAGCACGTCGCAGCGTCCGAAGAGCGCCCTGACACGATCGCGGAACCTGGCCCCGTCATTCGCGGGCGCTCTCGCCTGCGGTGATGTAAGTATACAGGTAAGGTGAACAGTACAAGAAGAGTGAAAGAAGAGTTCCTTGTCGCACGGGGCGACCGCTCCAGGAGGCAAGAAGATGGTGACATCCCCGGCCGCCTCCTGCAAAGCCTCCGCCCGAGCCAAACCCGGCATCGCGGGACCTGCGCATGCGGCCAGCGTCTGGGCGCTGCCAACTGTTGCGCCTTCCGAGCGCGACGCTGTCGCTTCGAAAATAACCGACGCACTCGAGTCGCCTGAGGTGCCGAATAGAAGAACAAGCGAGAGGAGTCACTCGCATAGACTCCCCTCTTCCCGCTCGCGACCTCTGCAAGAGCGACGGTGCGGTGCTAAGCGGCGGTTGCGTCGCGGGTTTTACGAGCCAAGCGCCACGTCCCAGCATTTCGTCGCTTAGTTAACGCAGCTCGTTATCGCGAGTCTCGTAACCGGAAGACTTTAGGCATCAAAGCATGCGTCTAAAGATGTTTTCTCATGCTGGAACCTTGTGGACTCGCGTTAGCGCGGGCAACCAGCGGTGGAGAGGGAGTTGCGAGAAAGGGAATACAACCACCCTTTCCCCCACTGGTTGCGTCGCAATTGCATTTGTTCGTATCATTGGCCGAGTGTCGCCTAGTGTACAGACTTTTGGAACTATATGAGCATATCAACCGAGAATAATTCTAAACGGAGAAACACAGGGAGGGTCAGTAAGTTGTGGTCCACCTTTTTCTCGAGATTGTAGCTTAGCCCACTATACACATTGATGTATTGGTGCACCCTGAATCAGATAAACTGCAAGTGGAAGAAAAAAATATGTTCAGTTTAATTAAGCAATGGAAATTAAGCTACGACAGGTCTTGGCGACTGTTATTAGACTTGGTGCGAGCTTTCAGCTGTGCGGGAAACTATGCTCTCTCTCTCTCTTTTCATCCGAATACCCCTTTCTCTTAGTGCAGGGTATCAAACCAGACGTGCATCTGGTTAACGTCCCTGCCTTTCCTCTTTTCTTCTTCTCCCCTCTCCCTCTCTCTCTTGATCGCTGATATAAGATACATGATGACCTCTCCTGACTCGTTCGTATTAACATGTTAGGCAGCCTTCCCGAACTGGTGAACTCTTTTAGCAGTGTTTAAAAGAGATCATCACAGTCGAGTTTCAACGGTTTCCAATTCCTTTTCTCCACAACGTTGTTTAAACATTTTAATTTGCCATTTCTTCATTATCCACTGACTCTTCGCGCATGCACGCCTCATGAGCGAGTTTAGGCTGTTGGCCAGTTTCGAAGTGGCCGAAATGATTGCATCCCATAAAATTGTCTGAGAAAACTGCCACAAGCACGGCGCTGAAAGGTCGCAATTCTGTGAGAAATGCGATAAACAGTTGAACACGGCATTTGCTGCAATGCTTGTTTTTTAAGCTTTGTTATTCCACATGCAATGGCGCCGAAACTCCCAAAGCCTTTATATCCATGTTGCGCACATGTATTATCAGCATACTATATCCAAACGCTAACAATTCCAAAACTATACTTGAATCCGTTGGTCCGTTTCGAGGTTCAACTGCATTTTTAACAGTGACTTTGCTGAGGCTCCAAAACGTGTGCACTTCGGACTATTCCCTGCTTAGACATCGGCTGCCGCAGAGCCATTACACGTACGACTCGACAGAATCAGCGTTCTGACCAGCCATTTCCGGTTAGCGTTTAAATTTATGTCATCGGGAGTGTCGATGGGACTGCACAGCAGTCTCTGGCACAGCGCGGCCGAAGGTCGCCTCGGCGCCTGTCCGCGTCTCGACAGCGGAGTGCATCCGCCCCCGCACCTCTCTATTCTGGGCCCCGCTCGGAGGAGGAGCCAGCCGAACGACAACAATGCGTCGAGACTATTTTCCGTCCACCACCGGAAGTGCACATCCGGTCGCGCGGCCCTCTTTCGTGCGCGCATGCGGCCTTCTACCTTTCGAGCCCGCGAATAATTGACGGACATTCTGTGCCGTCGCCGTGCTTGTTTAGCTTCTGATTATTCTTTCAATACAGTTTCTCTATCCTATCCTAGCTTACGCGAAGCAAAATAAAGCCATGAAAGAAACGAGAAAAGCAGTTGGCCGCGGAGACGCCATCGGGGAATCGCAGGAAAATGTGCATCTGAACCGAGGGTAGAGTTGTTAGAAGGTTAAGCAAATCTGGCTCGCGGTGGCACTTGAACGACGCATCATGCAACCTGCAATGTCATAGATGGGTGAAAAATCGCGCAAACTAATTGGGTTCTTGCTACGTGCAAGACTGCATCAGCGTTGCCTGAGCACCGATCAGGGCGCGGGCGAGCAGCCTCGTCTGCAGGGGACGCGTGAAGAACCAGTCAGTGTATGCGTCGCTTAGCAACTCGCATTTCATGCTCCGCAGGGGCTTGACATGCCGTGATAGAATTTTCGCCACACAGGTGTCTAGTACACTGTCGCTGATTGTATGCGAAACTGGCAGCGCATGATTTTCGGCTTGTCCAGTTGGGAGAAGGGGTGCAAACAACGATTGGACTTTCGTTCACTCGTAAGTACCTTTACTGAGTCGCACGTTAGGCTACCGTGCATATTACCAAGAGGTTTGGCTAATAAAAGGGGTGGTGAAACTTGTGAGGAAAAATTGTTTCTTGGTCTTTAGAGAAATGAAGAAAAAAAGGACAAAGTTGCTTAAGTGCTGTTCCCAGTCTAGTCAGCAACATGACTCACTAGCGAATGCTAGATGCGAGTTTCTTCGGCTTGCAAAACTTTTTTTTTTTTGGTAGGGGGGGGGGTGCACTTGCGTTAACAAAGATATGATTATGAGGCACGCCGTAATGGGCAACGTTTATAGACGTTGGTAATGGCGCCTTAATCGTTACTTATACGATTTGATCAGTAAGGTTATTTAACTCATAACTTATAACTTTATTTAAATATTAAGTTTTTGTATGCATTAAGTAATTAAGAAAACTACAGGTGGCACGCGTGCTGTGTTAGTAAAGATTAAAGTGTGGTTTTTGTGATATTTCAATATAAAGTTTAATTTATCTTAACACCAAAATAACAGATGTGTGTTGGTACAACTAAGACATGCATATGGTACTTAGTTCAAAATCTGAGTGAACCCATTCCCATGAATTCACGGAAAACTCTCAAGGCTCATCAGTGTAATGCGTGCCGTTATAGAATGACGCGATGCGTGCCGTTATACATTTTGACGCGATGTTGAGGCGATTATTCTGACTTATAACGCTTCATTTGCACCGTTGTGTTCTTTGTATATGCGATGTGATGCTAGCTGGCGCAATTGACGACCTGGCGCAACAAGTCTCTAACAACAAACTGTTTCTTTTTCTTCTTTTCCACCGAGTCGGTAGCCCCACGAAATGTAGACGGCGCTGGCCATGCCTCCACAAGCCGCCATTGTGGGACGTCTGGGCTTCTATGTCACCTTCGCTACCATGTGTTCATATACCTTGGGCACAACCACGGAGCTACCGCGGCATTTTGCAGCTTGCAGATGCTCCTTACAGCCGAATTCAACTTTCCTAGGGTAGCTATGGAACAACGTGTTCTTGCTCCTAATAACCTTCACTAGTTTGACAGTACTCGTTGTGTGCCCCCATCTTTAGTTAATTCAAATATCTGACCGGATATTCTCACACTATGGGTGCTGCTCTGTTGGACGCTCGCGGCTGTGCGCGCTCTGGACAGAGCCTTCCTCGGTTGTCTTGTGGCGGGGTTTCTTTATCTGGCGTCTGGTTTGTTTCTTGCTTCTTCGATTGGATCACACACTCGCCTCTTTTCGAGTATGAGCGGTGTTTTCTTTTAAAAAAAAGTAGGAAATTTGGACGAGTTCACTCTCACGAAACAAGGATCGTCCACGTATGTTCGTAAGTAAAAAAAAAGAAAAAGGAGGAGCGAATGAAAGCTTTTTGCTGAAAGGGAGAGCAATTGCTCGCCTCCGCTCCGGTTGTAGCCATAGTTCTGTGTCAATAATATTGTGCGATTGTCGCGGGACGTTATATACGGATGACTCGCGCTGGCAACGGACACGAGGCTCACGCTTCCGGAGACACAGAATGCAGGAAGCTGACTAAGCGTACGTCGGCGGCGGTGAGCCCTGTTCAAAGTCGAACGCTCAAGTTCAGCTGGTTAAGCACTGCGAAAGCAAACTACTTCGTGTTCCCCTTCTACCAAATCAGAAATACGGGTTCATCCGCGTTCGAAAGTTCAAGTGTTCACCTGTGGACTACCGGTAAAACCATATATTAGTTTCTAACTTTTATTCCCTTTTCTATTCAGCTAAAATATTGGTCTCCTGTAGCACGAACCAAATACATGACACATGACAGGGTTGTCGTGGGTACGAACATTCTTCTGGGCACCCAACCAAACCTTGGAACGATCACTTATGAGAAGAGGATGTCGGTATTATAAGGAACCGTTTAATCCAGCCGAGCTCGAGCTACGACGAAGAACAGGCCGTGCGGCTGATGATGATAATTACAGATGAGGAATTTGTAGAAGTGATGATGATGTGCAGAGATGAAGAAGAGTCAGTCATGAGTCACGCTCACACCTCCCGCGGGGGAAGCGGCCGCCTGGTCTCGCGGCATTATGATGAAACACGGCGAGTGTACGGTTTTAAGAGCGATACATGCACAATTTCTGTACCACGGCAACGGTGGTCGGAAGAAATTCTAAGGGGTGAGACGCGGTAATTAACCGGAGATGTCTGCTCAATGACCGTGTAGGGTCCGATCAAGCGACTGGCGAATTTCGCGCATAAACCGTGAACGCGCACACAGGAGTCCATAGAAGAAATTCGTCACCAGGGCAAAAAGTGACAACACGGTGAGTCGAGTCGTAGCGATGCTTTCGCACATCCTGGGCGATGTCGGTGTTAATGCGGGCTCGATGACGGCAGTCCTCGAGAGCCGCAAGGAACAAGGCGTACAGGACGAAGCTAGGTGAGCGGCCATAGACGAGGCAAAATGGAGAAAAGCCGGTGATGTGTTGTAGAGCCGTATGGTAAGCAAATGTCACAAACGGCACGACTGCATCCCAGTTGGTGTGGCCGGGCCTGATGCACATTGCAATCATATCCGATAGAGTACGATGAAAACGGTCTGTCAAGCCGTTGGTCTGCGGGTGGTAACTCGAAGTAGTCTTGTGAACGCTGTTTGAGGCACGCATAACTTCGGTAAGAAGAGACGAGAAGAAGGCTTTGGCGCGGTCGCTGAGGAGAATGCGTGGAGCTTCGTGACCTAAGAGGATGTTGTGTAGAAAGAAATCGGCGACTTCAGCGGCACTCTCGGAATGTATAGAAGCTGTCTTGGCGTAGCGTGTCAGATGGTCAGATGGTCTACGGCCGTAACAATCCAGCGATTGCCGTTAGAGGTCTTGGGAAGAGGACCGTACAAGTCTATTCCGACGACCTCCAAAGGCGAAGTGGGACAAGGAAGAGGTTGCAAAAGACCAGAAGGATGAGTCGTAGGTTGTTTGCGGCGTTGACAAAGAGTACATGATGCGACGTACCTGGCTACGGCAGAAGAGAGGCCAGGCCAAGAGCACCGACTTCGTGTTCAGTCGTATGTCTTGTGATATCCGAGGTGGCGTGCCGTCGGATCATCATGAAAGGCTTCAAGCACCTCACGTTGCAGAGAACGTGGTATGATGGGTGCCCATTTGTTGCCATCGACGTGATAAATATAGTGATGCAAAATGCCATCGTGAAGCTTGAATTGTTTAAGTTGTCGCCGAAATCGGGCGTTCGGAGGTGAAGCAGGGCTTTGCATGCGGTCGAGAATAGTTCGGCAGTATAGGTCGGCACGTTGGTGGGAAGCAAGGACAGATTGGTGATTAGGTTTCAGCCAGTCGAGCGTTGAGACGGACAGGGGGGATGAAATGGGCTCGGGCTGTACATCAGTACGATTAACGATGCTGAGTCATTATTGCTCCGCAAAGGTCAACGAGATAGAGCATCTGCGTCTTGGTGACTCTTGCCAGACCTGTAGGTAGCATCGAAATCATACTCTTGTAAACGGATCACCCAGCGATTAAGGTGACCCGATAGGTTCTTTGGCGACCATAGCCAGCACAGTGCGTTATGGTTGGTGACGACTGTAAAGTGACGGCCGTTGAGGTATGGCCGAAACTTGTGCATTGCCCAAACGACAGCAAGGCACTCTAATTCGGTGATGGTGAAATTTTTCTCAGCAGCAGCCAGCGTCCGACTGGCATAAGCAACGACTCGTTCACGCAAGGTGGTGTCCCGTTGCAGGAGAACAGCACCGAGACCATGACTGCTAGCGTAAGTAGGAATGATAGTAGCTGCACTTTCGTCTAAGTGGCACAGTACCGTGTCGGACGTCAAGGCCTGCTTGAGCGTCAAAAAGGCACTTTCACAATCGGCGGACCGAACAAAAGGCGCGTTATTTGAGAGAAAGCTTGAGAGGAAGCTAAAGCTTCCTCCTCTTAAGGGGTCCCTCACCAGGTCTGGCCATCTTGAGCTGACAAGCGCAGAGCATACATTGCGCGATAACGATCGTGTCGGCGAAGTATTACATCGATACGCGCCGCGGAAAGATCTGAAATTCCAAAATGAACGCCGTTTTCCCTGCTCCTCGCGGCCGCCGCTCTCCAAGCCGGACGGGGACGTACTTGTGCTCCTGCGCCTACGTAATCGTGTCCGCAGTGTGACATCGCTTGTGGGTGACACGTGACTTCGAGAATTATTCAAGACAACATTTGTTATCAGTGCGATATGTTGCTTGAATTGACGAATTGAAGTTAAGAGAAATAATAAAACACACAAGCAGAATATCTGCGTGTTTTTTGTTTTCCTTCGCACCGTACCAAGACAGATGTCCTTCCGCTTCGTCTGCTTGTTCCCACGGTTGTGCGGTCGCGTGCGCAGTTACCGAAACTATGCCATTTTCTACCGTGTTCCAGCGCGTGATCATGCTCTGCGATCCGCTTGTTCTGCCTCAATAATCGTGCAGCACTGAATTATACCGCTAGTCATGCGTCCTTGTGCACAGCGTGGAGAATCGTGCGCTGCGCGAACGAGACAGCCGCTCGCGCGCGACGCCTTCAGCGGAAGTGCGTAGCGCCGAAGAAAAAGAAGGCGATCCTCGAGTCCGGTATGGGAGAACGCAGGGAAGGAATTTCTCTTGCGGAGGCCACACGGGGCGAGTGGAGAGAGCGTCTTGCTTGGCAGTGGAGCCGGTCTGCTGAAATCGTGGATTCGCGGCACTAACATATCTATATCTCGGCTATTAAAGGGACCCTGAAACGATTTTGACGGTTCTCTACAAATGTACTGAGTCGTTACAGTAGGTCCTTCTGATCATTAATTGACACATCTAAGTGCTCCGCGTAAAGCATGTAATTTATTACAAGGTTTAAAAAATGCACATCGCTGCCGATCGCAGCACACTGCTTGGCGGAATTTCAAGCCGCCCCTACCCATATGATGGAAATCGCCCATATGACGTCAGTGGGGCGAGCTATCCGATTGGCTGACCAGGGCGCGTGATCGATAATTTTTCCAACTTTATGGTAAACAAATGATGTTCGTAATAGTTGGAATGTTAGTTAATTTGTTTCTATAGAAAGAAAGTAACAGAAAGAGAATGCACAAGAACAATTTTTCAGTACACTTAAGCACTGCCGGCACACAGCAAGTGTCGTCTGCTTGTGCTCCGTCTTTGACGAGAGCTCCGCAGTCAGTGTCGGTCTGTCTTTTCGCGAGCGCTATGATTCGACTTTGTTGCGTTGTGGACTGCAAACGTAGCGACTGGCAATATGTCAAGCTGTGACAACGTGTCCTTCTACAAACCAGTAGACGAGCGGACTGGCTGCAGCGCATTGGACAGCCGCTACCCGATGGGCGCCAGGATTTGCGCGATTGCGGCCGCCACTTTACACCAGAAGATTACTAACGCAATAGCGTTTCGCGAGTCCGGTAAACCAAGCGCAAGGGGACAGGGCCTGGCCGTGTCCCCTTGCGTGTCGTTTCAGGTGATGAACAGAAGCGCAAATGTGAATGGTCTGCACGGTGCAGCCACCTTGTGGCACAGAGCACAACCACACACAGTAGCAGTAACAAAATGTGTTCTTCTTTGCTGCTGGTGTAAATTTTTCGCAGGAGTGTAATAGTTAACACACTGTTTTGTAAATGTTTAAAATGTTTTACACTTGGTTAGAGCAACATTAGCTCTTTCTTTGGCTGGTTAAGCTCTGCGCCAACGGGTGGCTGGACCGTAGAGACCGATCAGGAAGCTCACGTACGTCTACGCTAAAGTTCCTTCATCAGCTTGAGTTTATGCCTTCACCGTTCCGTCGAAACGTTCTCCTAGTGTGTGATTACCGAAATACCAGACACGTTCGGCGCTACGACAGAATGCTTGCAACGCACGCTGCTTCGATAGCTCTCACTTGGGGTCGATGGCCAAGCGGCTAGCGGAGAGGTTTCGCGCGGGCGGGCTCCAAAACAACCGGAAGTAGACGATGTGACGTCGCATCGTGACGCAGAACCAGTGAAGGTGGAGCTTAGCCTCGATCGCTCGGCGAACCAGTTGAGGAGGAAAAGCATGGCTAGGGAGGAGGGTAACTTGTAGTAGCTCCCTTAATACGTAACGCTTCACTTAAATTGTCGTGCGAATGTTCTACTTAAGCTGTACCCTACGCGTCTACAAAATTTGTCTGAACCGTTTCAGGGGCCTTTTAATGAGCCGATCTGAAAAATTTTTTTGCGGCAGAATGCGCCCTAGAGGACACATAACTTCAGTGTATAACCCAAATTTGATGTGGTGCCTGGTGAGGGGCCCTTGCAATTGGCCGCCCCCCTTCGCTGATATGTCGTCATCAGGATTGGCTGGTACATGATCTTACGAAGAGCTCTAGCGTAAGTGCTTTATTGTTAGAGAATTCAGCCTCACTTCTGGCTGATCGTTGACGTCCTGGTCGCCGTTTCGCGAGCGCCGCGCCCCGCTGATGCGCTGCTAGTTCCTCGGAGGAGAGGCAGGCTCCGGAAGAAACAGCTCTATCACTTAGTTTGTCGAAGCCAATGTCTGGATTTAACCTAGGCGAAACGTACACCATTGAATATTCGAAATACATGGATTTCAAGAAAATGCTGGAAATCACCGACTAGACATGGATTTTCGCCAAAGCCATGTTCGAAAAAGATGAATAATATGCATTTCAAGTTTCGAAGGAGAAAAGGAGGAACGTTTTCGCCACACCCGAATGCATTCGACGAGCATGCCGCTCCACTCGCTAAAGCAGGGGTTCGGCACGGGATTGAGTGAAAATTGTTAAATTATAACCGCCATAGGCGTAGCGACTGTCCTGCACATCTGTACTTTTCTTTCTTACAGGGAGCAGCGGATCGAAACAGCATAGTGCACGTATCGGGGCTGTATTTAGGCCGAACTCCGATGACGAACTACTTTGGACGTCCGCCAAGCGCGCCGATCAATTGCAACACCTCCCCCCCCCCCCCCCCCCCAGAAACTGGGCCACTACTAGTTGTTACACCGTTATAGGCTTGTCGGCGTGCGCATACGCCAACATCTCCATCGGCGCGGGCGGGCGCAGCCGGGTCCCCTTTCTTCTCCGCGGTCCTCTCCCAGCGGTACGCCTAATGCTGCGAGTGACAGGGCCGCACGTGTTGCGCAGTGGGTATGAAGAGGGAGGGGAACCACTCCTCAGCCGCAAGAGAAGGCTGCGAACAGCTGGCGCCGCGGCTCTGTGCGGGGGGTGCACCGGGGTCAGAAGACGGCGAGAGATGGGGAGGGAGACCGTGTTGGAAGCCACCTCTATATTTATATACACACGCACATACAAGCACGCCTGCCGCTCGCGCACCTCCTCATCCAGATGCCCTCCCCCCTCCCCCTCACCTTCTTGAGCGTCCCGAGTGAAGCGCCGATCGCGCGCCACATTTGGGGCTCTACCCCGGGGTCGGCAACGTGAAGCTGACGCAACGGTGGATATACAAGGGGGAGCGGGTAATATGTCGCGTGGCGGGGGGGGGGGGGGGGGGGGGGATTGCAGCTTCGGGAGACACCGTGCCGCTGCTGCATGGCCGGAAGACCCCGCATAGGTTGTTTGGAAAACACATGCGATGGATAAGCTGATGATTTAGCAGTTAATATAACAGAAAACGAAGAATGGAAAAGTAATAAAAGACGCAGTTTCGCCCGAAGGCGAAGCATTGACTGCGATGACAAGTTATTAGACAGCTGTACGCAGTAAGGTTAGTAGTTTTATCAGCTGTGTAAACTACTGTGAACATTCGCTTACTAGCAAAATAACAAGCACGTTGTCGCGCGCGCACAGGCAAACATAAAGACATCTCACTCAATGATCGCAGACAATCGCTGTAAGAACGCTCACATGACGAAGAGCGCCGCAGCAGCGAGTCAATTGCCCTTCGTGCTGCCTCTCGCTTCAACGCAAAGTGTGTGAAAACACAGAGCGCACGAAGCCATCGCTTATTTCAGGTTGGCCAACCTTCGCACCTGCCACAGCCTACTTGCAAGGTAGGACGCGCGCGGCCGCGCTTCGCCACGCCATACGCAGCCGCGGCTGGAGCAGAAGCGGAGACATGTGCTGGCATGGCCCCCACCTCGCTCCTAGAGCGGGCCTTTCTCCATAGCGCGCGCGAGAAGACGCCACCGCACCAAGCCACCATAGTTATCGGCTCACCCTCACATGTTTTCCCTCGCACCTACAGCATACAGGACGTGGCCACAAACTTATCGCACTTTAACTTTATACGGAACAACGCGGCGACACCGACGCCGAGGATCACGGCGGTCATTCGCCTGAACTGTCCATATAATTGTTATCGCAATAAAATGAAACAGAGCGGAAAGCATCCACGATGACACACGCGGTAGAGCTCTTCCCCAATATCCTTCCGAGAGCAACTAACGCGTGTGAAATGCCCGTTGAGAAGGCTATTGAAAGTAAAACATGAACGTAAAATGCTATTGGCAACTCCAGAATCCGTTACTTGTGCTGGCAATACTGTCCAAATAAACAAATATGGCTACGGCATCCAGGTTCACGGCCGCTTTATTGCTTGGTGCTGTGCTCAGGCGTTTCTCGTTCGTGGCGTCGAATCGAGGCGTTTCGTCGAAGCCGAAAGAGTCCTTGCTGCCGGTTACCTTATTTTCATCGGTCTCAAGGATTTCAGCGACAAAACCGTGGAAAACGTTGCGTTGTGCGTGCCAACATCCGACCTGCCCAGCGAGCCACATCTGACTTGTTTTTAAAGACAAAGAGCTTCTTCCAGCCAGCCGGAGGTGTAAAAAAAGGTGTTCGTGCGTAGGGGGCCTCCGAAAGCTGCAGTCACTTGTTCGCGGGGTTGCTGCACTGGTGCAGTTACGATGCTCGACTGCGTTGGACCTTCATAGGCGGCTCCACAATGCGACTCGTATTGTAGTATATCACACATATATAGAAGGGAGAATAAGGAAAGGCAGGGAGGTTAACCAGACTGAGTCCAGTTTGCTACCCTACACGTGGGGAGGGGAATGGGGAGTGAAAGAGAGGGAGAGAAAACATGAATCTATAGCGCACTTGCACATGTACTAAGCTAGGTGCAGCATTTCTACAGTCGGGCACTCAAGTCTATTGCCTTCAGGTGGTGAAGAAGCGCTCGAACTGCTTTCTGCGCTAATGAACTGTGAGGCCAGGCTCCCAAGATATTTGCTTCTGTAAATGTATATGGCGTCTTACAATATAGCGGCAGTAACGTCTGTCGTGCTTTCAGAATTTCGTACATACGGATATTCTGCACTGAGGCTAAAAACTAACGTTTACCCGGTCAGTATGTCTTGGGGTAAAAACAACTGAGAATTCCGTATGCGACTCGATCGGGGCCGCGCATTTCTTTTTATGGTTTTCTTTTGCGTGTGGGAAAGCCGTCTGCGTCCGATGACTGGTGCTTTTCATGCTTGCAGTACACATTTTTCGAGGTAGGGCTCGGGCACGCGAACACAGCAGACACTCGCTGCCCGTAGAAGTCGTCAAACCCTACTGAAACGCGAGAAGTGAGTAAACAACAAATCGGACCAAGTGCAGTTTCCACCAACAGGTTTCGAAAATTTAGCGAAGGTTTTCTTTTGGCCAAAGTCACTTGTATTGGTATAAATGCGTGCCTTGGAAACGACCTGAACCACCACCACCACCACCACCACCACCACCACCACCACCACCATCATCATCATCATCATCATCATCATCATCATCATCATCATCATCATCATCATCATCATCATCATCATCATCATCATCATCATCATCATCATCATCATCACAATAATAATAATAATAATAATAATAATAATAATAATAATAATAATAATAATAATAATAATAATAATAATAATAATAATAATAATCCTCAGCAACAACATCATCATCAGAATCATTATCATCACCAGCCTGGTTACGCCCACTGCAGGGCAAAGGCCTCTCCCACACTTCTCCAACTACCTCTGTCATGTACTAATTGTGGCCATGTTGTCCCTGCAAACTTCTTAATCTCATCTGTCCACCTAACTTTCTGCCGCCCCCTGCTGCGCTTCCCTTCTCTTGGAACCCAGTCCGTAACCCTTAATGACCATCGATTATCTTCCCTCCTCATTACGTGCCCTGCCTATGTCCCATTTCTTTTTCTTGATTTCAACTAAGATGTCATTAACTCGCGTTTGTTCCCTCACCAAATCTGCTCTTTTCCAATCCCTTAACGTTACACCCATCATTCTTCTTTCCATAGCTCGTTGCGTTGTCCTCAATTTAAGTAGAACCTTTTTCGTATACGAAAAAGGTTCTACTTAAATCTTAAATCTTAAAATCTACTTAAATCTTAAAAGGTTCTACTTCTACAGAAACCTGGAGGCTTATAAGCCTCCAGGTTTCTGCCCCGTACGTGAGTACTGGTAAGACACAGCTGCTATGCACTTTTCTCTTGAGGGATAATGGCAACCTGCTGTTCATGATCTGAGAATGCCTGCCAAACGCACCACAGCCCATTCTTATTCTTCTGATTATTTCAGTATCTTGATCCGGATCCGCGGTCACTACCTGCCCTAAGTAGATGTATTCCCTTACCCCTTCCAGTGCCTCGCTACCTATCGTAAACTGCTGTTCTCTTTCGAGACTGTTAAACATTACTTTAGTTTTCTGGAGATTAATTTTTAGACCCACCCTTCTGCTTTGCCTGTCCAGGTCAGTGAGCATGCATTGTAATTAGTCCCCTGAGTTATTAAGCACCTGGACCATGCAGTTGTAATTTAATTTAGGTGTGTGCACTGGAAACAAAACTAGTGGCGCTGCGGGAACGTCGAACGCTCCAAAGCTTGAACGTCCACTGTTTGCTGTTGCTTCAAAATTTCTTACAAGCAAATAAGCCGAAAACTCAAAGCATTGAATGAGAAAACAGCATCTCCTGCTTGCGCCGCTAAACTAAAGCATGGCATGAAAACGATATGTTGCCTGTGTCATGCTCAACTTCAGACCTTCCGAGGCAGTTATCATTCCTGGTACCATGAATGCAGACAAAAGCACATTCGCTAGAATATTCCTGCTGTTTAAAGCATTAGTAATACTAATGCTGGGGCAGAAATCTATAAACAAACAAAACCAAATGAAGCTTAAGAGGAAACTTTTGCTCGAGTGCTCCTATCTAAGTACATGTAAAAGGAGAATTCGTTTTTCCCGGCAATCACTGCACCAAATTAACGAGGTTTAATGCATTCAAAAGAAAAACTTAAAATCTAGTGACTGTTGGTATCGAATTTTTGATTTAGATCGTCAATATTTTATTAAAAATTGGCAAAAATCGAAATTTTCAGAAAACGAAACTATCAAGTTTACAACTCTGTCTTTCGGCAATGAAAAATCATATCACAATTATGTGAATTGCATCTGAAAGTACATCTTAAGCGAACAAACTTGACATGTTACATATGATTGTAAAGGAATTCAGTAATATGGCAATACAGCTTTTGCGGAACCCTAGTACACAACGTAACAAATTCACGTAAGATATAAATTGACATATCGAATTTGTCCACTTTGAATGATCTAAGGGATGTCGTTCACAGAACGGCGATATTCATTCTTGATGCAGAGCTATTAACTTATAAACTTGGTGTGTCTATTCTTTTTGAACTTTCAATTTTTTGCAAATTCTTTTAACAAATTTCAGTCCCGAAATCAAAATTACGCTTGCAACAGTCACTAGAATTTAACTTTCTCTCTCAAATTCAACAAATCCCATTAAAATCGGTCCAGGGTTTATCTCATAAAAAGGTTTTTGCGTTTTACATGTATTTGGATAGCCCGCGTCGGAGTTGGGCCCGAGCTAAAGCTTCCTCTTAAACGTACATCGCTGTAATTTATCAAAGCGTCTGTCTAAACAAAGCACACTCCGCGATTTCAAACGCCAGAAAGATTTCGAAATTAATGTTGTGCTCTCCGGGAAGAAGTCCCGAGTGCAGTGTTTCGAACAAACCGGCGTAGTATCAGTCGTCACTTTTTACCAATGCGAAGTTTCTTATCCAAGTCGCTCTCCGATGCGCGTCGTCTGATTCTTTCGCAAAAAGATGAAATCGTACATTGCTGTCTTTCCACCGCGATGACAAGCATAATGGTGCCCGACAAGTCTTTCGACACCCGTATGTTTTTTTTTTTTGGGGGGGGGGGAGGCTTGGACGCGGCGGCATTATGACGATTTGAGAATTACGAGGCATTCAGCATAGATTAAAGAACCAAATTTAGAGAAGGGAAACTGTATCTTCTACAGTGGTACGAAAATAAGAAGCGGCAGCACATGTAACTTACCGGGGGAATCTGACAGATGGCGCTGCTCAAACAGAAAGCGTATGGAAACGACAAAAAACAGAGACGCACAAACGCAAAGTTCGCAATAGGGGGTCAGAAAATTTGGTTGTGGGAGTTCGTAGTGTTCTTTTTTTTCTTTTTTCTTGTTTAGCCTAGGTAGGACATTAGGCAGTATAATAGCAAGCGCTTGGTGGCGCAACCCACCACCCCGTTCCAAAGGGGACGCTCATAACGTCCATCCATCCATCTTCCATCCAGAGTAGGGGGCCTCGATGTAGCACGCTGCCATACGGCTACAGTGGTTAATACGGCACATTGAGGCACCCTAAGAAAGTGCCCTGCGTGTTGTAGAGGAGCAACGCTCAAGTGTTGATAGTTGTGTGCACCACTGTGGCCCTTTGTTTCCCTCCCCCCTGTACTTGTGGATTGTACTTGTGGGTTACGTAGTTGTGTACCCCGCTGTGGCCCTTCATTTCTATCCCCCTTTGCAGGTAGTTTGTATACTGTTCTGTTTATTTACGTTTTGTTTTTGTTTTCCTTTATCCTTTTTTTTTCCATGGGTAGGACGTGCAATCGACATGCCTGCCTGTTGCAAAGGGCAAAGCCGCATTACATTATCGCCATCAGCGGAAATGCAAGCTTTTGTTTCTAGTGCAATAATCTCTTACCAGTAGCGTACACTGGTACGCGCCATGCTCGCCCTGCTGGCATTGCGACATGCCTCAGTGCCTTGGCTGCCGCGTAGATGGCGCGTTCTAATTGCCAGGAGATCGAAAAGCCTATACTGACACCCATACAAACAAGCCACTAATGAGGGAACAGGACGCGCGACTTTATTATGCCTTTTCGCCATTAGCCCTCTGCTATTGGTCAAAAGTTTTCGGGGTGTACCCCCTTCGCCTGTCTGTCACGCGAATTCACAAAACCGCGATAACTCACCGCGTGAAAGTGACGTGTATGCATTAAAGATGCATTAATATGCCGAACAAAACTGAATTTTCCCCTGAATAGCCAGCGACTGCCCCGTTCCGAAAGGAATAAAAGATGGCTGCCCGCCGATCACTCGAGAACCCGCTGCTCGCACGTGCCGGTGAGCATGGATTTGTTTCCGTATAATAAATCTCTTTGCGTAGCAGTAAAACGTTATCGAGCCCTGTCGGCACGTATACATCACCGAGCCAACTTTTCCTTGCTGAGGATCCATTTTAGTGGCATTCTTAACCTTCCCGTTGCATGCCGCCGAGATTTTCGACCAGCCACCGCAAGCTAAGTAAGCTAGGGAAGTGGACCAATCGCAGATGCCGGCACCCCCTTCTTCATCCGGTTATATTTTCACTGCGCTTGCTCAGCCCATCCAAACCCTCTCCACTTGAGCGTGCTCCTCGCCTCTTGTCAGCAAACTAGATGAGAAAATCGCTCAGTGTAGGCAATGTTATTCGTTTTTCAAAGCGGACAAAGGTGACTGCCTATGAACGAGGAGAGCGTTTGATTGGGCTGTTCAGACAACGCTGCGAGTCACCGCCCGATGCTTGCGTCGGCGGTTACATAAATTTGACGCCACGAGATTGGAATAAATACAGATTGGAATAGCTTTACGTTATAGAGCCGCAGATTCTGCAACCAATCACTTCAGTGTAGCTTGCACAAAAACCCACGCTATCGAGCAAGAAGAGCAATCCTGAACGAGACAAGGAATTAAATGAGGGAACGGAGAAAGGTTGCATTCAAGAAAGGAACCACTCTGCTCTGCAAGAACTGAAGGTCAAAAACATTAAGAAAAGTCAAGTGCTACATAGCACAAAGGTTAGTGCAAGACACAGGCCGATGCCGCATCAGCTATTTCAGGAGAGGAATTGCAGATGACAACGAATAGTAGAAAATACTACGACAGATATGTTTTTTTTTAATTATGGGGTTTTACGTGCCAAAACCACTTTCTGATTATGAGGCACGCCGTAGTGGAGGACTCCGGAAATTTCGACCACCTGGGGTTCTTTAACGTGCACCTAAATCTAAGTACACGGGTATTTTCACCCCCATCGAAATGCGGCCGCCGTGGCCGGGATTCGATCCCGCGACCTCGTGCTCAGCAGCCCAACACCATAGCCACTGAGCAACCACGGCGGGTGACAGATATGTTATGCTACTAGGCAGTGACTGGTATTAAGTAGGAGCAAAGAATAGGGGGAATGAAAAAGCTTGCATTCATAGAAAAAAGGTACGCTTGGCACAAATGGAATTTAACAAGGCCAGGAAGCTGATTAAGGAAGAGCAAACTGACGGAACTCTTTTGGCCAGCGTCATCCGTGGTTTTTCAGAGGTTGCAGGTGCGTCTGAACACGAAGAATTTCTTTTGTTGAGGTGCCTAGATGACTCGCCAATATCCGTGCTGATGGAATGATGGCTGAAGCTCATTTTCAGTCTTGACACAGTCCTCCGTAGGCTCGATATCTCATCCAAATACTTCTAGATCGTCGTCTTTGTTCTTGGTGTAAAAGCCTTGCGAATTCGGCTCCAGCCCCTTCCCGTTGGTATGGACGGGGGCCCCAGTGACAAGGACCAAGATGTGCTTGGTGCAGACTCTGTTGGAGCAGAGCAGCGACATATGAGATACAGCACAAATTAGTCAAACTCATGTAGTGTTTTCTTTTATGTTTGAGCCAATTAAGCTGAACCGTAAATATAAATGAGCATTCATATCATCTGCTACGTACAAATGACCTGTATGTCAAGACTAGCAATCCAGTACAGCATATATCAAGCACATTTATTCCTAGCGCTAAAGCTATAGTTTTGCTGGAAGCATTCCACATACAAAAAGAGGCGGGTCTGTGCATCAGCAATGTTTCGATAAATTTGTACTCAGCTGGGCGCACACTTCTGGAGAGATGTGTAAAACCGTGACATATGGCTTTTCGTCCGTTGCTGTCTTTTATCGGTCATTTGTTTCACTTCTTGCTGCTTGGTTTTTTTATCATTTCACTTCCCGTGACTGCTTGCGATATTGCGATATCATTATTTGCAAAAGAAGGCTGGCGCAGTTCGGTTGTGCGCACGTGTTGTGCTTGTCTTAAATTTGAACCCTTTTCAAAAATAAACCAGTTGTCAGTAGCGTTCCCTCGCCGTCGTGTCGTCTTTTCAGCGTGTGTTGGTCACCTTTAGCGCTACCATCAGTTTTAAAGGATCGTAATGGTTTGTGACTGCAGAACACTTGCAGCGTTTGTTCTACGGTACTTAAGCAGTACGTTAATTAAATAAATATTGCTATTGTCCATAAAATTGATGTCAGCATAACTACAATGCGTGTAAGCAGCTTAAGAGGAAGCTTTAGTTCGGGCCCAACTTCGATGCGGCCTATTCAAGTACACGTAAAAGGCAAAAACGCTTTTCTGAAGTAACGCCTTGACCGATTTTAATGAAATTTGTTGCATTGGAGAGATAAAAGTAAGTTCTAGTGACTGTTGGAAGCGGAATTTCGATTTAGGGCTTGAATTTTTGCAAAAAATATTCAAAAATTCGGAAGTTCGAAAAAAGTAGAAGCACGAAGTTAAAAAATTGATAGCTATGCGTCAAGAACAGATATTGCGGTTCTGTAAACGGCATCCATTAGATCATTCAAAGCGGACAAATTTTATATGTTAATTTATATATTACGTGAATTTTTTACGTTATGTACAAGGGTTCTGCAAAGCTGTATTTACATATTGCTATTTTTTTAGGATTTATGTGTTACATATCAATATTGTCTGCTTTAGATGTACTATTAGATGCAATTCACATAATTGTGATATTATTCCTCATTGCTGAGTTACAGAGTCGTAAACTTGATAGTTTCGTTTTTTTTATTTGCGATTTTTGCCAACTCTTAATAAAAAATTGACGACCTAAATAAAAAAATCCTTGGTTTTGTTGATGAACGTTTCCGACGGACACGAACAAAATATATATTGATAAGGCTACTCAGTCGCCCATGGCCACGGCTATGGCTACGGCTACAACGAGATGAAAAATGTGACGCGCGTTCCGATATAGCTCTCCCTTTCGCGATTTTGTGTAACAACGGCCTCGCAACTAAAGGTTTATTTCGGAAACAACAACGGAGGGTCCCGATTGACCATATGTAATGCAGGACCTAGTTCGTTAACTCGTGCCCGCCTGCAAGTTAACGAGACGGATATTACATAACGATTCAAGCGCGATGTTAAACGACTCACCGGTATTGCCGTCCTCAGTTGCAGCAGAATCAGGCTCCCGTTTCGATGCAGACGTGTTCCGCATGGTTCACGACCGAAACCTAGCTGGTTTACATCTCCGCTCACAAACACCTCACTTTACCCTAAGTTAAACAACGCGAGATAACGAAGCGTAATAAATGGGCTTTAGCACAAAATAAGGTCAAACCAATGAATCCGGACCTGCCGTGCATGCGAATATACCGATAAAAATTTGAATCCATGCCAAAAGTCACGTGGATGGTCGATGATGCTGAAGGTTATTTTGCGCTTATAATGGCTGAAAGAAAAACACCACTGTGAGTACTCAAGAACACAATATATAATAAGGAATAACAATTTTGTAATCTTCGTCATGTAATAAAAACGCTTCGATAAGTGTGGGAGAAAGTTTGTAGGTTAAAATTACGCTTACTACGGCGCCTCTAGTGGTAGATCTTGTGTTCACGGGGGCAACTTTTGAATCGACTTACTATGCTTGTTTTATTAGTAGCGCCGCCTGGTCAATTTTTTTCGCCCTCTGTGGCCATTTGTTGAACTTGAGAGTGTGCGAAGTCTGGCATTCAGCGCATGTCGTGATGGGAAAACCTCTTTCGCTTCAAGGTTGAACCCGGATGAGCTGTTTCCTGTGCGGTCGCTAGGGGCGAACACTTAGTTGGAGTCGCCAATAGTCGTATCGGGTGGTGAGAACGTGCTGAATTATGCAATAGCCCATATTTGAAAGAAAAAATAAAACACGTACGACGTAATTGTTCGCAAATTCCAGCCAATCTTTATGCTAGATATATCATTAGCGAAACCGGTCGGCCAAGAGCCAGAAGCACTTACGTACAATATTTGGCGCCTGAACTCAATTCACAGCAAACAAAGCTCAAAAGCTGTTCTGCGCAGAAACTAAATGGCGCAGAAATCAGGCAGAACAGAGCGAGTAAACATTTGCGCAATCATGCATCGGGAACGCTATAGCTGACCACGTAATGCTCAACATGCTGCAATTATGAGTTGGAAATAGGGCCCGCATTCGCAAAGCGATCTTAAGCTATACATTTTCGTAAAAGAAAATTCCAATCAATACCAACGCTGGGCGCACTACTAACGATGGCGGCTGGTCAATGACAAACATAACGAATAGTGAAATCTGCCTTTGTGAATTCGGCACCATTATTCTGAATCCACATATTATCACTCGTAAGTAATCTTTGCCATTGGCCGGCAGCCGTCGCTAATAATATGTTCAGCATCAGGATTGGTTGGAACTTTCTCTTACGAAAATACCTAGCGTAAGATCTGTTTGTGAATTTTGGACCAATTTCGGCTTTTAACAAGTTGAAGGTTTCGAAAAGCTCAATGTCCTTGTACGAAACCAGAGAGAGCGAAAGAAGAACCGCTTGTTCCGCAATGCACCGCACCCGTCGCAGACAGCACAAAAAAAAAAAAAAAAAAAAAAGGAAGAGAGGCAGACGAGAGGTTCCCCACTATAGTTCCTCGCAGTGCGGAAAAATGTTAGTAACAGCAATACATTTTGCCCACAATTTTTAAGTATACGAATGATACCAGGCACACTACTTCTTGGAAAAGGGAACATTTCACGTAGTGGCTTGCTTCAATTTTGCCATTGAAACATGCGGCTTAACGTTGCTAAATAATTAAGCGAGTTTAATAGTGAAACCTAGTCAGCTCTTTCTCGCCATCAGCATGAATGTCCAATCGTGTTCCACGACGCTTAAATTAATGGTCGTCGCTGCGCTTAAAAATGTGTTAAAAACCTGGTTGGCATTTATTGTTTTGAAATCTATGCAGAAAGTAAGCCCTGCTTGACTCTTCTTCCTCAATTGGAGCTCCAAGTATGCATAGCGCGTTTGTCCTTAGTTTACATCACAAACAGTGTTCACTTCACGATCTCGTTGTATAGGCATTTTCATCGCGTGAGGAGGAAAGGGCGCGTGGCGAGCCTTTCCTCCTCTCTGGCTTGTGCGATCCCGCGCGGCGCTGCTTGAAAGTATTGCTATCGCGTGCTGCGCAAAGATTTCGAGATGTTTTAGATCGTATTTTGTGAAATTTACGCAATGTCCGTAAATATATCATCATGGTATGCACAGGTGAGACAAAGGTGATGGTTTTGATGTAAACAAGCTAGCTTGTCAATCAAGCCAATGTCGGCAAGGAATATGAAAATAAATTTTCGTATAACATGAACTAATCAACCAGCATATATATATATATATATATATATATATATATATATATATATATATATAAACTCAATAAACTCAATAAACTTTATTACGGAGACCAAGCTGCTCATGCCCGGAGGCGGGTGGCCGCCATATCCTAGATAGCTGAGGCCCTGTGCCTAGACCTGTTCACCAGCCGTAGCTGGTCCTCACGTCTTGGTCTTGTCAGCTGTTATCGGTATCTTGTTGACCTCAGGAGGTCAAACTTTGTTCAGATCCCTCCATTACGGCGTCTTTCATAGCCAAAGAGTTGCTTTTGGACGTTAAACCTCACGAATCAATCAATCAATCAATCAATCAATCAATCAATCAATCAATCAATCAATCAATCAATCAATCAATCAATCAATCAATCAATCAATCAATCAATGAAACTTGCACATTATAACGGGAAGTGGATACATCTGGCAAATGACTCCGTTTTGCAGCGAAGTTTCACAATAATAAGTTTTCATGTAACAATAAATGTATCCCTCTTCTGAAGCTGCCTCTCTTTGACCGATGGTTTTCTCGAGATTGACTCATCTCGTTGACTGCTGAATCTCCCCTCGCCGTACACATTCGTTAGTACTGCTTGCATACCTTTTGGTACGTACAGTATATGCAGCGTGTCCCACGTAACTTGAGCCAAGATCCTGAAAATGAAAGGTGCGTCGGAAGCAAACTGAAACGAAAGCATACTATTCGCACTGGCCTATAGTAACTCAGGCAATTTTTTTTTTGTTTTCGCCATAACTCACTAGTTAAGTTTATTACCGACCTTCTTATTTATTGGCTAAGAACCCAACGTATGACACGCAGATTTATAGAGCACCTTCAGAAACCACCGATCGAGTTGTTTCCTGTGCGATACGTTTCACGTAGTCCTTTATTCCGGGTTGCAAAGAAAGCCCGCGAAATCTGAAAAAAGCCACGTGGCGGATCGCTTACGCCGTGGTATCGTGCTGCGCTCAAGCGTGCGTTCGGTAAACAACGTCGGCTGCATTTACAGCGCAATAACTTTTCGTGCATACGTGCCTAGGTACGTATCATGATAATCCAACTCGCCCAGTAATTTTTCACTGTGGTTGTACAACCCGGAAGTAAAGAGTAAGTAACATGTTTTTGCTGCGGAGCAGAGAAAAATGCAGTAATTGAGGTATTCGCACCTCAAGCTCTCTGCAGTAGCATATTGCTAACATAATTAAATAATTCTGAAAATATGGTGTAGCAGAGAGACTTTCTTTTTCTTGCTGCTACGCGTTATTCCCTGCGGCGGATATCAGAAACTGGGCGTATAGACCACTGAGTCACACTTTAGGTAACTCAAATTTCCTGATCGTCTAGAGAGAGAGAGAGGTATTTATTATGATAGAAAAGCGGTCGGACTGAATCAATGTTCTGACCTGCTAGTCAGCGTTGGGGGAAGGCAGAGGGATGTAGACAGAAAGAATAGAGAAGACGTTGAATATGAGGATGAAGATGGTGGTGAAAATCTTGCACGCTCCAAGACTCTTCCAAGACTCTTGTCCAGTCCGCTCTCATAAAAAATTTGTTGAGAGCTTTAAGAGTATCAGGTTGATGACAAGGATCAGGCGAAGGTACCAATAGAATCTTTTCAGTTAATGGTCCAACGACAAATTTTGACAAGATGTCTGTCAGCGATTTTCTCTGTACATCAAATCGCGGGTAGATGCACAAGAGGTGTTCTGTCGTCTCAGGAATACCGCGCTCCTCACAATTCGGACTCAGCACCTTTCTTTTATATTTCTCTTTGAGCTCCCAAATAATATATGTCCGCCCGGCCGATGAGGTAGCGCCGGGTGAAGGCCACACCTAGTCGTAATCTGTGCAGCAAGCTTGCATTACACCTTTTCATGTTCGGTGGTGTCCGTATTTTCATCTCTGGGTCGAGTTTGTGAAGGCGGCGATGACGATGACGTGGCGAGGTCCAATATGCTGCAGTATTACCGCGCACAAGTCTGCGCACCAGGACATTAGCGTCTGGTCGTGAAAATGGGACGGGCACTGGTGTGGCATTAATGTGGGCCATCTTTGCCTCCGCATCGGCGAGCTCATTTCCATGTAAGCCACAGTGTCCCGGAATCCACTGAAACCTTATGCAATGGCCATCTCGTAGGCGACATCGTGTGATTCGATCACCTCTTGAGCAGGGACTTAGTAGGGTCCTCGACCGAGGGCAGAATCGGTCACCTGACGTGCTGGCTTGGAATCACAAAAGATAGTCCAAGTCTGATGCGGCTCCATCGATATATAACGAATTGCCTCTCGAATGGCAACAATCTCTGCGGCCGTTGAGGTAGTTTGGTGGTCGAGATGGAAGCGCTTTCTGACCTTCATACCCGGTATTACGAATGCCACGGTTGAAGTAGTTGTTGACACTGACCCGTCAGTAAATATATATATTGAAGCGACATATTCTTCAGATATATCGGTTAAAGTAAGTTGTTTAAGTCCACATGAAGGTATACGCTATTTTTTCCTGACTCCTGCAATTGATAGATTCACCAAAGGACTTGACAAAGTCAACGCTGGGGACGTTCATGCCTGTCAATAGTCGAAGATATACCCTTGAAGGTTCGCACGAGAGATAAGAGTCTACAGGAGGTACATGTGCTTCCGCAATCACGCCCTTTGTCGAAGTGCAGCGTGGCTGACCGAGACATGTTCTCAGTGCCTGAGCTTGTAAGCCCTCCAGTGTACGTAGGCAGGAGGGGCGAACGTTTGTAATAATCGTTTGTATCGTAAGTAGCTTACGAAAAGTGATTCATATATACCTGGAGCAATGATCCCTTTGGCGGGCCCCACTTCATGCCTGCTACACATTGAAGCATCTGTATGAAGCTGCTTGGACTTGATCATCGACAGTTGCTTCGATGAGGACAAGGTTCGCTCAATCATCACTCCTAGAAATCTGTGGTGCGTTACGTACGGTATGGCTGCGCCGTTCATCGTAATCTGGTAGCGGTTTAGACTGATCATCTGAAAATGTATTTGCTTTAGGGAGTAGAGCGAGGCGAGTTTGTCTGTGCTTGCCATCTGCGTTCGCCGCTTCCGTGTTTTCTTTGTACTCAGCGAAGGTGTTACGATTACTCACTTAGTGAACATGCTGGAACTAAAGTGATTGAATCCGGTCGGTGCATGCGTACACTTACCAGGAATCCCGAGACTCAGGTCAGTTTCGACACATTAGTTTCCGATACCTGCCACGAAATACACTAGTGCTGTTTTCTCATAGGTTTGTGTCGCAGTGCAAAAGGAGATGGTTGGTGGGAAAATAAATGGGACTCCAATGCATTTTGTTGTTGGTTTGCGGATAATTAAATGCCTCGAAACTGAAGCTAACCTTGGTGTCAGTGGGCATGACTTGAGCAGTGACCGGATTTGATGCCGCAATTGCAATACGCTTTGTGCTAAAGTCTTTAAATGTAAATTGGTTATCTCTTTCATTATTATTTTAGACGTTGAAAAATGGAAAGTTAGGCTTCATTAGGGTCAACTATACAGAAATCCGTGATGAAGCTATAGTCAGGCAAGAACATAGGATTAAAAAAAGCAACGAAAAAGGAGTCTGAACACGCAGTAAACACACAAATACACGTCACAAGCCCACAAAAAGTGTCATTATACGGCCATTAACAGCGGCAACATATTGTACCTGGGACAGTTATACCGCCCCACACAGGAGGGATGAAGTGCGCACAAGTCCTTTCATGTTACAGTGAAGTATGGAGCTTCCCAATAGTTATTGAACATCTATACGCTACCACCAGCACTAATAACACGCTGTGTAAAATAGCCCCAAGCTGCACTGCACTGGTTATAATAGTGATTTAAAATATTCGCTAGAACACACCTGGGATATCGGTAGTTTAAGCAACGTCCGTACGTCGCGTTTGCTTCGTTGAAGTGTAGTGCTCAAAATTCAAATAAAAGCATGAGCGACCTAATGCTGTAATGATTCAAGTGTGTGTATTGCGTTCTTGATTCTTATCCATTGTCCTTCAATGCAGTACTCACCAAATTCGGTGCTTTGTTAAGATACTAAAAGCGTTCGAAAAATGCAATTGAAGGCGTATCAATCTACTGCGAAATCTCCACAAGAAAGCCAGTCACAAATTCAAGTTACTACTAAATATAATATTTCTTTTCCGTTTCTAGTTTGCACTCCTTCACAGAAACAAAAAATAATTTTTAATTTTAAGCGAAAACAGCCTAGGATGTATAACGTGCTCCACTATGAATCAAGTGAAAGCGCCGGCATATCTTTATGTAGGCATGCCATGCAAATTGAATTGAAAAGCCGATGCGCGACTTCTGATAATTTTTGTTTTCTCTGAAGGAGAGATATATGCAAAATATGCTAGGGCAGGGATAATCTAGTGATCCTATTTCAAGTGTTTTACTTTTCGCGCTTCGGGAGTATGCAGCGCTCTGCACACGTTATCACCAAGATCGGCACGTCGCGGGCGTTGAATGATAACAAGGCACAGCATCGAGCGAAGCAAATCGTGACATTGTTTATCCAGCTGTGCGTTTGAAAGAGGCATCTGCATAATCGCGGGCGCCGGCAATCAACGAACGGTTCTTATGCCAGGATTTGTGAATCACCAAGGGCCGCATTTACAATGCTGATTGTTGGGAATTACTACTCGCTTTTCGCTGGCAGCCTTCGCTCGTATGTCCAGCATCAGGACGATCTCGCCTTCGCTCGTACGAACAGTCGTAGCGCAACAGCTGTATGCGAATATTAATAATAATAATAATATTTGGGGTTTTGCGTGCCACAACCACTTTCTGATTATGAGGCACGCCGTAGTGGAGGACTCCGGAAATTTTGACCACCTGGGGTTCTTTAACGTGCACCTAAATCTAAGCACACGGGTGTTTTCGCATTTCGCCCCCATCGAAATGCGTCCGCCGTGGCCGGGATTCGATCCCGCGACCTCATGCTCAGCAGCCCAACACCATAGCCACTGAGCAACCACGGCGGGTGATGCGAATATTGGTTCGGTAGTGCGGTAATGCTATCACGGTTTACCGAACTGCCCCATATATTCTAAGCAGATTTTTTTTTTATTTATTGACAATGACTTTACAGGCCCCCGTAGGAGCATGACGTAAGGGGGGGTATAAACAGAAACAGTACTATAAGAGCTAGTAAACATATTATGTAGCAAGTGGCACTTATACATTTCTACTATAAAGCATTCAAACACAAGAGATACAGCACTTTCAAAATGTAACTGATGCGCAGTACAAACCACGATGCAACTGAGAAATAACAATGAAAAGCAATAAGTTGGTGAACAGATTAAAAGGGTGTTAAAAGGGAGAACGCTGTCGGCCTGTGGGTTTACGAAGAAGCGGCCACAGAGATTATACTGACGCGTCACCATGTCATGTATGACGCTCCACAAGCCTATATATATATATACATACATAACGAGGGTCTCGAATCCGGCAACATTGATGCCGTCAGGTAGCATATGTGGGTTTATTGACCACTTGCCTTCACCTGTCCGGAGCCAGGTATTCTTAGCACCCTCTGCAGCGTCGCAGATCTGACCGCCGCCGTGGTCAGTTGCTTCGCGGCTGCTGGGGACTGAGGGCCGGGGTTTGATTGTTGTGTTCATATAGGAGGCTGTGGCCAAGTACTGCACCAGGGTGGCCAATCCTGCTCTGGTGAGAGAGTGCGTTACCGGTTCTGGTCACCGGGATCAGGCCGCACTCCAGGCCTGTTTGTGCAATTTTCTCAACACACGGTTTTTTTTTGTATTTTCCGGTGGAGAATTGCGCGGCACCGGGATTTGAATCACGGTCCTCTTGCACTGGAAACGGATACTCTACCGTCCCCGCAGGAGTTAAATTAAAAATTGAATTATGGGGTTTTGCGTGACAAAACCACTTTCTGATTATGCACGCCGTAGTGGAGGACTCCGAAAATTTCGACCACCTGGGGTTCTCTAACGTGCACCTAATTCTAAGTACACGGGTGTTTTCGCATTTCGCCCCCATCGAAATGCGGCCGCCGAGGCCGGGGTCCGATCCCGCGACCTCGTGCTCAGCAGTCTAACACCATAACCACTGAGCAACCACGGCGGGTCCCGCAGGAGTTGTACGCCTCATTTAACCTACAGTGGTGCCCTATTTGATCAGTCAAGGTGGACCAATCTGAGCTTGGTTATACCGCATGGATGGCACTCGGCTAGAGAACCTGGTATTTATGACCTGCACATGTGTGGCCACACATAATTGAGGATATATAATTTTTTTTTAGGAGGGTTTTCGTACAGTGATAAAAGGAAGGAAAATACATTAAAAGAAAGAAAAAAAGGGGGGGAAAAAGGAACATAACGTGTGATTTGAACTCGTGATCCTTCAATGTTGCCCGGAAAGGTAGCTCAGTCGGTTGGTTCGTCAAGCCAACGGTTACTTTCAAGCGCCATAGCTCCTGCTCCGAGCCTCATACTTATGTGGAAAGGGACTGATGTTGTCCGCGGCAGTCGATTTTTGGTTGGAAGGCATAATTTCTTGGAAAAATGGCCGCCAGAGGAGCAGCGTGAACTCGAGCGGCTTTAGAGACTAGGAAAACTGCCTTTCAATATTTAGACTTGAGGGGAAGCTTCGTTAACAAACTATAACACGGCAATCAGCACTCGTATACGACGAGAGAAATTATTGAGACGTGGAAAATTCCCTTGAAATAAATCTGGTTTGCGAGACAAATGCTTGTATGTATTGAATCTCTTAAAAAATGAGGGGGGAAATATGCGCTCACCGAGAGGGCATCGTCAGCACGAGACCACCACCAGGCACCTTACTGAGATGTAGAGAGCTTCGCGGCCGGAACGAAGTCTCCCCTCTCCGCCGGCCAAGGGTGGAAAACGCGCTTTCCGATCGCTCAAGGTTGCGCGGACATTGTATAGCTCTAGCGTCTAGAAAAAAGCTTAAACAGGTGCGAGGGCGGCACGCATAGCGTGGGAAGCTAGCCGCCGGAATAGCTATCTCAAGTACTGCTGCTGGCGAGGGCGAAATACCTTCGTGTAATTATAATAACCCTAATAGGACTTCTTTCAAAGAAAAAAAAGGGAAACGGCTCAGAAGGCTATAATACGAGAGCTATGACTGATACTTTTCTATATATATGTATTCATCTCATCTATGGGATCGCATGCGCGCGCTGTTGGTTTTAAAGCGCAACCGTGGTAGGGAAACGGAAGGCGATATAAGCATGCGTGTCCATGATACGCACACGACAAACTGCCTTACAATATTTAGACTTGAGGGGAAGCTTCGTTAACAAACTATAACACGGCAATCAGCACTCGAACATAATTATTGTAAATATATAAAATAATTGTAAATATTCATCTCATCTATAGGATCTAAAGAGCGCGCTGTTGCTTTTTCTGTGCGTGTAGTAGTTAAGACAGGCCGCCATTGGAATCTGAACCTGGCAACGTTTAACGTTCGAACGCTATCTAGTGAGGCGAGTCTAGCAGTGTTATTGGAGGAATTAGAGGGTAGTAAATGGGATATAATAGGGCTCAGTGAGGTTAGGAGGACAAAAGAAGCATATACAGTGCTAAAAAGCGGGCATGTACTGCGCTACCGGGGCTTAGCGGAGAGACGAGAACTAGGAGTCGGATTCCTGATTAATAAGGAAATAGCTGGTAACATACAGGAATTCTATAGCATTAACGAGAGGGTGGCAGGTCTTGTTGTGAAACTTAATAAGAGGTACAAATTGAAGGGGGTACAAGTCTATGCCCCTACATGCAGTCATGATGACCAGGAAGTCGAAAGCTTTTATGAAGACGTGGAATCGGCGATGGGTAAAGTCAAAACAAAATACACTATACTGATGGGCGACTTCAACGCCAGGGTAGGCAAGAAGCAGGCTGGAGACAAGTCAGTGGGGGAATATGGCATAGGCTCTAGGAATAGCAGAGGAGAATTATTAGTAGAGTTTGCAGAACAGAATAATATGCGGATAATGAACACCTTTTTCCGCAAGCGGGTTAGTCGAAAGTGGACGTGGAGGAGCCCGAATGGTGAGACTAGAAATGAAATCGACTTCATACTCTGCGCGAACCCTGGCATCATACAAGATGTAGACGTGCTCGGCAAGGTACGCTGCAGTGACCATAGGATGGTAAGATCTCGAATTAGCCTAGACTTGAGGAGGGAACGGAAGAGATTGGTACACAAGAAGCCAATCAATGAGTTAGCGGTAAGAGGGAAACTAGAGGAATTCCGGATCAAGCTACAGAACAGGTATTCGGCTTTAACTCAGGAAGAGGACCTTAGTGTTGAAGCAATGAACGACTATCTCATAGGCACCATTAAGGAGTGCGCAATAGAAGTCGGTGGTAACGCCGTTAGACAGGAAACCAGTAAGCTATCGCAGGAGACGAAAGATCTGATCAAGAAACGCCAATGTATGAAAGCCTCTAACCCTACAGCTAGAATAGAACTGGCAGAACTTTCTAAGTTAATCAACAAGCGTAAGACAGCGGACATCAGGAACTATAATATGGATAGAATTGAACAGGCTCTCAGGAACGGAGGAAGCCTAAAAACAGTGAAGAAGAAACTAGGAATAGGCAAAAATCAGATGTGTGCGTTAAGAGACAAAGCCGGCAATATCGTTACTAATATGGATGAGACAGTTCAAGTGGCTGAGGAGTTCTATAGAGATTTATACAGTACCAGTGGCACCCACGACGATAGTGGAAGAGAGAATAGCCTAGAGGAATTCGAAATCACACAGGTAACGCCAGAAGAAGTAAAGAAAGCCTTAGGAGCTATGCAAAGGGGGAAGGCAGCTGGGGAGGATCAGGTAACAGCAGATTTGTTGAAGGATGGTGGTCAGATTGTTCTAGAGAAACTGGCCACCCTGTATACGCAATGCCTCATAACCTCGAGCGTACCGGAATCTTGGAAGAACGCTAACATAATCCTAATCCATAAGAAAGGGGACGCCAAAGACTTGAAAAATTATAGACCAATCAGCTTACTGTCAGTTGCCTGCAAACTCTTTACTAAGGTAATCGCAAATAGAATCAGGAACACCTTAGACTTCTGTCAACCAAAGGACCAGGCAGGATTCCGTAAAGGCTACTCAACAATAGACCATATTCACACTATCAATCAAGTGATAGAGAAATGTGCAGAATATAACCAACCCTTATATATAGCTTTCATTGATTACAAGAAAGCGTTTGATTAAGTCGAAACCTCAGCAGTCATGGAGGCATTACGGAATCAGGGTGTAGATGAGCCATATGTAAAGATACTGGAAGATATCTATAGCGGCTCCACAGCCACCGTAGTCCTCCACAAAGAAAGCAACAAAATCCCTATAAAGAAAGGCGTCAGACAGGGAGATACGATATCTCCAATGCTATTCACAGCATGTTTACAGGAGGTATTCAGAGGCCTGGAGTGGGAAGAATTGGGGATAAAAGTTGATGGAGAATACCTTAGCAACTTGCGATTCGCTGATGATATTGCCTTGCTTTGTAACTCAGTGGACCAATTGCAATGCATGCTCACTGACCTGGAGAGGCAAAACAGAAGGGTGGGTCTGAAAATTAATCTGCAGAAAACTAAAGTATTGTTTAACAGCCTCGGAAGAGAACAGCAGTTTACGATAGGTAGCGAAGCACTGGAAGTGGTAAGGGAATACATCTTCTTAGGGCAGGTAGTGACCACGGATCCGGATCATGAGACTGAAATAACCAGAAGAATAAGAATGGGCTGGGGTGCATTTGGCAGGCATTCTCAGATCATGAACAGCAGGTTGCCACTATCCCTCAAAAGGAAAGTGTATAACAGCTGTGTGTTACCAGTACTCACATATGGGGCAGAAACCTGGAGGCTTACGAAAAGGGTTCTGCTGAAATTGAGGACGACGCAACGAGCTATGGAAAGAAGAATGATGGGTGTGACGTTAAGGGATAAGAAAAGAGCAGATTGGGTGAGGCAACAAACGCGGGTAAACGACATCTTTGTTGAAATCAAGAAAAAGAAATGGGCATGGGCCGGACATGTAATGAGGAGGGAAGATAACCGATGGTCACTAAGGGTTACGGACTGGATTCCAAGGGAAGGGATGCGTAGCAGGGGGCGGCAGAAAGTTAGGTGGGCGGATGACATTAAGACGTTTGCAGGGACAACATGGCCACAATTAGTACATGACCGGGGTAGTTGGAGAAGTATGGGAGAGGCCTTTGCCCTGCAGTGGGCGTAACTAGGCTGATGATGATGATGATGATGCCTTCACCCAAAAAGATCACGTTCTCGTGACGCCTGCGGCGAAAAGGACGTTCCACGTCCGCCGCCAAGGTCTGTGAGTGGTGGCGCTGGCTAACACTCCCAGGGTTCTACTAGTACACATAAATACCCAAGAAAGCGGATGGAGAAACGCCGCCGTGGTAGCTCAATTGGTAGAGCATCACACGCGAAATGCGAAGGTTGTGGGTTCGGTTCCCACCTGCGGCAAGTTGTTTTTTCATCCACGCTAATTTCCATTAATTTATCGTTACTTTATTTCATTTCTTTAGCACAAGTAATTTCCCCTGTGTTGTCCTTGGTGTCAGTGTTTGTTCGCTTCTCATGATATGACACACACAGATATATATATATATATATATATATATATATATATATATATATATATATATATATATATATTAGTCGCGTTTGCGTAAACATGGCGCCTTCTGTGTGCCAAGCGGTGCTGATCACACACTAGGGCTATAATTGCCTTGCCGATACGCAAGGTTTATTATTCTCGATGCAATACGACAGCGCAATTCGATACAAGGACGTACACACTGAACAAACACCAGCGCTACGCTGCGCCTATTAATTCATTGTTGGATAGGCATAGATGAATATGGGTTCCAATGCATGCGTGGAGCACGTCAGTGGAGAGAACGACACAGATTTTTGAATACTCGAACCAGGTAACCACCATCCTGCTGCATGAAACCTCATGCTTCGCAAGCCTTCACACTGCGCAAGAATAAAGGGGAAAAAAGGAAAAAGAAAGCGTGTCAAACATACCGTCTGACATTGCCGCGTTCAGATCTACAAAAACTTCTTTTTTTTTTTGTCGGATAAGACCACTGAGGGGAAACGGACGCGTTTTCCCTTCCGCTTTGAAATGCAGCTGCTTCCATAATTTCACGTGTCATTTACTCATCTATTTATTCATTTATTCAGTTTACCGTACAGGCTCGGAGGAGCATTGGGCAGGGGGTATTACAGAAAAATGGCAAATATTTAAGGCAGAAAAGCGAATTACATAGCAGGAGAAACAAGTAAGATGGTACATTGGAAAAAGAGGAACACTGGTAAACATTGGAAAAAAATACATAGAAAGTAAAGGGAATACAATGCAAAACAAAGCCGAAAAACGATACAAAGGCGAATGCAAGAGAGAAAGAGACAGAAAGGGAGGAAAAATGGGGAGGTTAGCTAGCGTAAGTACCGACTGGCTACCCTGTGCTGGCGAAATGGGTAAAGGGTATAAAACGAGAAAGTAGAACAAAAAATGAAGCAAACCAGAAAGTTCACCCAGTATCGCGATACTACGCGCTAGAACATTCAAAGACTGTCGCAGAATCTGCATGTCGTTAAAGACTTCAGCAAAGCCCTTAAGTGCCGAAGCCCGTCTGGACCAGTGTGCTTGAACTTTTTCCTCTGTGAAGGGGCGATTGTCCAGTTTTACGAGTGCGGTAACGAGCACTTTTCTTGGCGCATTGTAACGTGGACAGTCACAGAAGAGGTGCTCGATCGTCTCCTCGCAGCCGCAGGTGTCGCAAGTAGGGCTGTCGGCCGTTCCAATGCGCAAGAAATAGAAGTTCGTGAATGCCACGCCGAGCCACAGGCGGCACAGAAGTGTTGCTTCCGAATAAAATACAAAGTCGCACAACACAGTCAAGCGAACATGTGAAGTTCCAAATGTTCACGAAATTCGGCAGGATCTTTTAATGAAACAACATCATTTGGAAGCATATTCCATAGTGCGATGGTGCGCGGTAATGCAGAGTTATTCAACGACTGTGTGCGGCCAAACATGCGCCTGAAACCGATGAATCTGAAGTCGAGTAGATGTGCGAGAAGGAGGTTCAAGCGACAAACAGCTGGAGCACGAGTTGTAGTAGTAATTATGAAAGAGGCATAGAAGCGCAACAGAGTAGCGGGAATCCAAGTCAGGAAGGGGAACATCGCGTTTAGTTTGGGTAATGCAAGATGGACGACTGTAATTAAAAGTTATAAAGAGGGCAGCGCGATTTTGGATGGATTCCAATTTGTCTATTATGTGTTGTTGATGAGGAGACCAGATCGATGAAGCATATTCCAGTCGAGGGGGTACAAAAGTTTAGTAGGCCTGTTGACGGATGGTAGATGGGGAAGGGTGCAGATGACGTAAAAACCCTAAAGTTCTGTTAGCTTTAGCGCATGCCTTCTTGATGTGAGATCTCCAGGCAAGATAAAAACAAAAATAAACGCCAAGATATTTGTAAATAGAGTCACGAGGAACTTCCGCTGAATAGATTTTGTAAGGAAACTTAGGATATGATTTCGTACGAGTAAAGGAAAGAACGCAGCACTTAGATCTGTTAAGTGTCATTTGCCAACGGTCCCACCACTGGTTAACTAGGTGAAGGTCCTTTTTCAAAGTTAGATGTTCATCATGACAGTTAATCGTTTTGTAAATTATGCAATCATCCGCGAAAAGCCGTATGCAGGAGGAAATGTTGCTCGGCAAATCGTTGATAAAAATTATGAAGAGGGCCTAACAGACTACCCTCGAGTGCACCTGACGTTACAACAGATGTGGAAGAGCTAAAGTTATTCACAGATACGAACTGTTGCCGATTAGATAAGAAATTGCGAAGCCAGGATAATGTTAATGAGTCAATCTTAGGAGCAGTTAATTTAGCTATTAGATGGCAGTTACATCTCTGTCAAAGGCTTTTGCATAGTTGAGAAATACGCAATCAATAATTTTGCTATTATTCATGCTTTAATGTAATGCTTTAATGTACGGAAACCATGCTGATTTTGAAAGAAAAAGCTATTAGATTGAAGATGGTTGGATATATGGGAGGCAATGATGTGCGTGTTTCTTTCCCTGCACACCACTTTCGTTTCTTTCAGTTCCGGCTGGCAGTCACAATCCCTACAATGGAAGGCAAGGTGACTTTTATAGAGCAGTGGTAGTTATGCTCTGTGCGCCCTGTGTTCAGACATCTGCCTGTCGGGCCAGCGTGCACCTTGTCACACGTCAGCGGAATCGAATAAGGAAACCGCTCCGTGCAGGCGACTTGCGGATCCTTGTGCTTGATTACAGAGACACCCGTTGGTTTCTTCTGTGCGTTTACTTTTTTTGCAGAGTGCGGACAACCGCACTAGCGCTGAGAACACAACGTCGACACCAGCCTTTCTATTTTACGAAGGCTGTGCGAAACGGTGTGCACGTAGGGAATGGCTACTGGTCTTTGAATGCGTTCGCGTGCAGCATGATCCGAGGCTATGTGAGCGCTCCCATAGAACACTTCAGCAGAGCTTCCGCTGCTGGGGCAAGAAGGGCCGAAGGGTACACCCTGAATTCTCAAGGTAGCGCGCCTTCTTGAAAAAGCTACGTGTGACGCATGAGGTCCCCAGGGGCGAGTTCATTAAAATTTTTGGGCCTTGGTCTGTATTGCTGCGCCAGCCATGCCTGCCGGTGTTACGAACCAAGGGGAAGCAAGCCTGTCCTTTTTTTCTTTTCATTCGGCCCATTCGAAGCTAGTGAAAACAGCGCGCTCATGCTTCCGTAACGGGCTTGTCAAGCCTTGCGAACACCGATGTGCTGGTAGCCACGCATTCTTGAGGATTCAGGGCATCGTTCGGCCCTTCTTGCCTCAGTAGTGGAAGCTCTGCTGAAATGTTTTAAGAACGCTCACGTAGCCTCGGACCATGACGCACGCGAACGCATTCAAAGACCCCTGCTTTGCTTATTTGCTATCCGTAACTTCAAACAATAATCTTTGCCAAGTAAGTGCTCCTGTGCATTAATCTTGACCTCACAGAAGAAACTTCACGCCATTAGAGTTTGTTGAGTTTTATTTCTGTTTTCGTGACGGAAGGCGCCGCTGCATATTCGTGATGTCACGCTCGTTGGTTCTCCCAGCTACAAATCTGTAGCTGGGAGAATCAACGTCGTGGCAACGAAGGGCTATTTAAGCCGTGAAAACGAAACATGAAGCTTAATACAGACTTTGCACCATGCTTGGAAGTAGGAATCGTTTCTGAAGAACCCTTCGCTAGTCGCCGAAAGTGAGCGCTTAACAGTGCTCATTATCACGACAGTTCAACTATCACTGCAACTGAAGTATCGTTGAAGTACTTCCTTCAAGGTAACTGGTTCATTACTCGGTGCATCCCAGCGATTCTGAAGAAATGAAACGTTTCAGCTTGGTCCCTGTCGTTCTTATATATATGAAATAACAATTCGTGAGGGTTGGCACAAGCCAAACCGCGATAACAAAACCAGATGACACTAGAAGCACCGACCAATATTACGCAGTTCTTACGCCCTAACAACTTAGTAAATCAGACACACGGTTCTTTGTTTGCAGTATGTTCGCAGAGCAAGTACGTTCAAGGTTGCTATATGCTGGCCATAACAACAAACTAAAGCTTGTTTTGCAAGTTGGAAGCTTGGTTGAAGGGAGCTACGGCTTTTTTGAACGAGGCCCCGATGTTGGTTCCTTGCGCACCTCTCAAGCGTAAGAAAATTTGCCCCGTACCACCGCCTCCGTGAAGGAGTCCCAAAAAAATCCGCAACCACGAACTGACGACGGCATAACCAATCCCACGATCGCTCCAGCTGCTACCCGTTCGATGGCGCATACGACGGCCCCAACCCCATTGTCCAGTGCAAATTGCAGCGCCTCCGCGTTTCGCTGCCCCGATGCAAAAGCTATACTTGTGTACAGCGCCGATCAACAAACGGGAATAACCCAAGAGGTGAGTCACGGCGCTCGGAACGCGTGTTTATGTTTTCGGCGCGTTTCTCTTCGTCTGCCAAAGCAGCAACTGTCGACGGACGAAGGAAACACGGCCATTGCCAAAATTGACGGCAAGTGCACTCATCTCCAAAATTCTTCCAACGAGTGACCTGATTTGCGAAACCCGCGTGCATTGCGAGGGGTAGCCGTTGCATGAAGCCTCCGGAAGTGCGCAATATACCCCCCCCCCCCCCTATGGCGTCTACACTGTAATATAACGTACACCCACAAACGAATGAAAACGGGTGTAAATCGGTCTATAACTCACACCCTTACACGAAAAAGGGTGTAAAGGTATGAGTTTTTTTATTCATATAATATAGGGAGATGGATGAACCACAATTTAAGGCGCCGGCTACTCCTTAGCTCTTGAATGGTTCTATATTAATTAAAACAAACAGGGTTCAAGAATACATATCAAATAACCTTTTCACACAAATACCAGAACTTGTCACGCAACATTTTCACAGTAACACTACGACGTAAGAATCACATGGCACATACAATATACAAATTAAATGTCTCCACAGTTATGTAGAAAAAAGTCTCAGAAATATAAATGATACTGTCGCCTATTAACATACTCTATAGTAAGCGGGTGGTAGATACATCCAGTAAATGCATTATGACGTATAGTCACAACAGAACAGTCAACATAACATAATCCACAAACAGATACGTATATATCGCGACATTGAAATGAAAGGAAATATAAAAGCGTTAATAACGGCCACCAATGCCGCTGTCTTCAAGAAAAGTTTTTAGTGCTTTTAAAGCGCTCTTCTGCAAGGACGTTGTTGGCCAATGACCCAAAAGTTTCTTTATACTGAAAGGTCTGCGGTTTAATGTCATCGTCAGCCTGGTTACGCCCATTGCAGGGCAAATGCCTCTCCCATACTTCTCCAACAACCCCGGTCATATACTAATTGTGGCCTTGTCGTCCCTGCAAACTTCTTAATCTCATCCGCCCACCTAACTTTCTGCCGCCCCCTGCTACGCTTCCCTTCCCTTGGAATCCAGTCCGTAACTCTTAATGACCATCGGTTATCTTCCCTCCTCATTACATGTCCTGCCCATGCCCCCCCCCATTTCTTTTTATTGATTTCAACTAAGATGTCATTAACTCGCGTTTGTTCCCTCACCAAATCTGCTCTTTTCTTATCCCTTAACGTTACACCCATCATTTTTCTTTCCATAGCTCGTTGCGTCGTCCTCAATTTGAGTAGAACCCTTTTTGTAAGCCTCCAGGTTTCTGCCCCGTAGGTGAGTACTGGTAAGACGCAGCTATTATACACTTTTCTCTTGAGGGATAATGGCAACCTGCTGTTCATGATCTGAGAATGCCTGCCAAATGCACCCCAGCCCATCCTTATTCTTCTGATTATTTCAGTCTCATGATCCGGATCCGCTGTCACTGCCTGCCCCAAGTAGATGTATTTCCTTACCACTTCCAGTTCCTCGCTACCTATTGTAAATTGCTGTTCTCTTCCGAGACTGTTAAACATTACCTTAGTTTTCTGCAGATTAATTTTTAGACCAACTCTTCTGCTTTGCCTCTCCAGGTCAGTGAGCATGCATTGCAATTGGTCCCCTGAGTTACTAAGCAAGGTAATATCATCAGCGAATCGCAAGTTACTAAGGTATTCCCCGTTAACTTTTATCCCCAATTCTTCCCAATCCAGGTCTCTGAATACCTCCTGTAAACACGCTGTGAATAGCATTGGAGAGATCGTATCTCCCTGCCTGACGCCTTGCTGTATTGGGATTTTGTTGCTTTGCTTATGGAGGACTATGATGGCTGTGGAGCCGCTATAGATATCTTTCAGTATTTTTACATACGGCTCGTCTACACCCTGATTCCGTAATGCCTCCATGACTGCTGAGGTTTCGACAGAATCAAACGCTTTCTCGTAATCAATGAAAGCTATATATAAGGGTTGGTTATATTCCGCACATTTCTCTATCACCTGATTGATAGTGTAAATATGGTCTATTGTAGAGTAGCCTTTACGGAATCCTGCCTGGTCCTTTGGTTGATGAAAGTCTAAAGTGTTCGTGATTCTGTTTGCGATTACCTTAGTAAAGAGTTTGTAGGCAACTGACAGTAAGCTGATCGGTCTATAATTTTTCAAGTCTTTGGCGTCCCCTTTCTTATGGATTAGGAGTATGTTAGCGTTCTTCCTAGATTCCGGTACGCTCGAGGTCATGAGGCATTGCGTATGCAGTGTGGCCAGTTTCTCTAGAACAATCTGCCCACCATCCTTCAACAAATCTGCTGTCGCCTGATCCTCCCCAGCTGCCTTCCCCCTTTGCGTATCTCCCAAGGCTTTCTTTACTTCTTCCGGCGTTACCTGTGGGATTTCGAATTCCTCTAGACTATTTTCTCTTCCATTATCGTCGTGGGTACCACTGGTACTGTATAAATCTCTATAGAACTCATCAGCCACTTGAACTATCTCATCCATATTAGTAATGATATTGCCGGCTTTGTCTCTTAATGCATACATCTGATTCTTGCCAATTCCTAGTTTCTTCTTCACTGCTTTTAGGCTTCCTCCGTTCCTGAGAGCATGTTCAATTCTATCCATATTATACTTCCTTATGTCAGCTGTCTTACGCTTGTTGATTAACTTCGAAAGTTCTGCCAATTCTATTCTAGCTGTAGGGTTAGAGGGTTTCATACATTGGCGTTTCTTGATCAGATCTTTCGTCTCCTGCGATAGTTTACTGGTATCCTGTCTGACGGAGTTACCACCGACTTCTATTGCACACTCCTTAATGATGCCCACGAGATTGTCGTTCATTGCTTCAACACTAAGGTCCTCTTCCTGAGTTAAAGCCGAATACCTGTTCTGTAGCTTGATCTGGAACTCCTCTAATTTCCCTCTTACCGCTAACTCATTGATCGGCTTCTTATGTGCCAGTTTCTCCCGTTCCCTCCTCAGGTCTAGGTTAATTCGAGTTCTTACCATCCTATGGTCACTGCAGCGCACCTTGCTGAGCACGTCCACATCTTGTATGATGCCAGGGTTAGCGCAGAGTATAAAGTCTATTTCATTTCTAGTCTCGTCGTTCGGGCTCCTCCACGTCCACTTTCGGCTATCGCGCTTGCGGAAGAAGGTATTCATTATCCGCATATTATTCTGTTCCGCAAACTCTAGTAACAACTCTCCCCTGCTATTCCTAGTGCCTATGTCATATTCCCCCACTGCCTTGTCTCCAGCCTGCTTCTTGCCTACCTTGGCATTAAAGTCGCCCATTAATATAGCGTATTTTGTTTGTCTAATGTCTAGGTCTAATGTAATTAGGGTTGATTTAAGTCGGCGCCTTGGTCTGTCCTGATGTGGGCAATCAGAACGAGGTGATACATATCTTCGTCTACAAATCCACAACCGCATTCGGGGGTTTCCGTACTGCCAATTCTGTGTAAGAAATGTTTTGTGTAGGCAGTGCCTAGCCTTAATCAATGAATAAGAGTTTTCATATTTCTGTCTAATGACAATGAGAGTGTGAATTCAATAAACAGATCAATATGGTATAAATCCGAGCTCCTAAAATTCTGGTCAAACCACGTATTTCTACACATTTTGAGAGACGTTGTCCTTTTAATGCAGCGTAATTCATTCTTTGACATTGTGAGCGGAACCACATCATCTATGAGGTGTGCTTGTCGCGCTGCTTCATCGGCTGCTGTGTTGCAAGGGATGTTACAATGCGCTGGTATCCAATGGAATGCTATTTCATGTTTCGAATCACTTGCCTGCCTTTGTGAGGTCTTTAAGTGTTTCGTATATTTTACTATCACTGACTGTTTTAGAGCGCAGCTCTTTGGCGTCCGTTCCTGGGTTTCGCGTCGGCGTCGTCGTCGGCCTCGTAACCAGCTGCGCCCCCCTTTCATCCCCCCAGCGCTAGCAGCGATCGACTGATACCGCTGGATGCCGCTGACGCCGCTAGAGAGTCAAGATAACGTGACTGCATAGAACACCGTCGCCGCCATGCAGAAAGAGGAGGAAAGGGTCCCCCCCCCCTGTTCTTGTGTGGCGGATAGGGTGCTCTTCAGTTGCCGACGCGCCGGTTATTCGTTGTCCCTGAAACCAACTCCGCAGCTGGGGTTGACTCACTATCGGCGTCAGCGGCATCAGTCAGTCGCTGCTATCTCTTCCCTCCTCCCTTTATCGTGTTGTGCGCTTGCTGCGCGCGCTTCTGCCCCCATCGTTTGCCGCTGGGTGTACACGCCGCCCCCCTCCCCCCTCTTCCTGCGAGTCTCCGGTTGTCAAAGCGCCGGCTCGAACTTAGTTCCTTTCTTCGCTCCTCCTCCAATGCAACCCCTGTGCGGTGGCATTCAGAGAGCCAGATCGGTGGCGGCGGATCTGTATATGTGCACCGCCCGAGCCGAAATTGCCGCTGCCGTTCGCCCTGTGCGGTGGCAATCAGAGAGCCAGATCGGTGGCGGCTTGACATAAAGACAAACAGCAATTTCCTAACACTTATGCGGGAGAACATCCCGTTCCTCTCGCTCGTAACGCGTCCCACGGCTGTGACAACCTCGCAAGGCACTTGTATACATCTCGTCTTTGAGAATCAAGCATTGGTGTACCAAGTCGAACATATATCAGTCTATTTCTCCGACCACAAAGCTTCCTTCATGACTGTCAAGAACTGTTAGTGGAGTCTTTGTTAAAGGAATACGTGTGAAAAATAAAAAAAAAATTCTGTGATAGCGCATACATGTGTTGCTAGATTTCTTTGCCTCAATCTATCGAAAAGGTGAAACAGCTTATTTGCTGCGCTCAAATTTCGCATTAGGAAGTAACGTAATCGTCGGCAATTTTTTTCCTTTTGTTCTGCAGAGTGATGTTAGGGCCACCTGTGAAGCGCTGAAAATTGCCCATTTTTGCTCATCTGTTACTGACAATATAAATTTTACCGCACATAGTATTGCGAGCAGTTGAGCCTTTGTGGACTAAGTCGCACGAGATAACTTAAATGATTCTTGTTTGCTGAGGTGCGTTATAAAGAACGCTGAAGTTGAAGAAGTTGCTGTACTGGAGCTATCTGTGTAGACGTGTCTGTATCCTGAGTACCGCATATATATTGTTAGGATCGCCCTGCAGGGGTACAGCTCTGCAAAACTATCTCAGCCCTCTGCAGGTGCTTCGATCGACCTGCGGTGGTGGCGCCGTTCAGAAAACCAGCGGGGACGACAGCGCTAACCGACCATGAACTTCTTTCGGTGAACTGGAGACTACGGCAGCGTTAATCTACCATGCGCCTCGTTCGGAGAAGCGGCGACGACAGCAGGACTGGCCACGTTTGGCACCCCGTGTATTGTTGGTTGATTTGCCGGGTCTTCATGGTCTCTCTGCAGCAAGAAGAGCTGCCCTAACAAAAGGGTGCTCTGCGGTACTTTTTCCTCGGGCCCCAGGATTCGTCGCAGTCTGCTGACACTCGTGGCGACTACAGGTGAAAGGCAGCTCTGAAATTTAGAGGTGCCGGCTGGCGTCAGGCGTGACCACCTGGCTACGAGGACGTGCTCAACTGGGGTTCTGGGAATCCAAAGTGCGTACGTGTGTGTGAGCCATCCTCCTCCAAAAAGGCGGGTCAACTTCGATGGCGTTGGACGTTACGAATTGGCGGTGAACTGCCATTTCCCTCGAGGGAGAACGGAGTGTTTATAAGCGGCTGTTTGTCGGCTGCTAGGGTGTGCTCCTCAGCGTGCTCTGTGCTTGTCAGTGTGCTCGTGCTCGACCAGCAGTGTGCTGGGTGTGTTTGGAGCTTCGTGCTCGCATGCTGTAAGCTTCGTCTTGCGTGCTCCATTTGGGAGCTACGCTAAACTGTCGAATGTAGCTCTTGTTCAAATGTTAATATCTGTCAATAAACCCTGTACGCCTAGTTCCGCCCAAGTTCCTCCCTACGACCTACAACCCTTACAACTGGTGGCAGTGTCGAGATCGTCCGACAACTCCTACAACTGGATGCCAGCGGTGGGATCGACCTCTTCAACTCTGACAATATCTAGTAAAGTGCTAGTTGTTGAGCTTGAATGAACATGTCTCTTTTTCTGAATATCCCGTCTACTGACAATTCGATTTTTGGAAGTGTAAGCAGCCATGGAAGATATTGACACATGTACTTATATTTAACGGTCGACCACGTTTCGCCGCCTAACAAATGCTATCGCACAGCGAGGGACGCATCTGCATGTATCCGAAGTTTCTGGAAAGTTATCGATGCTTCTATACGCTGTCTGTTGTCGCCGAACCTTGTGTTATCTGATTTCATCGCGTGACTCGACTGTTGTAGAACTTTGTGGAAGGCATGCGGGTCCCAACGATTAGTCTGGAACATTGGACGACCGCTCTATAAAAGCCGACGCGCTTGACCCGCTCATCAGATTTTCGACGATCGCCGACTGTGTTCGCCGCTCTCGTTGTGCTATAAGTGTAACCTGTTTTTGTGGGAACAGGTTCGCCCAATAAAAGTTAGTTTTGTCTTTCACAGTATCTGCTACTGTGTTCTTCAACGTCACCACCACGTGACAATATTCGACGTCTGAGTTCCAAAATTCACTTCTCAGCAATATATGAAGATTTTCTCGAATTTCTTTAGGAACATCTATAGCTTTTCATTATGTCTGGAGCCAATGGGTGGCGTTTATGCTGTGTTTGAAGGCGGAAATAATGTCGGCATGTTTCCGTAGTTCGCACAACTCTAAATGGTGATTGGCGAGCCTCAGCTATTACAAGAGAGCTAGAAGTCGCTCGTGGAACTCCTGGACATATGCGTAGTCTTCTAGCTAAAATATTGGAAGTCGCTCTTCAGACGTGTGGGAAAGTCCGCGTAAGATGAGCGCGGAATACGCAAGTTTTTGTCGTATTAATGCATTGTAACCAGTCAGCATGGACGATACTGACCCGCCCCATGATGTGCCTGGAAGTCTACGCAGTACAGTCACTATGGCATTGACTTCGTTTTCGAGTTTTTTTATGTGGGGTGCCCAGAACAGCTGCCTACCAAGTATTATGCCAAGAAATCGATGCTGTGTGACAATCATTAGAGGGTGTGCTTCCAGATTAAGAGTGAAATTTTTAACTGCCTTCGAGTGAAGGGCAATGGAGGTATCCTTGCGAATGATAGAACCATCCTCTCTCTCTCTCTCTTTCTCCCTCTCAAAAATTGATTAATGATATTTATGCCGTCTCGCAATGCCATCTGAAGTAGTTGAACATCAGACCCAGATGTCCAAATACACACATCATCTGCATACATTAAAAAACTTTAGCTGTTATGGCAGTCTTCTTGTTGAATCAGCCATGACACAGTTAAAAAGAAAAGTGCAGAGTACGCTTCCCTGTGGTACTCCCTATTTGACAACATGTTCAGCACTCGTTCCTTCACCCGTCTGAAGAAATATTTTGCGACCTGATAAAAATTCAGAAATCCATCGCAAGGACCTGCCAGAAATTCCGAGTTGCAGCATACTTAGCACAACATGAACGTGGCTAACAGTGTCAGATGCCCTCTTGATGTCTAGGAACACTGCTATCGTCATGTTTCCACGTGGACGCTCGTGTTCCACACAGGTTACTATATCTAATATTGCATCCATTGTACATCTATGTTTTCTAAAACCTGCTAAGTAGTTGGACAACACATACGCTTCATTACAGCACCATTAAAGCCACGCGTCAATAATTTACTCCATTACTTTGCATAAACAACTTGTCAAACTAACTGGGCGGAAGGATTCAAGGCACAAGGGCGCCTTACCCGGTTTTAAAATTGGGATGATTCGAACGGCTTTCCAAGAGTCAGGTACAGTTTCTTCTATCCATAAATTATTATGAATGCCTTAGAGAGCATTTGTACCTGTGGTCCCGAGGTTTCTTAGCATATTGTACGTAATACCGTCCAGCCCAGCAGTAGACTTTTGGCGACATGATGCAATTGCACATTGAAGCTCACTTAATGTGAAAGCATGATCTAATTGAGGATGTTGGGCCCAATAGCAAGCAGTAATTTACTGCTTGGCTAACACTCCTGAAATATCAAATTCTGCACATTGTGATGAAAAAGCATGTCTGGAAATAAGGTCGCAAAATTCATCTACAACTGTTATCTCACACATGTCTCTAGCTACAGCGAGAGCACGAAATGGGAATCTCTGTGTTACAGGTCCGCTTAAAGAACGATTTACTAGCAAAATTCGTGAGATAGACGTGTGAGGAGACAGCGTGCCGCAGAAATCGCGTCAGCTCCGCTTGTCTAAATTTTCTATGCGTCTGCGCATTACATTGTGTATTTTCTGAGCGTTTTTGTACACTTCTAAATTTCCGCTCCGTCGGTACGCTCTTTCAGATCGGCGTCCGATGGCTCTTAGGCATTCATACTCGCCGTCAACTGCTGCATAATCTTTAGGAATTGAGACCTTCTTTGTGCGTATGTTCATATTATCCTGAAAAAAAATCTGTAAATTTTTCCACCGTTGCATGCTGATTAATTTGAACCGTTAGGCGGTACCGAAAAACTTGCCAGTTGGGTTGTCATCTGTAAAGCCTGATATCATAGTGCACGCTAGGGTGATTTACAAGGATGGGTAAATGATCACTTCCGCGCGTTTCCATATCTGTTGTTCATCCCACACCATTCGCCAGATCATGTGAACACAGGGTAACATCGTTGCAGCTTGAATAATTATATCCACGAAGAAATGTTGGCGACCAATCACTTAAAACAATCAAGTTGCATTTATCTATGGCGCACTGAATAACGTTACCACGTGCATCACAATGATCACTGCCCCAGATAATGTTGTGTGCATTGAAGTCTCCACATACAGGTACATTAGAATGAGCTATATTGAAGATATCTACTAGCGCCTCTACTGAAGTCCGGTTTGAAGGTTGTAGATATAAATTAATCACTGTTATGCAGAGCTTACCAAAGGATACTGTACGTGCGATGAATTCCGGAAAGTCTTAATTATTGGACTGAATTTGATAAGATGACGCAAAGGAGCGCTCTGCTAACAGCACCTTGACAAGATGACTTGTATATCACATAATTCGAGAGGCAAATATTGTCATTGATTCCCGCTTCTTGAGTGCCAAGTAATCGAAAGTTGTATTGTACAAGCAGTTTACGAAAGTCAGCCCATTTTCTTCGAAAACTGTTGGCATTCCACTGAAATATGGAGAGATTTTTGTAACGGATATTCAGTTACTGCTTGCCGCGGTTTTGACCCGGATTGTTGACATAATAGTGCTTCCAGAGGCAACAAGGCTTTCACTTCTGGTAGGTTGTTTGCTTCGGCAGAGCAGATAGGATGCCTTAAGAGCTGCGAATAGCATTGGCAAAATCAGTTGTGTCACCGATGCGGTGTTATATTTGCTTTTAGCTGACATTACTTCTGGAGTAGGTGCGTAAGGTCGCTGAGAATAATGTATGCGAATATTGGAGCTTTCTGGTGTATTACTTTCTACCTGCTGTCGCCTGGGTTTCCGTAGCATTGATGCATAAGACTGGGCGCTCGACTGTGATCCTCTTGATTGGCATCTTGATTGCACTGTTGCTTGTTCTCTTGAGGAGGAATAGCTTGTTGGTTCTCTTGGCCTTCTGTTCTTCTGTTTGGTCGCTGTCTTTGTGTGGTGCTCTGATTTTTCTGTTTTTTTGGAAATTTACGATCAGCATTGACAAAGATTGACTAACGGGACGTCGGGTGAAGATTCAGCAGGCCAGGCGCCTTAAAAGTGCGACGTTTCTTTTTGAGGACCTGGTCTTACCCGGCCTCCACGGTGGTCGGAAGCCGAGGACATCGTCACGAGCCTTAGGCTCGTCCAAGTGTAGCAATCCATATGAGTGATGCTGCAGGCCGTAATGAAAATCCCGGGGCCTTGCAGGGTCACAAAGCTTCATAAAGCCGGCACGTTTCGTTCTCCACAACTCGGAATCAGCTTCGGCGACTTCAGGAATAATGGCTGACGGTGAAGCTGGGAGCAAGAAACCTCGCCTAGAGGACAGCAAGTATGACGATACAACATAACATTATGAACTAAGTGATGAAGAATAGATGAGTGAGGATGCACCATTTATGTTTGTCACGCATAAGAATATAAATGAGGAGAAGGCATACCGGTTGTCTTTCACCCAACAAGCGAAGGCACTACTTTTTGGCAAGTGAATCCAAACCGAGTGTCTGCCGAAATAGTTTCCGCTGCCAAAGAAAAAGTACAGCCTTTCAGGACGACCAGAGATGGAAGTTTCAGTGTCAGCGTTGCTTCCTTAGCATCCGCAAAACGCCTTTTGATGCTCACAAGTGTAGGCGGCCTGGAAGTCAAGCCCTTCATCCAAGAGTCATACACGCAAAACGTTGGGAAAGTAAGACATGTGCCTCTGCAGTATGCAGACGAGCAATTCCCAGACTTCTTGAAAGACGCAGGAGTTACATCGGCACGCAGAGAGATAAAGTATTACCGCCAAGAAGATCGAGCAGTGAAGTCACATTCACTTCACGCAGTAATTCTGAGTTTCAGAGACGATCGCCCTATTCCAGGAAGAATTTACTTGGGTTTCACCAGTCATCCTGTCAAGGAATATCTAGGACCAGCACTTCGCTGCTATAATTGCCAGAGATTTGGGCACATGGAGAAAATCTGCCGCAGCGCACGTCGATGCAAAATCTGCTCAGATCATGACCACATGGAGTGCAAGTGACTCCTTCAACCAAAATGTGCGAACTGTGCGGGGAACCATGTCGCCTCCTACTCAGGCTGCCCTCAGAACAAGGCAGCGGCACAAATACGTCGACATGAACTTATCCATGAAAGACAACCGCGACGCAATGAACCCGCCCCAAACCTTGAGATTGTTCATCCAGTGCAACGTCACCCACCTCAGCGGGCACCAGAACCACCACAGCCAAGGTATGAGTTATAGTCCGATTGACGCCTATATTCAATGTTAAGAGTGTAAATGACTTTACAGTTTAGAGTAGGCCCTAGAGCTCCCCTTGGCGCTCGACCTTCCTCTGAGCACTAGAGAGACACAAAAAAGAAAGAAGAATGGTAGGGAAGTCAACCAGACGTGCATCTCGTCTGGTTGACTTCCCTGCCATTTTTCTTTACGGGCCGAGAAAATGAACGCATCAACCATAGAAGCTGATTATGTAAGTGAATACATTTCTGACAACACTGAATTACACCTATAACAAATTTGTGGATCATTGGAATACACCGTACAAACCATATGTCATGCTTAGGATTTTAATGGAGTCTTGATGATTAAGGCATGCTGTAGTGGTATTTAATGCTTTTTGACGGATAAAGTCAAATGTTTCTAGCGGGTCAATCAAAGATTTCATTTTATTTGTCTGGAAGCTTTTCTCTGGTTGTGTTTTAGATGTTATTAAAATGCACGAACTTCCACAGCACTGCTAGTTTGTGCGTGTGTGTGTGTGTGTGGGGGAGGTGTGAGAAGGAATTAAGAGTGGCCTAAGAATTAACCATTGGTGTAGCCGAAAATTTCGTTCGGGGGGAGGGGGGCTCACGCTGCAGCTCGGCCTCCTCCTTATAGAATTTGCCGAGGGATCAAACACATGAATAATAACTCCAGTGCCGTTGCCACTGATACAGCAAACGAAGTCTTGAACGCTACGCACTGTTAAGACAAGTAAAATATGCATTTTTAGCTTGTGCCCGAAATAACTGATATCAATGCTTGCATGTTTTCTGTCTATTTAATAAGTAAAGAAAATATCACACGAATTTTGGAACTATATCAGTTCGAAACTAGCAAAGCAGTGCATGCCGCTGATATGAAATGAACAAGTTGAGGAAAATATTTTAATGAAGCTTTGTCATTCAAAATCATTGTTTACATTTTTGCACATATGCAATGGCAAGGGAAAAATCTAAATGACTCTGTCTTTTGTTCCACTGTATTGCGCAGGAGCAGCTGTCAGCGGACGTGCATTTCAATTGCAGCGAAATTATAGTCGCAACAGAGAGCACATATAGAAAGCAGGGGTTCTGCAACATATACGAGGGCGAGTCAAAAGAAAGTGAGCCAATGCGAATATATGACAAATGGGGTTATTCATTTAAATGTAGTCTCAGTGATCGTTTAGACATTTGTCTTACTCACTAGCGAATCACGTGATTCCCGTCTCATAAAACTCCTTGGTTTGCTGCTTCGAAAAGTCTGTAACTGACTCTTTCACGTCATCGTCCGCCGTGAATCTGGTTCCCTTGAGCTGCTTTTTCAATTGCCCAAAATGTGGAAGTTGTAAGGCGACAGGTCTGGGCTGTATGAGGGATGTTGCAGCGTTTCCCACTTGAACTTTGTCAGTTTTGTATTATCCACATCAGCGACGTAGGGACGGGTATTGTCGTGGAGCAAGATGATTCCATTCGTCAAATTTTCCACTTCGTTTGTTCGTTATTGCGACACGTAGCCGATCTAGCGTTTCACCAATATCGGAAACGATTGATAGTCTCTCCAGGTTTAGCAAATTAGATCAGTAATGGCCACAGACGATCGAAAAAATAAAGTCAACACCACCTTGCCGGTGGAAATGACAGCCTTTGCATTCTTTGGTTGTGGTGAGTCCGAGTATTTCCATTTTAAGCTTTGCCATCACGTTTCAGGCTTGTAGTAGTGGCACCATGATTCGTCCCCGATCACAATTGCAAGGCAAGAAGCCGTCACCCTCATTGTGATACCGGATCAGATGAGTCAAGGCAGCGCAGAACCTTCTTCTGGCAGTGGTTGAAAATATTGGGCATTCATTGCGCATACAAGAGCCGATAACCGAGATCTTAATGAATTATGGTGTGAACCGAACTGTGACTGATGTTCATACGCTATGCCACCTCATCGAAGCTTACCCTCAGTTCTTGTCTAATCAGCTCGTGTACCTTTCCAATTGTGTCGCGGGTGATTGCACGATGGCTTTTACCCGGTCTTGGATCGTCTTTGCAACTTTCACGTCCTTCGTTGAACCGTTTGCTCTAACCATTCACAGTGACCAATGAAATGCAATGTTCAACGTACACTGCAGCCATACGGCGACCAATTGCTTTTTGGGAAACACTTGCAGCTGTCAAAAACCTCATGACAGCATGCTGTTCAACTTTTGGAGCGTTCATTATGTCACGCAACCATGTTGGACCCAGTGTATGAGTGCATTAAAGAACATTTATCCTCGCACCTGCGTGTCACTTTTGTAAATGAGAGATGCATGTGTGCTACGCGCATGCCTCGCAGATAATGGACCGAACCATTATTGCGCGGGGTTGGTTGGCTCACTTTCATTTGACTCGCTCTCGTACATTAGAAATGCGAAGATACAATGGAATATACAAATGCGAAGATACAGCTTCACAAGGGGCAAACAAGCGTTACTGGAAACAATGTTCACTGCACGCATACACAAAACCTCGCAACAAGATATTTAAATATACGTATGTCTGCAATAAATTTACGTATCTAAGAAAATGTCACTGTACATAATGCGTCAAACAAGGCACATGAACATGTTGCGCAATCACAGATTACAGAATCATAAGGCTCGCCCCCATGTCTCCATTCCCCCTGATGTATCGCACGCGAGAGAAGGCGGCGCGCTTCCTCCCCACTTTTCTTCCTTGCGCACAGCCACCATCGTTGGCTCACCCATACCACCACCAGCCTCCTACGTTTTCACCCGCACATACAGCATGCTGCGCGTGGTCTCGATGTTGTCGCCCTCAGATTTTATACGGAATATGAGGGAGACGGCGAAGGCAGGAATGCGCCTGAAGTGTCCATATAATTGCTATCGCAATAATATCATAAGAGTATCCGGCAAGTGAAGCGTGCCAAAGCCCATTACTTTCCTTTCCGCAAAAGAATTCAGAAAATCGAACTTTCACCATGCGACAATTCGCTGCGCCGCAACAAAGTCTTTTTTTTTTCTTTTGTGGGGAGGGGGCACCGAAAAAAAAAGCACGCAAAGGAAAGTATGTTGGCCATAACCTAATGTCTGCTTTGGGCGCCTAATGTGGCTACTGAAGGAGTATCGAAGAAAACGTGAGGCACTTGGTCCACAGAGAACAATGCGCATACTTTTGGGTATCTTACACAGGCGAGACAGGACTTACCCGAGAGGTTGCGCTCAAGCGAACGCGTTGCAATCCGTCGAGTCCCCACAGTGATGGCGGCGAGCGAACTCTGTCTTGCCAAAATCCAGTCGGCCAGAGAAAAGTGAACGCGCACCGAAATCCGCCGCGCGGTGGTCGGAGCAACAAGAGAAAAACGCGTGCGCTCTGGCTGGCTCTGCAGCCCGCGGGTAGCAAGAACCAGAAAATTGAAGAGGCTCAATGTGTCCTCACGAACAAAAGTCAAAGTAGAAAAAAAAAGAAATAGGAACGTAGTTACCTTTGCTGGCGTTAGTGTCTGACATGGATGCTTTGGTGTAGGTGAAAAAAAAATCATATTATTTTCTGTGGCATGACGGCACACAGAACGCTTCATCTCATCGGACCTCGCTGCGTCCTTTGTCAACTTTTGTGATAGTGTATTAATTTCGCTTGTCTCGTTGTATGGTCCTATGTACGACTTTAGAAACGTCAATGCACCTTTGGCGTCAAATGTTTATAACATTAAACCTACAAAGTTCGGAAATTGAAGATCTGAAGCACGACTTCGGAAATGTCAATGCGCTTTTCGCATCGAAAGTTTATGAGGCCTTCATACCCATAAAATCCCGGAATAGAAATTCATGCGCTCTGTAGATTCCGAGGCCTTCTCGATATGCCGCGACGAGCCCGCTTGCCATCAAAGCACCCTTGAACCTTTGTGCTCAAATGGGGCTCCTTGTGTTATGTGACTCCAGGTGCATGGGCGTTGCCACGAAATCCAGCGCGAGTTCGCAATGTTCGCGCTGAAATGTCTTTTCGAGAGTGAAAAATAAATTCTAGAGAAAATCCAGAATGATTTCTGGTGCCGAGGGTTGGTTTGGCTGGCGGAACGTGGCAGAGCGAAAAAATTTCGGGCGGGGGGGGGGAGGGGGAGTGGCTGAAGCACCATAGCCCCTCTCCCCCTCTGACTACACCTCTTGCGCACACGTAGGTAAGCCCGTAACGTAGTCGGCCACTAAGGACAGTCGATTTCATCAGCCGCATTGACGCCTGCGTTGCTTTGTGAGCCTGACCGCGCATGGGGTCATGGTCCAAGATTTTTTGTCACTGAAGATGGTCAAAGGTGTAGCCAGTATAACCAACTTCGGAAAACAAATTGGTCAGAATCCATCTCACGATGACTGTCGACGTCAATGCCATTAGCATTCACGCAATGTAGCGTCTCACCGTATTGCTGAAAACTCTTTTAATTAGAATCGATAGCTGTATGACGGTATGACGACGACGATGGTACGTCGAGAATCGGATGACGAGGCTGAAATAACGACGATGGCACGTGAGCGCGGCGACATCACGACGACGGTATGTCAACGCACATATGACGACGACGCAACGACGACGATGACATGACAACGGCGGCATAATCGGGATTCAATTACGACAACATGATTACGATGGCATGACGAATAAGGATTGGCGTAGATGGTACGACGAAGGCGGTATGTTGTAGACACTGTGACGACCATGGGATGATGTTCCTGAAACGATGACGACGGGGCGACCACAGCGTGGCGACGACGGCATGGCTATAATGGAATGACGATGGCTGTATGACGACGATGAGGTGATGACGACGGCATGGCGAGAGTCGAATGACGAAGCTGGAATGACGGCGCTGGAACGACTTCGGCGGCATGACGCCGGCGAACACAGATCTAGTGGCCCAAGCTAGCAGACGATGTGGGTCACTGGGTCGGCGTAAGAGGCTAGACAGTTGGATATGCTCAAAGTGCCCGAAGTAAAAAAAAAAAACAATTCAGCGGAGACACGGCTGCTTACATGTGGGAATGAGAAAACATCGTAGTCCCTTTGGTTAACATCCCTGCCTTCCTTACATCCCTGCCTCTCTCCCTCCATATCTCCCTCCTTCCTTCACTCTCTCCCTCGCTCCCTCCCTCTCTCTCTCTTGGAGAAATTTTTTCCCGCGCGTTCCTTGTCCGCGCAAGCTCGCTCCCTCGTTCTAACTGTGCCTCGGTGAGGCCAAGTGAAAACGCGCCAAGCGTCTCAACGCACGCGCTTGCCCGCGAGAAGTTCATAACTCGAATGACCGCTCAGAGGCGTTCAATTCGACGTTGATGCTTTTTACGTGATGCACCCATTTTATACGTTCACGACGTGGCGCCACCTCCTATACCCACTGGCTACGCCGTCGCGTGCCCAACGACGCACGCACTATAGGCGGCACGTTCAGTCAGCCAGGTGGTTGCGACGTAACGCGCGCAGTGGCGCACTAGGCACACCTTTAGTCAACGAAAACCGTGGAGCCGCCGTGGCGTCGTGGAACAGTGCTCGTCTCGCACCCCGGAGACCCGGGCTTGAATGCCACCGCTGACAAAAACTTAACTAATATTCTTTTCGAGGGCAATAACTTACTTCGTTTAAAGGAACCTCCCTGAGAAATTTCACGTCAAGCTGAGTATTTTTGACGCGTTTTTACTCTCTGCCATCGGCAAATTTTGGTACCATCATTCGGCCCCACAGCCGCCTACAACGGGAGATTTTCGCATAATGGGGCACATAATTAAAACTTTCTGGGCGAGTTGGTGCATACTCGATTTGAATACTGTAACAGCGCTAACACATGCATCCACAAAGTAACAAGGACGAGACACAAGCGCTTGTGTCTCTTCCTTGTTACTTTGTGGATACATGTGTTAGCGCTGTTACAATATTCAAATTATGGGGCACATAATGCTTTCGCATTGAAAGATGGTTAATGACATTGAAAGTCCGGGGCGCCATAGACCAAAATCTACCAAATATGGACTTTGTTCATCGGTCGCTTTCATCATAGGCAGACATCTACAGGTTGAAGTGCTTATAGGCGGCATCGGAATAAAAGAAGAAAAAGAACTTCGTCGCCAGCCTCGAACAGAAGCTCAAAGCTCTACGCGGTGGCCCAGTGTCTGCAGCATTGTGCTGTCGAGCACGAGGTTGCGAGTTCGTTTACCGGCCGCGTTTCTATTCAGGCTGAATGAAAGAACGCTCGTTTAGCGCGCTTTATGTGCAGATTAAACAACCTCGGACGGTGTAAATTAGCACGGAGCCCACTGGTACGTTGTATCTTGTGGATCGTGGGTTGTTTTTAAGCGTTAAACTAAATATTTTTTTTTGAAAAGAAGCATATTACATCTTTTGTCCAATCGGGCTAAACTAGCAGCATCAATACATTTGAAGATTGCGACAACATTCGCAGATGTTCCAGAGCTTAAATATCTCGGTGTGACGCTAGATTCATTTCTTCATTACAGGGTACATATAACGGATGTCTACAACCTGCTCAGTCATGCATGTTTTACCTTGTATCAGGCGTGTCGGCATTTTCTAGCATGTGCATTGATTTACTGATTTACATCAATATTTTGCATAGTCATTTAACTTAATGTATCGAGACGTGGAATCATACGTATCCACCTTACCTATATTCGGTAATTAGAGGCTGCGGAAACGAGCGCTCCGAATGATGCCTTATCTAAGTATACGGAACACACCAGCACCTCTATTCAGAAAAAGTAAAATTATGCCATTCCTCATGGCTATAGGGACTTCAAAACAACGTGTTACCACCACCACCACCACCACCACCACCACCACCACCATCATCATCATCATCATCATCATCATCATCATCATCATCATCATCATTATTATTATTATTATTATTATTATTATTATTATTATTATTATTATTATTATTATTATTATTATTATTATTATTATTATTATTATTATTATTATTGAAACATGCAAACACACAAAGCAAACAGTGAGGGAGCAAGCTGTCAACTGCCACCGAGAGGGGCACAACACCTGCCTACTCTTTCGGGAGGAGGGAATGAAAAGAGGAGAAGAAGATAGGAAGCAAAGAAATAGGAAAGAAAATATGAAATGAACAAATGACAGAGACACGGACAAAAGAAAGCAGGAACACGTCAAAAAATGTCTATAAACAGAATGCCAAATCAGTTTTCCGCATGAAAGTTAGCTAGGCTCTATGGGCCTGATCGCGTTGAGCAGCATTTCCTCTCGGAAACAGGCAATCGTCAAGGGTCGTACACTTGAGTCTAATCTGCCCATAGTCCTTAATTAGCAGTGCACGTTGTGTGACGAATGCGGGACAGTCCAATATAACGTTTTCAAGTGTTTCACATCATCGACAGGACGTACACGACGGACTGCACCCACGTCTTTGACGATACAAGCGTTCGCGTGCCAACACAGAGCCAACTCTTAATTTCGCTAGCAGTGCTCTAGCACTACGAGGCAAACCACGACCACGAAAACGGAGAGGGAACGAGTCGTTTGCAACATGGTGGTCTGGGTGCGGCTTTAGGAGGTATCGGCGGATTAACACACCGGCGTTGTCAAGCATACAAGAAATTTCTGGGCAGTCACTGTCGTTGTGAGCACAAGTTGAAGCGACGTGATCAGACTCCTCATTTCCAGCAATATCCACGCACGAAGGCATTCACTGGGCAATGAGGGACACCCCACGGGAAGTAATTTTGTCGCCGGACTCTACTACACTGCGTGGAATTGGGCTACTGGCACCCTTTCACAACAGCCTGCTTAGGATAGCACGGGATTCTCTAAGGATGACGACCTTCGGTGTGCTTATTTCTTCCAGTACGCACTTCAGAGCAACATCAATCGCTCCGCAGTTGTTGATGAGGATGGATGAGGTATTCGAAACACCCCTCTTATATCAGTCGAAGGGCAGAAGAGAGCTAACAACGAAAGAAAGTACGAAGAAAGCCACAGACTGAGCACTTTTCCGCGTTGTCTTGAGCACCGGAAGGAAGTGTGCAGCAGACTTCTAACGACTGTAGAGCTGCGATAACCACATCGCACGGATAGTCTTGCAAGAGCTAGAGTTATCATAGCGTATTACGACACGTGAAAGCCCCCGCGTTCCGTTTTTGCTCCAGTTATTCAAACGCAGCGTTCTCGTGCGGCCAGCGTTTCCGAGCCGAGCGCCTTTGGGATCGACGGTCCATAGTTTGAGATACCCTCACATATTAGAAGACTATGCATAGATGTGAAGCAATGCTTCATGGCGCAAGCTGTAGCGCTGCGGCACAATTTGCTAGAGCAGCCGTTGACGAATAGAATCTATTCAAGTGCATGACTTGAATTTCCATACTGTGCTCACGTGGACATGGGCGATTGGTGTTGTATGACATGGTGTATTCACAGTCGGCGTAAAACAGCGCCATGGATAAGGACGAACAGTATACGAACGACAGGACAGGTGCTGAACTTACAACTAGCGTTTATTTCAATTGACCGGCTATTTCATATGCACTGCGCATCTTGTACACATCATCATACAAAAGATTACAGAGTGAATCGATTCACGTGTTCAAATACCTGGAAGCAATTGGCACTTCTTAATCATGCAGCGCCAAAGACGGACAGCTGTCATACTTTCTTTATAAGGACTTTTCTATAGCTTAGCGTATTTTGGTCAATTTCACGCAGAGAACCAACGCTGAACTGTCGGAGAGGGCAACTGTCATGGCCTTAGCCGACGCAGATACGAGTGACATGACTATACGCCTCACCGTCTGGCGAGCAAGCAACATGAGTCCAACAGCGATTTTGCTAATACTATATAGACACTGCAACGCGGTTCAACATTTGTCAGAACAGTTACTCTGGAATAAAAAACGAGCAACCATGGCGGTAATTATGTTGACCAGGTGTAGCGTAGAACCAAGTATATTTTATTCCTATCCATTAGACGCTTACGATGGGTTCAAATAGATTTGTCGATCAATCAGCACACAGCGAGACCTCGGTATTTTGTTTCCTACTCTGCCATATTCCCACGGAAAGAAAATGAGGAAGGGTAGAGGATCGAGCGCAGCGTCACTGCGATACGTTGTCTGGATATAAGCGTCTTCACGCATGGCGCACTATTTGTAATCGCTGAAAATCGAGTCCCGTTAGCAGTGGCTTGCGGCGAACCAACGAGTAAATGCAGGTCGTTGCTTTTCAGCGTCCAGAGCCATAGTGGCCCATTAGTCAGACTCACAGACGTAAAACATTGAACCCGCAGCGGTAGCTTATTCATGGCGTTGCGCGGTTGAGATCGAGGTCGAAGCATTTCTAAGGGGGTGAAATGCAAAAACGCGCGTGTATGCTCAGATATAGGGGCACGTTGAAGAACCACAGGAGGTCATGATCTGATAGTTCTGCTGGCACGTGAGACCCCAGAATATAATTATTGATTAACAAACGTTTGAAGGCACAAATTGCCCGAATTCACAAACTTTTTCGTTCGCAAGTGCTGTTTCCCATTGGCTCGCCTCCTTAGCCAACGATATGTCCGTCGTCCCGACCACCGAACTGTTCTAGCTCAAGAACGTTTTCGTGAATACGAGATTCCTTTCTTTATTTTTTTAACCGATTTCGACTTTTTCTGTAATTGCAGGCTGATGCTTTTCGGCGTTTTCAATTTATTTTTACAATGTCAAGCATTTAAAGCAGTGAAAACACACTCATGTTAGGTCTAAACACAAAACCAATAAAAGTAAGAAATTTTTATCGAAAAAATAAAACCTGATAACGCTATACGATTTCTCTATAGTGTGCACATTCTCTCTCTCTTTTTTCTTTTTTACTTGGAGCATTTTTTTTTAAATTTGACGAAATTTACCCGAATTACGTGAGTACAGATGACTTATCACCCCAGGTGGACATCACTTGCAAGATAAATCAAACATATTCATTCACTAATTAATTATGATAATTAAATTTGCAGTACCAAACTTTACGCCGCATGTTCGTATGGGAAAGTTGACTAGAATCGTCGTAACTGTCTAATTTCATGCTCCCACATTTGAAAATGGCCATGTGTGGAATGAAATATAACCAGCGTCAGATCATTCGCTCAATTTATCCGTTCGCGCACGCAGCACAGCGAAGCGGGGCTCGCAGTCCAACCACCACGTGAAGTAAAAAAAAAAAAAGCTTGGCGTAAGATGAAACTGCCGCCGTACTTCCCTATTCCGACAAGATGATGGCGGTTGGCGCTTCGCGCCACCGTCGACTTGACGCACATGTCACATTGAACAGCATTAGAAGGCGAGACGGACATCTTTATTGAGCGATATTACAAAGCATTAGCGATATGGCGAAGCTTCGTATTACGACGCCCTAGTACGTCCAAGAAGGGGAGGGGGGGCGGTTGCACCGCCAGCCGCGCTGCGGGCTTCCGTGTGCATCAGGTAAATTGGACGAATCGCTTGGCGGCAGTAATTTTGATCGACGTGGTCATCTTGAAATCTAGAAACACGGCACTGAACTTTTTGTGACGATTCGCTTCAACTTTATCTTATAAACATGTGGCATAAGGTTTATTGCACTAAAGAAACTAACTAACGTAATTAGTTTAATTAGTGAATGAATCGCTTTGGTTTTTTTCTTGAAAATGATGTCCGCCTCGGCGGATAATTCGTGTGTAGTGACGCAATGCAGGTAATTTGTGCATGCTTTTCTAAAAAAAAAGAATTTTTTGAAGTAAAAAAAGAAGGACGCATTGTATAACGAATTGGTTTAACCTTGAGAAGTGGGTCTGTAATTGTATTAATGTCTGCAGCAGGATCACGCCCAACATGTAGCTCTGAATATTTGAACTCTGTGACGAAGTTTGCGATGCTACGTGCAACTGTTTCGAGTACCCAGTAGGCGTCTTCTTGAGCACAGTATACAAGGCAGCGGGCGTTTTGTACGCGACATCTTACTACATGCGGTGCTATTAGTGGCGAATTATCGAGGAGATCGCAGCCGTGGTGCCCAATTTTCTGTGTTATTAGTAAAAACATTAGCGCGAGAGAATAATCTTGTGAAGTTTAGACTCTTCATTTATCGGAACCATCGTGCGAACATACGCATATATCGGGAGTCGCCCCAGCTTATGTTAGCCAAGTTGTTTAAAAAAAAAGAGACAAGGTTTAGAATACATGGTACAGGATATGATTTTAAGGCTCACGGTGTTCGGTCACCTCTGACGACCGATCGACACCGTGAGTCTTATAATTTTATCTTGCACCATGTTTTTCAAATCTTTCTTTTTATTTTTCGTTGAGCATTTTGGCTATCCTTAGCTGGGACATACAATAGGTCCATGGCATACGCCGAATTGATCGCGGTCATCGTACGTAAGGACCACCTGCGCGGTGGAAAGCTGCACATTAACGCAATGCAACTATTTACAGCTTATCTCCAATAGTGCTGCGCATATATGCAGTGAACGTTGCTCCAATATGGCGCCAATTAGGTCACGGAAACCGCCAACTGGTTACAGCCGAGCGCGACAGCGGTGCCGGCTCAAACTCCCGAACGCTCGGTCGCACAAAGATCTGTACTGATGGAAGTGGACGGAGGCACAGCCGTTACCGTATGCCGGTAAAAGCACAGTACGCGCCCTGCAGAAGGTGCGGGATGGCCTTCTAAAAAAAAAAAAAAGATTCCGGAGTTTTACGTGCCGAAACCACGATTTCATTATGAGGCAAACCGTAGTGAGGAGATCCCGCATTAATGACGACCACCTGTGGTTCTCGAATGTGCACCCAATGCACGGCACACCAGCGCTTTTTTTTTTTTTTAAATTTCGACCCCATCGAAATGCTTCCGCCGCGGCCGATATTTGAGCGCAGGAAGCAGCGCAATGCCGTAGCCATTTAGCCGCCATGCACGGTGCATGGGGTGGCCTGAGAACTAATAAATTTGAATTAAAAAAAAATTAAGTTGTGGGGTTTTACGTGCCAAAACCACTTTCTGATTATGAGGCACGCCGTAGTGGAGGACTCCGGAAATTTTGACCACCTGGGGTTCTTTAGCGCGCACCTAAATCTAAGTACACGGGTATTTTCGCCTCCATCGAAATGCGGCCGCCGTGGCCGGGATTCGATCCCGCGACCTCGTGCTCAGCAGCCCAACACCATAGCCACTGAGCATAACTTTGAATTGGCAAAGAAATATCCTGTACAACACATTGGGTCTCTGAGTTTCCAAAATGACGACGCAGCACGGAAATGTCGTTGATTGTTCAAAAGATTGCGTTCCATTCGTTCTTGCGATCTTCACGATTTCTGCTTCGTGTGAAGCGACGAATACAGCGCAACAAGCACTATGGCAATTGAGAATATCAGTGGAAATAGCAAAAAAAAAGTAATGAAGAACGCACGCGCGTGTATGTTTCTGGACACCTGAACCACACCGCGCTATCAGCATACGCTCCTGATTTTAAACACTTATATTTTGGAAATTGGCACAGGTGTAGTAATAGAGACCACGGTCGAAGAGCTCGAGTACGCTTAAGGCTAATCCGGGTAGCGCATAATCAGTATTACTAATATGTCGCACAACTTATTACTGAGACAACTAAGAAGCAAAGACACGTAGCAAACCTGAACCAAACCACGTGCCAGTAGTTATTCCTGTTTGGTGACTTCATGTCTGCGCAAGGTGCGAAATTATGTGACCAGGCATTTCGAGGAAATGTTAACTTTCGGTGCCCCCATTTCATGCAGCATTCTTATTCACGCACAAGTACAATAAGAAGAACGATGGGGCTTACGTTAGGCATAAGAGCTATTCTGGACATCTCTCGACTATGCTGATACATCGTCCCTGAGCTTCTATGCATATCTGCATACAGACCGCATGATACCGCAAGCCTCAAGAAGTAAGCGAAAAAGTTGGCATCACTTTGTCCTTGCCTAATTAAAGATTACAGCGACTTCTTTCGATCACGCGGAAGACGAGAGAACTCCCGAGTTGCTTCTTCTCGCAAGAGCAAGTTCCATCGCATAATTTATCAGCAAGAGTGGGACTTTTGCGTCGTGCGAGGCGTGTGCTACACCATGATGGACAGACGCTACACACGTTTCGGGAAGCAGCTCGGTCTCCCTTTCTCGCGAACTCTGTAAGTCGCCGCCAAAATGCGGGCCACGTGCAAAGCCCATCGTTGAAACAGAGTGTACTAAAATATTGGTTGTCGAAAGTCGCTCGCAAGATATCGCTTGGCACGACAACAGTACTAATTTCGGCTTACCGCCCCAATCCTGTACCCATTCAATTCGAATATTTGCCATTCTCCCGAGTGGCGCCATTATCGCAGAAATCAATCAAATCAATCGACGCCGCCTGTGAAAAAAGGTCGTGCTATGCCTGGTAGGTCTGCTTTCGATAACTTGAGAACGTTTACAGAATCGCGACAGAGAAAAAAAAAATAAATTGTGGCGTTTTGCGTGCCAAAACCACTTTCTGATTATGAGGCACGCCGTAGTGGAGGACTCCAGAAATTTCGACCACCTGTGGTTCTTTAACGTGCACCTAAATCTAAGTACACGGGTGTTTTCGCATTTTGCACTCATCGAAATGCGGCCGCCATGGCCGGGATTCGACCCCGCGACCTCGTGCTCAGCAGCCTAACGCCATAACCACTCAGCAACCACTGCGGCGATCGCGACAGAGAGAGTCATCGAGAGGTGCATACTTGAGCGGCTTCTATACAGTGCATTAGTATCAGCTGAAGCGCATCTAATCTGATCACATGTGCACTTGAGCCCCCACCTCACCATCCCGTTGTCAACGCGCAAATCATGTTGAAATGCGATAAGATAGACAAGTAGAAGATGTGACAAGGTAATGTGGTGGTAGCAGACCTTGCATTTGTTTGCGCCCTGAATGAAGCCCGCCGTCAATAAAATGAAAAAAAAAACAAAACAAAAACGTGGACTAATGTCTGCTTCGCGCAGACAAGCGCAACGCTGTTGGGAGCGCTCGCTTTGAATGTCCTGCGTCGCGGTCGGTAACAGTCTACCGCACGCATATGGTGAGGTAGGGGAACGCTTTTGGCAAACGTGCATGACAAGAAGGCAGCAAAGAAAAAGACTCGCCTTCGCAAGTTTACCTCGGGCTACCTGGCCGTCGCGCACGTGTTCGATCTCGAAGCCGACGACGGTGAGATGGGGAGGGCGGCAGTCGCGTAATCCACTGGCGCACGTCGGTCAGGGTCAGTCAAGTCTTGAGGCACGTCTCGAACTCGCGGCACAGCCAACCAGGCAAGGAGCGCCGGAAGAGCACGACGGCACCACGCCACACCCTTGGCGGTCGGTCAGCGGTGACTGCTGCTTGCCGGGGTCGAAAACAAAAAACTACAAGAGGCGAGAGACAGTTGCTCGCTCTGGAAATCGTTGCCTGCCACCGTGTAGTCAGAGGGAGAGAGGCGTAGCGGGGAAAAGTGGGCGGAAGGAGACGAGGGCGCTGCTCGAGTCGCAGCCGCGGCCGGGAGCGCATTGCGTCATGCTTTCGAAAGAGACCCGCCGACCCCGTTTTCGGAGGCCGATTCTGTTTTGGCCCGGCGTTGCTGCGGGTCAGGCAGCGCGCTCAGCGGCACAGGCCGGTCGCGGGCTGCGCTGCCTTGGCCCAATGCCGGGACCCGGCTTGGGCTCTTCTTGCCGCCCGGTTGCACGCACCGCGCTGGGAACTCCGGGCGCCATCCGGTTTCTGTTGACAGCTCGCGACGCCGTGTGCACGCGCGGACTGTCGCGCAACCGGTGCAGTGTTTACCACCTTCACGTCTCGCTGAGAGGAAAGACAACGGGAAAAGAAAGAGTGTGGGGGTGCCCATCCCGTGTGCTCCTCTGTTGCCCCGCTCTCTGTCGTGTACAGTATAGGGATCAGCGCATAGTACACCCGCCGTGGTCCGTGGCTTAGCGCCTACAGGGTGTTGCGCCAGTAAGCACGATGTCGCGGGACCAAATCCCGGCCGTGGCAGCCGAATTTCGATGGGGCCGAAATCCTGAAACGCCCGTGTCCCGTGCATTGGGAGGGACGTTAAAGGTCCGCAGGTGGTCAAAACTGATCCCGAGTCCCCCACTACAAGGTGTGCTTCGAAATCAAATTGCGGTTTCCGTTCAATTCCGTTCAAATTCCGTTCAATTGAGTGCCTGTACTATAAGGTTGCGCAGGTGCACCTTTCGTGTGAACGAATGGTTTACGCAGGGTAGCGCGTTTTTAGCATCTGTAGTGGTGTAGCACCTGACCGGCCATTCTTATGATGTGCAGCTTACTTAGGGGGTCGCGGCCGCGACTAAGAAATATACACGCCTGTATTTTACGGTAAGCTAATTTCTCACAACATTTTTCATTTTACGGTAAAGTTACGAAAATAACTAATCAAATTCTGAACATAATTCCCGGCATGTCAGGCATACTCTCTACACTCAATAAATTAGCTTGTTATCTTAGAAGGATCAATTGGAAATGACCAAAGGTGCCTGTTTCTAAACAGTGAATGGGTCGATACGCAAATACGTAAGGACAAAATAATGTACGTGTCCGCTAAGCAATTTGAAATGAGCAGTTATGAAATACAAGGAAAAACGAATGGCGCAAACAGCACTGAAACAGACGGTGTGTTTATGACCGCAGGACGCTGTGTGAACTTGATTAACATCCTCAGGCGTCGCTGTTTGAGAAGAGAATTTCAGAAGTGATACGAAGAGAACTCAAAAACAATGCAGCACCGCTTCGAGATGTGGGGTCTACCGGAAGCTTAGACGGCTGCCCCACTAGTGCATGTACGCCGCGAACGCTATACGCCTTTTTTGCAGGAGGAGGTCAATGCAGAAGGTCTATGCGTATATTGTACGGTCCACTGTTACAGGGAACTGCTAACCGGCAAAAAAGCCAACTGGAATATTTATTCGCCTTTGACAGAAAGAAATGGCTAATGTAATCAACTGGACATGGGTTTACACATAAGTCGCAGTTTCGCCCGAAAAGCGAAGCATCGATTGCGATTGCAAAGAGAGAGAGAGAGAGAGAGAGAGAGAGAGAGAGAGAGAAAGGCAAAGGAAAGACAGGGAGGTTAACCCGAGATTATCTCCCGTTGGCTACCCTGTTCTGGGGGAGGGGCAAGGGGATGGAATAGGTGAGAGAGAGAAGGATAAAAAAATTAAAGGAAAACCTAAACACACACACGCACGTACACACGAACTGTTTCTGTGGGCACTGTCACGTAGCCTGCAAAGGCGTTCCTAGTCTTACACAGTGTCACCGTACAGTCCTACAAACCTACAATCGAGCATCTTCTTTGCGATAGCAAATTTATTTAGCAATACGAAGCTAAACGATAGCAACTACACCACATAATATAGGACAGCAATTTTATCGGCCGTATAAACTTCTAAACATGCGCTAACTAAATTAACAAATATGGTGTCACGCGCGCACAAGCAAACAAAATACACATCTTACTCGATGAACGCGCGCACTTGCTGTCAAACCGCTGGAGTGAGGAAGCGCGGCACCAGTAGCAAGCAAACTGACCTTCGTGCTGCCTCTCACTACAACGCGAACTTAGCGGCAAGAACACAGCGCACACAAAGCTATCAGCACTCGGCGCACTCTGTCCCCATCGTCGGCTCACTGTCGCCCGCTTTCACTCGTACATACAACATACGGTGCGCGTCGACGATGTTATTGCACTTGGACTTTGTACGAAATATCTCGGCGACGGCGACGGCGGAAATATACTACTCTTAATACTCTTAATATACATTAATGACTTTGCAAGAAGTTGTTCTTCATATTTTTTATTCGCTGATCATTGCGTAATTTGTCGTCTCATTACTAATGAGGCTGATTCTCGTGCTCTACAGTCCGACCTTAACGTCATGGAAACGTGGTGGAACGTTTGGATAATTTCTCTCAACGTCAAAAAAGCATCGCAACTTACTTCCCACCACCGCCGCCAGTCACTTATTTCAGCTAATTACGTTAGCGCCGGCTCTAAAATATGTGCCGTGACTTCTTATAAGTACATGGGTATTAAGTACCAGTAACTTCAGTTGATCCTCACACATTTGCAGCATTAGCAATGACGCCAATCGTGTTCTGTGCTACCTGCGCCGTAATCTACGTACTGTTCCCCCTTCAGTAAAACTACTAGCACGTTTAACACGTGTTCGACCCAAACTAGAATACGCATGCTCAGTGTGGGACCCATACCAATCTAACCTGGCAACAGCACTGGAGTCCATACAGAGTCGCGCAGCAAGGTTTATTCACTCCGACTACCCTTACCACACTAGCGTCACTAAACTCACCTTTGAACCTTTCAGTCCTCGAGCACAGCCACAAAACAGCAAGGCTTTGTCTATTTGAAAGGTTTTATCACTCGCTGCTTCACCAGACGGCCATCACGCATGCGCGTCACATTTCATCTCGTCATAGACATTCAAAGGCTGTTTATCCCCCTGAGCTCGCACAAAAATTGAAATTATCTACCTACTGAAGCGAGACATCACTCCATTCATTCATCATTCAAGACATTCATTGGAAATGCAACCTACTAGATATGCCCAGTCCTCATGTAGAACCCCAAATGGAATATTTGAGCTATAAATAAATAACTAAAATAAGTAAATAATCGATTGAACGGGCCTACCTATCTGTTCCCATTAGCAGTGGATCATACTGTATACATTCCCCTTCTGGGTCTGTATTCACAAAACTATCCGTAAGTTAGAACGGTCCTTAAGATCAAGTACCAGCTGATAGTGATGGCGAACATACAAACAAAATTAATGACTAATTATCTCTTACGAGCGAAAGGCTGCGTGAATTGGCTTCCGTTTATCCGGCCTCTCATCGTGAGACTGTACGCGAAAACTGGTACGCTCGGCAGCCTCAGTGTCACTCTAGATATTACGCGCGCTCTGACTTTGTGACGCCGCCGATGACGCTATTGGCCAGCTTTACAAGACGCTGGACTGTAATGAAACGCGGATGTGCCATGCTCTCTCGTTGTCGAGATGTCATCTGCGACTGCTCTTAAACTGCTTATGTTCTCAAGAAACAACATTTACCATGATCGCTTTATAATCATTCTCCTGCCGCTGAACGGAGTCAGGCATACGTGCACAATGGCATTTGCCAGAAATCCCTTTTAGATACGTCGCTAGAACGCGTCCGCCCTAATGTGCGGATTGCAGTGAAAAGTCGCAAATATGACGACAAAATCAACTTAGACACAAAATTGCCGACGCAGTATAATACTGTGGCCATCTGAAGCCTATACGAGCGGGTCGGCATCTTTTGACTAGACAGTATTGCGATCTTGACCGGGTGAGGTAGGTCTTCACCACAAGAATCAGGAAACGACGGCAGGCATCATGATGATGAAAAAAAGTAGAAAATATTGTATTCACTTCCTTGATACATGGTGGTGACTCTTATCCGAGTCTCGAGCGTTTCTGATTAACACGGGGGCCAGGACAGCCTTAAATAGCCGCTTGCGGTATTGTGGTCGTCGCTGTCTTCTTCGGGGAGCCTGTGGAAGCAGTGGCGTAGCCAGAAATTTCGTTCGGGGGCGGGGGGGGGGGGGGGCGCTCACATTGCAGCTCGGTCTCCCCCTTAAGAGGAAGCTTTAGCTCGGGTGCTCGTATCTAAATACATGTAAATGTAGAATTTGTTTTTCTCGGCAACCAATGCACCAAATTTGACGAGGTTTGTTGCATTTACGAGAAAAACTTTAATTCTAGTGACTTTTGGTTTCGAATTTTTCATTGAGTTTGTCAATTATTTATTACAAATTCACCAAAATCGCAACTTTTCAGAAATCTAAATTATCAAGTTTAAAACTATGTAACTCAGCAATGAAAAATGATATCACAATTCTGTGAATTGCACCTAATAGTACATCTACAGCGGACAAAATTTGTATGTTACACGTGAATCTCAAGAAATTTAGCATTATGGAAGTACGGCTTTCGCAGAATCCTTGTACACAACGTAACCAATTCACGTAGGATACGAATTGACACACCAAATTTGTCCGCGTTGGCTGTTATAATAGATGCCGTTTACTGAACAGCGACATGTGTGCTTGATGCAGAGGTATTAGTTTGTAAACGTTGGGCTTCTATTTTTTGGGGGGGGAACTTTCGAGTTTTTCGAAATATTTCAACAATATTCAGGCCCTAAATCGAAATTCCACTTCCAAGAAATACTAGAATTTAACTTTCTCTGTCAAATGCAATAAATTTCATTAAAAGCGATCCGGGGGCTATCACAGACAAGCGTTTCTGCCTTTTACATGTATTTGAATAAGCCGCGTCGGAGTTGGGCGCGAGCTAAAGCTTCCTCTTAAACAATTTGTCTGGGGATCAAATACATGAATAATAACTGCATTGTCATTGCTAAGGATTCTGCAAACGAATTCTTGAACGCTACGCACTGTCAAAAGAAGTAAAATATGTATTTTTTCATAAAAGAATATACTTGTGTGTGCCAAAAATTGTGCCCAAAATAACCGTTATCAATGCTTCCATGTTTTTTCTCTATTTAATAAGTAAATAAGATATCACACGAACTTTAGAACTATATCAGTTCGAAACCAGCAAGGCAGTGCATGCCGCTGATATGAAAAATGCAAAGGCCATGAAATTAAGAAGCTGAGGACAAATATTGTAATGAAACTTCGTCATTGAAGAACCTTGTTTAGATTCTTGTACATATGCAACGGCCAGTGAAAGATCTCAATGATGCTGTCATTTGTTCCAATGTATTACGCAGGAGCAGCTGTCACCGGTCGCGTAGCGTGAGTAATTGCACCGAAATATAGCCGCAACAGAGAGCACGTATAAAAAGCAGGAGTTCTGCAAAATTAACGAGGGTGAGTCAAATTAAAGTGAACCAATGCGAATATATGACAAACGGGGTACTTAATTTAAAAGTAGTCTCCATGAGCATTTAGACATTTGTCCGATTGAGTAAGGAGTCGCGTGATTCCCCTCTCATTAAACTTCTTGGGTTGCTGCTTCAAAAAGTCTGCAACTGACTCTTTCACGTCATCATCCGACACGAATCTGGTTTGCTTGAGCTGTTTTTTCAAATGCTCCAAAAAGTAGAAGTCACAAGGCGACAGGTCTGAGCTGTATAGCGGATGTTGCAGCGTTTCCCACTTGAACTTTGTCAGTTTTGTATTAATCACATAAGCGACGTGGGGACGGCATTGTCGTGGAACAAGATGGATGACCCCTTCGTCTATTCTCCACGTAGTTTGTTCTTGATTGTGAAACGCATCCGATCTGGCGTTTTACAGTAACGAAACAAATTGATAGTCTCTCAAGATTTAGCAAATTCTATCAGTAATGGGCCCTGACGTATGAAAAAAAAAGTGAACAACACCTTTCCGGCGGAAGTGACGGCCTTTCCTTTCTTGGAGGTGGGGAATTCGAATGTTTCCACTGTAAGCTTTGCTGTCGTGTTTCAGGTTCGTAGAAGTGGCACCATGGTTCGTCCCCGATCACAATTGGAGACAAGAAGTCGTCCCCCTTATTGTGATACCGGATCAGATGAGTCAAGGCAGCGCCGAACTTCTCCGTCTTCTGGCGGTGGTTAAAAATCTTGGGCATTCATTGCGCACACAAGAGCCGATAACCGAGACGTTCATGAATTATGGCGTGAACCGAACCGTGACTGATGTTCACACGGTGTGCCAGTTCATGGATGCTTATCTTCCGTTCTTGTCTCATCAGCTCATCAACCTTTGCAGTTTTGTTAGGTGTGATTGCACGATGGGCTTTGGCCCGGTCTTGGATCGTCTTTGCAACTTTCACCTCCTTCTTTGAATCGTTTGCTCGAACGCTTCACAGTGGCCAATTAATGCAATGTTCAACGTACACGGCAGACATACGGCGACTAATTTCTTTTTGGGAAATACCTTCAGCTGTCAAGAACCTCAGGGCACCACGCTGCTCAACTTCTAGAGCGTCCACTATGTCGCGCAACCATGTTCAACCCAGCGCATGAGTGCATTAAACAACCTTGATACTCACACCTGCGTGTCATTTTTGCAATAGAGAGATGCATCTGTGTCACGTGCATGCCTTGCAGCTAATGGACCGAACAATTATTGCGTGGGGTGGGTTGGGTCACTTTCATTTTACTCGCCTTCGTAATTTAGAAATGCGCAGATACAATGGAATATACAAATGCGAAGGTACAGCTTGATAAAAGGAAAAAAAGTTTCACTGGAAACGAAGTTCACTACACGTATACACAAAACCCAGCAACAAGATATTTAAATATACGCATAAGTCTCCAATAAATCTACGTATGTAAAAAAAGGTCACTGTATACAATGCGTCAAACAAGGCAAATAAGCCTATTGCGCAATCAGAGATTCACAGAATCCTAGGTCCTGCCCCCATTTCATGCACTCCCCCCGATGTATCGCGCGCGACGGAAGGCAGCGCGCTTGCTCCCCGCTTTGCTCTTTTGCGCACACAAGACTGAGCCACCGTCGTCATCTCACCCATTCCAGCCCTCCATGCCCCTCCCTACGCTTTCACTCGCACGTACAGCATGCGGCGCGTTCACGATGTTATCGCCCTTGTACTTTATACGAAACATGAGGGCGACGGCAACGGCGGAATGCGCCTATAGTGTCCATATGATTGCTATCGCAATACTATATGATAAGACTATCTGGCAACTGAGGCGTCCCGTGGCCCATTACTGTCCGCAAAAGAAGTAACAAAATCGAACATTCACCATACGACAATTCGCTGCGCCACAACAATGTCTTCTTTTTCTTTTGTGGGGCAGGGGCACCGAAAGCGCAAAGTATGTTGGCCACAATCAAATGCCTACTTTGGGCGCCTAATGTAGCTACCGAAAGAATATCGAAGAAAACGTGAGACGCTTGATCCACCGAGAACCATACGCGTACTGCTCGGTATCCTACACTGGCGAGACAAGACTTTTCGGAGAGGTTGCGCTCAAGCGAACGTGGTGCGTCGAGTCCCCACAGTGACGGCGGTGAGCGACGATAGTTTCTTTTTCTCGTCTGCTAGCCAGGAAGTGCCCAAAACTCTGCCAGGCGAAACTCCACTCGGCCAGAGAAAACGAACGCGCACCGAAGTGGGCCGCGCGGTGGTCGGGGTAACACCAGTTTGTATAGGTGTTCTGTGGTATCACCAGAAAAACTCATGCGCTCCGGCTGCCTCTGGCAGGCCGCGGGTAGGGTAGCGAGGACAAAAAAATTGAAGAGGCTCAATGTGTCCTCGTGAATAAAAGTCGAAGTAGAAAAAATAAATAAGAACGTAGTTACCTTGGCTGACTTTAGAGTTTGACATGGATGCTTTGGCGTAGGCGAAAAAAAATTTTGGTATTTCTTATGTGTCATGACGGCACAAATGAACCACCAAAACGTTTCATCTCATCCGACATCGCTGCTGTCTTTATCAACTTGTCTGATCGTGTGTTGATTTGGATTGTCTTGTTGTATTGTCCGATGTAAGACTTTAGAAAAGTCAATGCACCTTTGGCGTCCAATATTTATAGTAACATCAAACCCACAAAGTTCCGCAATTGAAAATCTAAAGCACAACTTTGGGAATGTCAATGCACCTTTCACATCAAAACTTTATGAGAACTTTATACCCATAAATTTCGGAATTGACATCCATGCGTTGCGTAGATTCTGCGGCCTCCGCAAGATGCCGTGGCGAGACCGTTCGCCATCAAAACACCTTTGAAACCTTGTGCTCGGATGGGGCTGCTTCGCGTTATGCGACTCCCGGTGCATGGGCGCTGACGCGAAATCCAGCACGAGTTCGCAAGGTTCGCGCGGAAATATCTTTCCGACCGTGAAAAAGACATTCTAGAGAAAATTCAGAATGATTTCTGGGACCGGGGATTGCTTGGGTGGGCGGTGCATGGACAGCACGAAAAAATTTCAGGGGGGGGGGGAGCTGACCCATAAGCCCCCCTTGGCTACGCCCCTGTGTGGAAGCATTAGTGCTTTCGTCAGGCTCTGCCGTCGACTACCTCCTGCCCTACGGGTTTTCTTCTCTTTGTCCTCCCCTTTGAGTAAGCTCGGGGAATTAAAGGGGTGACGCTGTTTCGAAGAAGAGGGCAATTATGTCGACATGGGGACGCCCGCTAGAACGCTTCTCACACATGACAGGTTGATGTCCAGGTTTATCGTAACAGCCTTTTCTGGCACGAGGCAAATCATCTTGTTATGGGAACGTACGCCTGAATGTTTGTCACACTATGGGAGGTCGATCATAACAACAGGATGTGTTTCTATTTCCCTCTCCTTTTTCGCATTAAGAAAACGTGTTGTGATACAGGTTACTGTCACTCGAGAAAATATTTTGACGCCTGTATGGGTGTACATTAAGGTGCTTCGCTTGTCCCATGGCTAACACTGTTTAGGATTTAAGATGAAATCTTTAATAAGGACAAAGTTTTTTTTGGCAACTTTTTGCCGCAGATAATAAACATGATCATAGCTGCTAGAGGTGACACGAAAACTGCATGAAATAAACTTTGATACGGCTATCCATGTCAAATTTTGAGTCAGATATTTCGGTGCACAGAGGATTCCGGGCAATCATTGAGTATCACTTGGGACAATACTTTTACCATGGCGAAATAATGGCCCTGAAAGGACAGCTTTCAGTGCAGTGAAATACTTTTGCTTTTAAGTACGGACATGTGCTCAATGTACTAGGGACGATTTTACGCAGTGACTTATGTTGGTTTAATGTTTCATCTTTATTCGCTTTCTTGTGTGTGTTAGTGTGGTGTTTACATGCGGTAAAGCATCTTTCTTATTATGATTATTGTTTTGTTATCCCGGCCACGGCGGCCGCATTTCGATGGGGGCGAAATGCGAAAACACCCGTGTGCTTAGATTTAAGTGCACGTTAAAGAACCCCAGGTGGTCAAAATTTCCGGAGTCCTCCACTACGGCGTGCCTCATAATCAGAAAGTGGTTTTGGCACGTAAAACCCCAAATATTATTATTGTTTTGTTTTTCATTTATCTTTAACGCGAATTATTATTATTATTATTTTTTGCGTAGAAGTGATATGAGCGTAGTACGGGCCGTACTGCTTCCAACCTATCCAGTTCAGCTGCATCTAACCCGACCAGGCGGTCGGAATTAACAAGCAGGTTTCATCTACGCTTTATAGAAAGTGTACTTTGAGGTCGCTGTCACGTGCAGTAAAATTTTTATAGCCTTAAGGGTAAAGGTGCTCACCATGAAACAAACGTGCGGCAACCTTGTGGGTGCGACACTTTTTAGTGTGCTACGGCGTCACTGCACTCCCGGGTCGAAAACCGCGATCTGCTATAAATAGTTTGTAAGAATCCGATAAACTGGAAGTCTTTTTTTTTTTCAAAACAAGTGGAGGCTTACACGTATTTGCATGCATCGCTCAGGGGTCAAGGGTACAGTTAATATTGGTCACAGCAACACAACGGGTTTTGCCTCTGAATCAAACAAAAAGCAGGCAAAAGATAAGAGGGCAGCTCAGATCGACAACCTTGTGAACCAGTCAGCAATCGCGGCGACTAAGCCACATGTAGTAGAGAATGGGTAAAAAAAGTACTAATAATGCAACGAGCGCACATTGTTTTCACAACGCGGGAAGTGCAGTTCACATTTGAAAAAAAAAAATCACACACACAGGAAACGACGAAGACCCTGCGGAACGATGCCCGCGGGGAGGCTGAAGATAGCTCGAAGCATTCGTTTGAAAAATCGCACTTGGCTGAGAAAGCAAAACTGCACTGTTGCAGAAATACACGTCTACAAGGTGCGAGTGAGCCAAGTGCAGTGGTCCCTCCAGTTCACCTAAATTGCGCCATCGTATATATTGCGAGATCATGCTCAGCGGAAACTGTCCGACGCGAGCTATTCCCAGCCTGCAAGGCTTCTGACTAACTCCGTTAGTAAAGATGCGTATAGTTGCGGAGGAATGGACTGGCGCCATTTTCTTGCACTTGTTGCACCTCTCGTCTGTACCCGCAAGCCTTCGGGCGCACCGCATCCTTTGAGCGCAAGACAACCAGTCGCATCCGTCGAGAAAAGGCATGGCGAATGGAGCCGTTCTGAGCAACCTAGCGACTTTTTGAACGTACTGGCCACACAGCGCGTCTAGTTCTTCCTCACGTACAAGCCATTAGCTCCACAGAATCGAAGAAAGATGAAAGCCCGGCAAAAGGTATCGCGAAGTTCCCTCGAAGACGGAAAAAATAGAGCGAGGCGTTCTTACTTTGAATTCTTCTGGTGTTGCCGCTCATCTGTGAAATGATGTCCCCGTTCTTCAGACCTTTAATGCGAAGAGCATTCTTTGCCGCATACAAGACGCTTTGCGGTAGGTAGACACGCAAGTTCCTGTCTCTTTTCGGTGTGCCGCGACCTGGCAATCGGTCATTTATGTGGGTTCTCATCTCAAAAAGGGGCCCCTATATATGGATTTACGAGGGGCGCACCCCTTCTGCCACCACAGTGTCAGTGAAATAGGCCGACGACGGCTGCCGCCAGGTATACCTACCGGTGAAATATAGGCCACTGTAGACGGCGAGTTCCAGACGCTCGGAAGGACACCCACCTATTGGGAAGTTGGTGACGTGGGATCATTCTTTAGGAGTATCGGTGCTCTGTTGTGGATCGTGGGCAGCAAGCATAGCGGTCTGAACGAACCTATCCCAAGGAGCAGCGCACCTTTGGAAAGCCTCACGCTTGGACGCGGGGGATGATTTGCTTGTACCCGTCTTATAATAAACCGGTGGCTGTCCGGCGGTGGTGATCAGATCACGCACCTCCCGCGGCCGGGCCGGACGTTTTGCCCACTTGCCCGCGCCTACGGTGTCGATGGTGGTATCGAACTAGGATTTCCCGGCACAAAAGTACGATGCTGTAACCATAAGGCCACGGACGCTGAATTTTTGCGGCACATTTATTTCAGCACCTAACTTGGCATGTATAAGAGCAAACGATTAGATAATTAGTGACAACAGTGACAGGCATACTGACGCACTAAATAAATCGACACGACCTGCATTCACAAAAGGCTCGCATACGCTAGGATTATCCGTAAGAGCGAATTCCAGCTATTCCTGATGCTGAAAATTTTAGCGAAAGCGGCCAGCCAATGACAGGGAGCACTTACTACCGAAAAGCTTTGTATATTCGACCCCACATGTACATGCTCATGACGTTTAGAAAGGCGGGCACTTTGACACATAGTCACACACAGGATAGACACCATCAAATGCACCTTGTATAGTGCCGGGGGAACGTGATTTGTTTAAAGTGCGCATCTTGTGCTAAATGGGGGAAGCGTAATATGAAGGGGGGGGGGGGTTGTAAGGATGGATAAAAACATCAGCAGAACTGAGTACCATTCCGGTGAAATTTTGTCTTCATCATAAGTGGATAATAAGTGGAATGCAACCTCGAAGGAGCCATTGGTTTGGCGCGGTGGTTCATCACGTGCTTTTTCTACAAGCTGCACGCTTCTCTCGTAGCAACGCCAACTAGCACTTCGAAACAATTGGCTCGTGCAAGTTTTCATTAAGGCCACACACGCATAATTGAAATGCACAATTAAATGGAAAGTTTACCACTTCCCTTCTTAAGCGTGGCGTGGCATGGCAACAGGTTGGTTACAAACGCGACAGAGCGTAGTTTTCGCCATATGGTCCCACCTTTGGTATTGGCCCAGTTTGTGAGAAAACTGGTTTTTCTTTTCTTCTTGTTTTTTTTATTGACATGGTGTAATCGAAGAGGTTGGCGCCTTTAGGTGGGCACCGGCTACTCCTCGTCGCTTGGGAAAGAAAAATATTGCCACAAAATTTGTTACAATATGAGACACAAAGTATCACAACAGCAGTTAGCAAAATCACAATGTTCTGTAGATGAATCCACGGACCCACAGAAGGTGAACATTTATACAGTTGCATATGTAAACACATATGCTTCCTATTGTCCGAGACAACATAAAGAAGTTCAGCGTCACAGAAAAGTATACAGACCGTAAGTACAGCCATACATAACGTGCTACATAAACTTTTGACAAATTAACAAACATACGCTTACATCATAATGTATATTTCAGTGGACACTAAAATTCAATATACATCCAAGAAACTTGTGTTTTCTAAAAAAAACTTTTAAAACGACTAGAGCTTTTCTCTGAAAATCCACTGTTTGCCATGGACCAAGTATTTTTGTTTTAGGGTGAATGGTCGTCTGTCTAACAGCACTGAATCTGCCCTCAATTTTCTTCTCGTAGTTTCATGCCTTGGGCGCTCTAGAAGGAGGTGGTGTACGCCTTCATCTAGACGGCCACAAGAGCACTGCGTACTGGGCATACAAGAAGTCCCACGAGTATATTATACCAAGTCGCAGGCGCTGCATTAGTATGTCTCACATTTTTTTCTGTTATCTCTCAGTTTTGGCAGAACTGACATTTTTATACGTGGGTGCATAAAACATAGCTCAGAACCCTTAGAGTGTTGAGCGAAATCAAGTATTTTTGCTGAGACGACCGGATAACTGTCCCAGGAGCAAGCGGACTTCACTACGTGAAGGACGAATGTTTAGTCTTTCTGCCGACGAATAGGATTTATTATGGCAATATCTGTCTGTATGCACATTGATATACTGATGTCATAAGATGTAAATCTGGCATAGTGCCAGTTCTTGCGCGGCCGTCATGAACGTGTCTCTCTTAGCTATATTATTCCCCTCAATGAATTTTCCAATTTAGGACTTGTCAGCATCCAAGGAGGACAAGTAACATCCATTTTGTATAACTCAAAGTTAGGTAACAATGTTTTATGTTCCTGAATGAACATGAGAATTTTGCTGTTGTCCCTTTCCCAGAAGGCCTGGTTATCTGGATGCTTCTCATGTTGCGTTAAAATGCGCTAAGCGTGTCGACAAGCTTCAACCGTACATATAACTGGAAAGGGCGGATGACGAGTTTCAGCGATGACTCGAGGTTGCTTGCAAACGCCGAGACGTCCTCTCGCTAGAAACCCTTGAAGAAGAAGAAAAATTTTATTTATTCACTCACGAAAATAAAAGCACACTAACACGATATACAGAAGGAGGTCCCCAAGCTCAAGGCTGTAGGGGGACCTCCTGTTCTAATTAGAAAGATCAAAACAAGTTAGGTTAGAGCAAATGCAGCAAAGTTTTAAAGTTGTCTACAAATAATTACACATGACCGGAACAGAACCGAAACATTATATTCTTGCTTTATATATTTATTATATATTGCTTTAACTTCAACGCTTTAGCGAACAGCCTTTTTTTTCCAGCGTCAGGCGGTCGTTTACATAAAGAGGGCGACATTGCGATCCACCAAAGCCGAGGTCATTAGTGTTCAGTCTAGCCTTTCGTGCCTTAGCGATGAAACCTTGCTTCTTGGCTCATGAACAGAAGCGGGCAATGACATTTTTCTCAGCTGTTCCAACCTTCCCTGGAACTCGATGAACGACGTCAATGTCACTATCCGTGATGTGCCAATCAATTTTTGCCCTTATAGCTTTATAATTGCCGCGCAGTCCTCTCCTTGTGTACACGGGATGTTCTTCAATTCAACCTTGTCTAACCGAGAGTACTGCTCAAGTTCTGACACTTTTGCTATTAAGGTTTCATTCTGTGATTGCAGAGTTTCATTAACAGTTCTTAGACGCTCATTCTCTTACTTCGCTTTCTCGACAAGAGAATTAAGCATTTCGACACTTGATTTCGGCCTTCATCGCACGAATTTCAGGCTGAGTTTATGAAATCGCCTGTTTCGTTTTCTCAACCAGTTTTTCGTCTACGCCTTCGAGTTTGCCTTCAGACCAGGCCTCGAGCAGCTGAATTCTTTTACCTAGTTCAGCAACAGTTGGCATCGCAAGAGATACAAGGTATCACTGAGACAGGTCAAAACACTGGCAACAGCAGTTGCGGCCAAAAAAACAAAAACAAACAAAAACAAAAAAAAGCACCACCAACCTGCAAAGGTAAGGAAACTCGTTAACGCCCGCATTCCTCCAACCGCAAGTGCTGCTGCCAAATGAAACCGGACAGACGCCAGCACCACTTTTTGAAGCCCTTTCGTATCAGCAGACTATCTCAAGGCGATGGTCCGCAGGTGACGTTGGTCACGCACGCGAAGTAGCCACGGATAGGCCAGCTTCGTTGAATAGATCAGAAACGCGCGCTCCAGCGGTGCAGGCAGGACGGGTACGTGAAGCCGCTTGGGTGAATGGTTGGGTGAACGTTGGATGGTCTGCAAAGGTAAGGAAACGCGTTTACGCCCGCATTCCTCCAGACGCAAGTGCTGCTGCCAAATGGTCCTTAAAAAAATAAATGCTGCCTTAAAGCCGCTCCTCACAAGTCTGCGTCAAGCCACAAAGAATGGAAGCGGAATATGTTTTTTTTTGCTTTTTGAGTGCGTTATGGTACTCATCAGAGTGAAACGACTGTTCAATCTCCTCCCCCCTCCTTTTCCTATGTCGTGCCGGCTAGTCGGCGAAGTGCGTTTAGAACTGTTTGACTTGTTTTTCCATTGCGCAGATGTATGAAGTCCACAACAGTTGTCGGTAGAGAATAACTCCAAAAACTCCAAGAAATCTTTCAGGGACATCAATGTTTGCCTTTGAGGATTGAGATGTAAATTCTTCAGCTGTCGTCTAGTGAAAGGCAATACAGCTGTCTTAGCATATGAAAGACTCATTCCCCTTTCTTTGAAGAAGTTATTCATAACATCAAGACCATCTCGCGACTTCCATTGAATCTAACTTACACGCTGTCCAGACGACCATAAGCAGACGTCATCTGCGCACAGTGGATAATGTAAGCCATACGGTAGTTCTTGTGGTAATGCTGCATTACACAATTAAAAAGAAACGGACTACGAACACTGCCCAGAGTGACGTCTTCCGCGACGCTCTAGTAATTGCTCTGGCCCTCGTTTGTTCGCATAAATATTTTCCTTTCAGAAAAGAAAGATTGAAATACATGCAGTGATGGGCTACACAGGTCATGCTTTAACATACCAGCAAGTACATGTATTTGAGTTAAAGTCTCGAATGCTCTCTAAATATCAAAGACTACTGTGATTGTTATGTTTCCATACATGCGTTCATGTTCGACGCACGTAACAATGCCAAACACCGCATCCATAGTACAACGCAGCTGTCGAAACCCTGTCATGTAGTTGCAAAGAACACTCGTGTGCTCGCACCACCATGGCAGTTGACTGTCCATCATATTCTCCATTAACGTACAATCCAGTGGCTTACAGGTTAGTTGGAGTCAAAGCTTAGAGGGGACTTTCTAGGTTTAGGGATTGGAATAACACGAGCGAATTTTCACGAATCCGGAAGCGTTCATATATCCAGATATCATTAAATAACCCCAGAAGGTTAATTCTACCTGCTGGTTTGAGGCTCTACAGCGAAGCTCTATATGGGGGGGGGGGGGGGGCGACCCTGGCAAATGTTCTGCGTCCCTGCGTGTACACCGTCGCGTCGACGAGCCTGGCCCGTTGTGTGTACTGAACGACGAAGACCCGCAGTGTGCCCGCCAAGAGCAGCCAGCTTCACTGGTCGTCCTCCTTCACAGAGTGGAAGGGCCGATGAATTTTTTTTGCGCCCTATACACAACGTTGCCTGGGCCTGTAGCTGTCTTTGGACGCCATAATGTAAGCGCAAATTTCAGCTCGTCTAAAATGAACGCAGAATCAAGTTGAGGGAGCTGTGACGAAAAGCATGCTCGAACGTTCTGGTCTGCGAGTGGTACGGAACTTGCGAGCTGTTCAGAATTGATTGGCGCTTCTGGCGGGGTTGTGAGCCGACAGAAATGACGAACAGCTGCTCCTAATGCACTGCGAGCTACGGTAAGGGCACGGAAAGGGTCACTCTGCGTAACTGCACGCCTTAAAGACCGGTCAACGATCCATACTCTCGGAACTGGCGTGAATGGAGACACATGTTGCGCGATATTCACGCCGTCGTTTACTGCTTAAATTAAGTAGGCGCCGGCGGGGCGTTGGATGAACTTTTCGTGCACTTTTGTACACTTCTAGCCGTCCGCTGCGGCGGTACCCACGTTCTGTCCGGCTTCTAGTGGCCCTGAGACATTCGTGTTCCCCGCCGATGGCAGCGTATTCAGCTGGAACAGGGACTTGTTTAGCAGAAGTCTGAAAAGACTCACTCAAGATATCTGTGAAACTTTCAAAGTCAGTATTTTCGCCCACCCTGCTATGACGCTGCTGAGTCATGCTATGACGAAAATTCAGCCAGTTCGTACATTTTGAGTAGCGACTGGACTCTGCGCATCGCACCAGCAGATGTTTTACCAGAATCTGGAAGTGGTCGCTACCATGTGTTTCTATTTTATTTGTCCAGTTTGCGCCACCAAGGAGGTCTTGCGAGCCAAGCGTAACGTCTAGACAACTAGCGCAGCGATACCCACGCAGAAATGTGGGAGAGCTGTCATTTAACACTGTTATATTCAATTTCTGGGCTGCGTACTCGACAGCATTTCCGCGAACATCACTGTGTTCGATACCCCAGATAACGTTACGCGCATTGAAGTCCCCGCAGACCAATACAGATTCACCAAGCTGTCTGCAGATATTGTACTGGAGGTTTGTAAATAAAGACTTATATCACCGCAAGATATGTATTGTTTAAATAAGATTTTACAGGATACAAACTCCGGTATGTCTGAGTCATTCCACTGTATTAAATACGATGTTAGACCGCTCTGGTGTTGCAAACTGGACGCGATGATTTACATAACATATAACTAGAGAGCCGAAAGTGATCTCGCTTACTTGCATCCTGTACACATAAAAAAAAGAAAATTATGTTGAGCGAGTAGTTTGCGAAAATCAGCTGACTTATTTCGTGGGCCATTAGCACTGCACGGAAATGGGACATTTTCGTAAAGATTATTCAGGATAAGCCTGCCGTGAAGCTGATCCTGGTAGTGGAAGTACCAGTAACTCCAGAGATAGCAATGCTTTTACCTCTGGCAGGTTGTTTGCTTGTGGCAGTAAGGACTCCACGAAGAGTTACGAATAGCATGGAAAATATAATCTGTGCCACAGGATAGACGTTTAATTACTAGTAGGCGCTGAAGCTCCAGCCGTGACCGGAGCGGAGGTAGAGGTTGTCGTGACCGGAGCCGATCGCTGAGGAAGTTCTTGAGATGGTCGTTGAGATGTCGACGGTGTTGCTTGTGGTCACTGAGATGTTTGATGAGCTTGCTGTGACGACGGCAGAGGTAGTCGTTGAGGAGTTCAGCCATTCTGAATGAGAAGCCACAGTAAGGTTCGTAGCAATAAAGGTAGACCCTATCGCTCGTCAGAAAGTTGCCGACACGCTTCTTTCATTACTGAAGAATAAGGCAACGTGTCTCACTGGTCTCGTTCATTGTTGGAAGTTGAAGGCGCGTGACGAATGGTATCCGGGTTAGGCGAAGGCCCGTCATGAGGAGGCAGTCTTACGTATATTAGCTCATGTCCACGCTCCAGGTTTGAAGTTGCCTTGTTCTGAGGGCACCTGGAGAAGGAGGCTGTACGGTTACCGCCACAGATCGCACACTTTGGGGGACATACAGACTTGCACTGTGTGCTTTCGTGGTCCTATGAAAATATCTTGCAGCGACGTGAACGGCAGCAGTTCTTAGATAAATGCCCAAATCTTTGGCACTTGTAGCATCTCAGTGCTGGACCAGGGTATTGTTCCATAGGATGACTCGTGAAACTCAAATGTACTTTTTCGGCATTGGTCAGTCATCTCTGAAGTAAAAAAAAATAATGGTTCTGAGTGGGCGTGATTCGAGTATGCCGTCTTCTCGTCGGATATAGTGTGCCTGACGGCTCGCAGATGTCTCACCAAAATCCTTCAAAGAGTCAAGCAGTTGCTCTTCGGTATAGTGAACTGGGATATGGCGTATCTTGTCAACATTTCTTGTATATGACGTAGGAATAGATGGCTTGACTCCCAAATCAGCTACTTCACTCAGCGACAGCAGGTGCCTTGCAGATGACACAGAAGCAACGCTAACAGAGGAGCTTCCGTGTCTTTAACGCAGAATGACTATCTTTTCCTTGGCTGCAGAAACAATTTCTGACGCAGCGCGATTTAGATTCACTTTCCAAAAGTTACGGCCCTCCTCTGATAAGCGGAAAGCAACTGCGATTTCCTTAGGTCGCTTCTCCTTGTACAATACGCAAATGAAAGGCACATCATAGAGGGCACATTATCACATTCAGTATCGTCATCGCTTAGCTCGTAGGTAGATGTTTTTTCTTCTTCGACGCGGCATATCTTGGCTTCGCTTTCGCTGGTCTCGGCCATGTTCACGGGATGTGCGCCGGCATTTACTGCATCGTCAAGAACTAGTCTGGCCGGCTTGATGATATTAGAATATTAGTCGCATGTTGCCCTACATTCGGCCGTTGAGCCGATTCTGTGGCACTCATGTGCCTCACAACATGCAAGCGGTCATAAGGCTCCTTCCTGCCGGTGTTCTTTGCTGCCTACCGCCGTAGTAGCTCTAGATATGCTATGACTCGTAGAATAACGTCATGTTATTGTAGCTGGCATCGTCGTCACCACCTAGCTGCTGTCGTCACGTGCAGGCTCACGTCACGCACATGATTGCTCGCCTTACACAAACATGCTGGTTCATCTGGCAGTGCTTTCCGGAATCCAAAGCGTGGCTGGATATACAGCACTAAGCCACGAAGTTGCTGGTACCCGGATATCCAGGTACCTGCAAAGTGCTTCGAATAACGTTGATTACCGCAGCGATATCTTTTTCAATTGGTATTGCAAAAATAAAAATAGCAAAGAATAATCTTGTAGGAGGATATTACGCACTACCTAATGCTGATATGATAATGATAACCTTAAAGGTACTGATACCTGTGCACATGCGGGGGGGGGGGATTGGCCAAGGGTCCAATGGATTTCATAAATTCATTACAAGGGTGAGTTATACATAAATAGTAGTTGCAAATAAATGAAACCCAAGTAGAGTAGAGGGATGTTTTTTCCTGAACAGCTATTCTGAATGAACAATCATAAAGCTATCTAAAAGAAAGAACATGAGCGCCTGTTGCTATACTAACGGCAACGACAACAAAGAGGACGGCACGACGACGACAATCTGCAGTGTACAGCCTATTCTGTAAAGCGAATTCAGCTTTTGGTTCTAATTTGCGTATCATAAAGTTGTGCCTTCAATTTTTTTTGCTTTACTTTGACCTGGTTCTTGGTCAATCCCCCAGAGTGGGCACGTGCCAATAATATTAAGGGACCTACATTTACATCAACTTGCACGGCGCAATAGTGCAGGATGTAAAAGTGATAGGTAGCGTAAAGTGCAGTGATCATAGGTTAGGGAGAGCTAGGATTCACCTCAATTTGCAGAGAGAAAGATTAAACTTGGTGAAGAAAAACAGGTCAACCTAGAGGCAGTAAGGGTAAAAGCACACAAATTCAGGCTGGTGCTTGCAAACAAATATGCCGCCTTAGAACAGAGAAATGGAGATGACAATAGAGGTAGTGAAATGAAACCGTAACTAGGCTGGCTTCAGAGGAAGCAGTTGAAGTAGGAGGCAAGGCACCAAGGCAACCAGTAGGCAAGCTCTCCCAAGTAACAAAGGACCTAATAAAGAAACGACAAAGAATGAAAGTGACTAACTCAAGAGATAAGATAGAATACGCGGAACTGTAAAAACTGATCAACAAGGCGAAAATAAGTGATATTCGAAATTATAACGTGAGAAAGACTGAAGAAGCCGTAAGAAATGGACGAAGCCTGAAATCAGTGAGAAGAAAACTTGACATAGGACAAACCAAGATGTATGCACTGAAAGATAAACAGGGTAGTATCATCAGCAATATCGAAGGTATAGTAAAAGCAGCGAAAGAATTCTATACTGACCTGTACAGTACCCAGAGGACTCAGGATAACTCCCTTCGAAACAGTAATGAACAGGATACAAAAAAAAGAAACTTCTCCTATAACTAGCGATGAGGTCAGAAGGTCCTTGAAAGATATGAAACGGGGATGAGCGGCAGGAGAAGATGGAATAACAGTCAATTTAATCAAAGATGGAGGAGACATAATGCTTAGAAAACTGGCCACTCTCTATACGAAGTGTCTATCGACTGCAAGGGTCCCAGAAAACTGGAAGAATGCAAACATTATACTAATCCACAAAAAGTGAGACTTCACTTCACTTCACTTTATTTCCTTAAACACCCTCGTGTCAGGGTATTACATAAGGGGTGGGACACATATAGATTAACAAGGGAATACAGAAAAAAATTTGAACGAGTTATACAAACAAAAATGATTATCGTGATGCAAGCGCAGACGTAATTTGGTTAAGGAACATAGATGGGTATGCGATGGCAGCAAGTTCTTGGGGAAGGCCGTTCCAGTCACTAGCAGTCCGGGGAAAGAATGATGAAGAAAAAGTTGTTCTGCGTGCTCGTGGTCGAGATACCTGCTGCTGATGTCCGGTGCGAAGAGAGAAGCGTGTTGGGGGAGGGCAGATGTAGGGTTCCTGTGGTGGCTCGGAATAAAAGAATTTATGAAATAAGCATAAACTAGTAATGTGGCGACGAAGTGCAAGAGTAGGTAGGTTGGACTGCGATTTCAGAGATGATATGCTGATATCAAAGAGTACGAGGAATTAATGAATCTAGTTGCCCTGTTTTGAACTGATTCAAGTGAATTAGCAAGGTATACTTGTTTCGGCCACCAGATGGGTGATGCGTATTCTAATTTTGATCGAACTAAAGAGATTAAAGAATTCAAAAAATTACAGGCCCATTAGCCTACTCCCAGTATTATATGAAATGGTCACCAAGATAATCTCCAATAGAATAAGGGCAACATTGCACTTTAGTCAACCAAGGGTACAGGCAGGTTTCAGGAAGGGATACTCTACAATGGATGACATTCACGTCATCAATCAGGGAATCGAGAAATCCGCAGAGTACAATCAGACTCTATATATGGCTTTCATAGATTACGAAACGGTATTTGATTCAGTAGAATTCAGCAGATTCAGCAGTCATAGAGGCATTACGTAATCAAGGAGTACAGACCGCTTAAGTAAATATCCTGGAAAATATCTACAGAGATTCCACGGCTACCTTAATTCTCCACAACAAAAATAGGACGATACCTAGGGGTCCGACAAGGAGACACAACCTCTCCAATGCTATTCACAGCGTGCCTGAAAGAAATATTCAAGCTATGAAACTGGGAAAGCTTAGCAGTAAGGATCGACGGCGAATACCTCAACAACCTTCGGTTTGCCGAGGACATTGTTCTATTCAGCAACGCTGCAGACCAGTTACAACAAATGATTGCGGAACTTGACAGAGAGAGTGTAAGAGTGTAAGAGGTTGAAGATGAATATGCAGAAGAGAAAGATAATGATGAATAACCGGGCAAAAGAACAAGAGTTCAGGATCGCCAGTCAGCCTCTAGAGTCTGTGAAGGAGTACGTTTACCTAGGTCAATTAATCACAGGGAAACCAGATCATGAGAAAGAAATTCATAGAATAAAAATGGGTTGCATCGCATACAGCCGACATTATCAGTTCCTGACTGGAAGCTTAGCATTATCATTGAAAAGGAAGGTGTATAATCAGTGCATTTTACCGGTGCTGACATGGCGCAGAGACTTGGATACTGACAAAGAAACTTGAGAACAAGTTAAGGACCGCACAAAGAGCGATGGAACGAAGAATGCTAGGCATAACCTTGAGAGATAGAAATAGAGTGGTTTGGATCAGAGAGCAAACGGGTATAACCGATATTCTAATTGACATCAAGAGAAAAAAATGGCGCTGGGCAGGTCACGTAACGCGCAGGTTAGATAACCGTTAGACCATTAGGGCTACAGAATAGGTACCAAGAGAAGGGAAGCGCAGTAGAGGAAGGCAGAAGACTAGGTGGTGCGATGAAATCAGGAAATTCGCGGGTGCTAGTTGGAATCGGTTGGCGCAACACAGGGGTAATGGGAGATCGCAGGGAGAGGCCTTCGTCCTGCAGTGGACATAAAATAGGCTCATGATAATGATGATGATGATGATGATGATGATGATGATGATGCGCAGCGCAACAAGCCTTATGTGGCATTGGTCACTCTGTACGTATTCATTGCTTACGACAGTGTTGAACGTGCAATTTTAATGCTCATTGCGACATCACAGCTTTCCTGGCTACATTATAGCTTGAGTCACTGAAATGCCGAAGTTAATTTTACTGTTGTCAAGGCGCCTCTTCCTCTGATAGGTACAAGAAAATACGAGCTATACATCGAGGTGGTGTTCTCTCGCTGGTATTATTTAATGATATTACGGAGCGATGCATGCATAGATGAACGTGGTGCTCGACAGCTCATCGCCAGTGAAGGCAGTAAACGGTGAAAGTCATCAAGCGTGGAGTGACCTTGACTGAAATATGTGAAGTGCTGGGCAACGACGATGTACGCAATATTGACTTTGGCACGCACATTATTGGCCAAATTATTGACTGAACCCTCCATGCTTACCGTGAACTATAACTATGATACATTGGTGAAAGCGTTACGAGATGCCCCTAATACAGAGAGAAAGAAGACTGGGATAGGTTTCAGGCTTAGGGACGCTGCCAGGGCAACCAAGAAGTCATGGAATCTTACGAAGTGAAGCTTGAAGGCAAGACATATCTGGTGAAGGCCATCCGCCAATTAATGGCCACTTGATTGGTCCGTACTAGATTCACGCTGGGACAACAGTGGCTATTGTGACGGGTGGAGAAGCTGACAGAATGGTGGAAGGTGAAGTGTACGCCACTGGAAGCTTCGGCGGCCAGGGCGGGGCGATGTGCATAACGACTTCGATATGCCTCAATACATAAATTTTGACTCTGGTTGTGTGTACCACTGAGGCTGCCACCTTCCAAACAGCTGCTGGGCGTTATCAACCAGAACTTTGGCACTCTGGCCTTCTGCTGCTGCTGGCTTGACATTCTAGGCCAGAGCAAGTATCTCATGGATCTCAAGGATCGCTGCGTGAAGAGCACTGAGTATTCGTAAACGCCCTTGTGCGACACCAAGCGGTGTTACACAGCCCAGTTTAAGCACACCATCCTGCTGCGCCCGACATGCGAGGAAATTCATCGGATAAGGGATGGACTACTTAGATGCCCCAAAGTGCTGCTGTTGTTATCGACCATCCCGCTGCACTGCAGTGGTTCTTGCTGCTGTTGTAGTTGTGGTTATCCTAAATAATTCTGGCGCATACCGAAAGTGTGGCACTGCAGTGGCCTAGAACGCAATCGTAATCTTCATCCCTCTGGTGAGCACCACGTTCATCCCTGTAGTAGGCATCGCTTCGAAACATCATCTTGCTTCGCACAATACTATGGCATCGACGTGCTAGTAATTACGTTTGGGGCGATGACATTGCCTTCTTTCATTTTTGGCACGGCTGGTGATATTCACTTTCGTTTCCCGGTTTTCCAGGCATGCCTTATCTACAATAGTGGTTGGAAATATAGATTTTACCATCATTATTCGAAAGTGTGCGGCTCTAGCTTTTTCTATTACAAACCCAGTGTAAAACCCAGTCGCACATCACCTTAATATTATTCCTCAAGTAGTATAAGTTTAGTACCCCATGTGTAATTTACGACGGATATATTTACTCGCTCCAGCCCATTGATTATATTGATTCAAAAAGTCTACGTGTGATTACAGTATTGATGGTTTCCTGTGTGCAAGCTTCAACCGCTGATTCACTTAGAGTGAGAAGCGTTGCGTGTGTGGGCCTGCCAAAATTTGTAGCAAACACCCTGGTGTACCTGGACGCAAAGGATTCTACCCTGTTCGGCCCGCTTTGCCTTGTAACCGCACAATGCTTTCTAAGACTTAACTGATCTTTGAGCAGGTCGCAAATAGTTTTCTTCTCGCAGCATCATTTATGTTAATGTGAGAAGTATTCTTAGGATACTTCACACAATTTCCAGTACCTATCTGTGTGTGTCTTTAACCGTTTTCCTTTCACGCAAACTTGGGTTTGCGCCACTGGGTATGTGCTGCCTGGTATGTGCCATTAAATGTGTACAACTGGGTATGTGCTGCAGGGTATGAGCCACTGAGTTTGTACAACTGGGTATATGCTGCAGGCTACGCGCCATTGAGTGTGTACAACTGGGTATGTGCTGCAGGGTATGAGCCACTGAGTTTGTACAACTGGGTATATGCTGCAGGGTACGCGCCATTGAGTGTGTACAACTGGTTATGTGCCACTCTTAAGTGAACATAACGAACCTTTTTGACACGAACTTGGGTCACTGGATATGTGCAACTGTGTTTGCGACGCTCTTCAATGTTAAAAAATCTTTAAAATTTCTACAGTGCTGGGCGGAATAGAATCCGGGTCAGGCATGAATCCAGGGGGGGCGCCCCCCCCACCGAAATTAAGCGGCATACGCCCCCCCCCCCCTCGCCCACTCCACCACTCCTCACGCCCATTCATAAAGCACCGCCAAATCAATCTTGAGACTTGACAGCTATTCGGCAGTCAACATTTTGCTGCCTTTTTCACTCCTTAGGGGTGGCGGTAGTTATCGGCATCTCCTGACGTGTGAAGGCCAGTATTCTCATCTAGACACCCTCCTCCATACGGCAATAAACGCAGCGCTGGGACGAGCCCAACATGCGTCCACGCAGCTCGTACTACGACTCGGGGTACACAACACCATCGGCGAACTAGTTGAAGGTCATCTTAACAGCCAATTGCAAACGTCTCCATCGAACAATGCAGGAGTACCTCATTCTATCCCGGCTAGCATACCAAACACCAAGAAAACCACAACAGGAAGACCGCCCACTTCTATCGATTAGCATTCGCAACAAAATTCACGTGGCCCCAATTTCCCGGAATATGCACCCTGACCGTCATAAAGGTCGAAGAAAGGCAAGAGCACAAGCCCTGACTCGACTCTTTGGCGATGACACATTGGACACACCGGTCCTATACACCGACGTGGCCTGGTACCTACAGAGACATATCCTATGTCTAGTCGTACTAGATAGTAGAGGCATTCTGAGCGCTTCGGCCACGCTCAACACTGTGGACAGTGGCACGGCGGAAGAGGCTGCTATCGCCCTAACTATTGTACATGCTTCAATCATACCGGCACTGGATGGCCCCATCACAGTGGTCGCTGATTCACAGACCGCCTGTAGGACTTTGGCACTAGGGATGGTGACACCCTACACACACTGCATCCTTAGATCATTACACCGCACAGCGTTACACAGGGTGCGTACCGTCTAAACACCTGGACACACCTCTCTCCATGGTAATGAACGCGCTAATGCGGTAGCCCGAGATCTCGCTAACCGGGTGCCACTGGAAGAGCTGTCCAACCCAGACGAACCACTGACAGAACCACTGACAGAACCACTGAACTACACTCGAACGCCACCTTGCGGAGATAGCAGGAGACACTTCCCCCACCAGTCCCTTAACCGATAAGATGCCGTCGCGTGGTGACAGCTTCAAACCAATTAATTTCGCGGTCTCCTTTACCTTCACCTCTTCCACCCCACACAATATCTCTTATACTGTCTCTACTGTGGAGCAAAGCCCTCAGTAAATCATTGCACATGGGAGTGCCCACACACTCCGAGTTACTATCCTATTCCTTCACCTTCACCTTTCTCCTGGGAGACTGCGCTAACCAGCTTAGACTTGCAAGAGAAGCGACGGCTGATCCGGCGGACACGCGGAGGCGCGCAGTGGGGCCCTGAACTAAGGGCTCCACCATACGAGTAAGTCTCCCCACCTCATTTTAAATAAGTGCTTTTTCTCTCTTTCTCATCCATTCGGTACCGGCGCGATTAACTCGAGATGCGTTCAGTTGTCACCATCTATCGCAACAGTCACGCTGTTGCTTCGTTAGTTCAACCTTCTTTGTTGAGACTGATCCAGGGACCGGGAAAGGGATTCGGTTCGTAGTTATCTGGTCGGTATGCTGGAGAAACGAGTTGCGGCAGCAGAAAACGCCAGTTGCGCTTAACTTTTCCTTTTGCTTCATTATTTCCTCGAATGACGGCTCGCCGCGATGCTGGCTGATCCTCGGAACCATAAACACGTGATGTGGGTTAGATAAGGTGGAAAATAAGATCATGCGAAACAGCGTCCATCATCAAACCCTGCAATAACCGTTAAGCCCATAAGCAATATGGCTGTTACCCGTTACCTCGTCTGGTTTTTCCCTAATTGTGCGGAACTTTTCGTGCAAAATCGGCAACAGGAAACAAAAGTCGCAAGGAGTAGAGAAATTAAAGGATCTACTTAGGGAGAGAGCCGAGGCAGCAGTCAAACAGGAAGGAAAAACGAAGATTAATAAATTTAACCGTTGTTTGTGAAAATAATTATGGATGAACATCTTTCTCTCGAAAAAATCACCGCCCCTTCCAGTCCATGAAGATGGTAGAATAGCGAATCTGTTTTAGTTATTACTGAGTGTTACATCATGCATGTCAAACTTCACAGGCAGTCTATATTGTAAATCTTTTGTTTCACCATTGTTTCACCTCATTTTGGCTTTTGCAGTAGGCAGCTTCTTCCTCAGGAGTACGCGCTACTCGTGGTCTTAGTTATAACTGGGAGGGAATGTTCGGAACCAGTAATCCAAAGCTCCGTACATTGAGCGCAAGGCCCTCCCCTGGAGATACAGGCACTGCAATCGTTTTGACGATTAGTTTGGTTTGACTATCACGTGGCTGCCGGCATTTGTTGCTGGCGCAAGAACTGCCAGCAGCCACGCGCTCCTAGTATCGCGTTTCAATCACCGGGCACTGTTAGTTGACCGCAAACCGCCAGCATAACATGTGTTTCTTTCGCGGCAGGGTGGAATCAATCGTCGACAAATTCGATGCCGATCTGGCTAGATCGCCGCAAATGCACCGTGTGACCATCGTATAAGATTTGCGTACAAGATAGCATTCTCGCAGTGGGAAAGGGGTTACTCCAAGCCTCTTCCCCTGTTGAGCTCTTCTTTTTCTGACCTGCTAGGTCACGTGGACCCGTTTTATGGAAATCCGGCAACGACGGCACAGGGTCCGCCTAAACAGCTTCGCTGTAAAAGGAAGTAGAGAAAGCGCTGTCGGAAGTGGATAATAATTGCGTGTGTTTTGAATGAGGCGTATACAGTTATCAATCGAGCCACCTAACGTAGCCACTTCTCTGCTGTGCTTATGTGGGTGTTTTTCTAACCTTCAGCGGTGGACGCAGTACGTCTAGAACTGCGGCGTCCTGCGCTCTGCGCGGTTGTACGGGACTGGTGGCCGCACACCGTTACGCAACTCTCCAATAACAATACGAGTCGGTTTTGGTACTATCTAGAACAGTAATCTAGGGAACCAAAAGAACTGTGATTGTTCCGCAAGTATATATTTCTTTATTATTCTTCCAGAGCTAATACAAAAAACGCTACTAGAAATACTTATTTTGCACTTTCGCTTGTTTACTTGTTCGTGACAGTGTTTTTCCTGCGCGCCTTTCCTGTGCGAGTCCATTTGATGTAGTTCCTTGCTTGCCAAGTAAAAAAGACGTTTATCTCACAGGGGTACCTCTGAGATACACCTTATTTCGTGTCCCTTTCGCGGGTTTACGCGTCTTTATGGCGAACGGCGGGCATTATTCACATTTGCACTAGTAAAGGTACCCCACTCATTTGCATAGCAAAGTTACCTTGAGTAGGCCCCCGTCCCCCGTCCCCCCTCGAACAAAAATCCTGGGTACGTGCCTGATCCTGGTCATATACATCCAGGCACTCTTGCATGAATAGAGACGCCCCACGCATGCACATCGCGGCGGTGCCGCCAGATGGCGCAGCGTGTCCAAAGGGACGCGCGAGGGAGCAGCCCTGCTGCAGTACACGCCTCATACATGACACGGCTCGGTAGTGGAAGTACGGTGCCTCGCTACATTGATACAATGTGAGTCGCTTTGACCGCAATCTTGACGTGGCTTCTGCCGGAATTTTCTTCCTCTTCATTGACCCCGATTATATGCGCCCCACGTCGCAAACCGACAGGTTGCAGTGGAGCGCCAGGACCGAAGCACCAGCGTGGCAGGCTCTTAAAACGAATTAGAGGGTGCCGTGCTTGCGTCGCGAGCACGTGCCACCCAATTTTATTTTCGTAATCTTCTTGCATTGCCGACCGAGAGCACCGACTTTAGCGTCCGCGCGTAGCGGGGCCGGTGGGCGCTACACGGCCCCCCGCCCAGACGGAACGGCGAAATGTACTCGTCGGCGAAGTGGAGACGGTGCTATCTGGGTTACGAGCAGATCTCCAGATACGCCGGCGACATCCGTGGGGAGCTCCGTGGGAGGGATCTCGAGGGAGGCCGGTATGAGGCTATCTAATGAGACTACCCCTTCGCGACCATCCAATAGCATGGTGCCGGACTTCAGTGTCTGGTAGAGGACTCGGTACGGCCCATCGTAGGAGGGTGTAAGCGGTGCCTTTACAGCGTCTCGTCTGAGAAAACGTGGGTCGACGACGCAAGGTCGGGATGCACAATGATGCTTTAGTGCGAAGATCGACGCGGGACGGGGCGCAGTTGCTGAGTGCAGTCCTGTAGGCACTAAAGCTACTGCAGCGGTTGGGGCGAGGAGACAGAAGGAATGAACAAGTCTCCAGGAAGTCGCAGGGGCGCATCATAGACGAGTTCGGCTGGGAAACAGCCATGGTCGTGACTAAGGACAGCGCGTAGGCCGAGAAGCACCATATTACATTGGAAGGTGGTCGCCCCAGTTCTCCCGATCCAGGCGTGCAGTGAGGGCAGCCTTGAGCTGGCGGTGGAGCCGCTCAACTATGCCATTGACACAAGGATGACATGCTGTGGTACGACAGTGTTTAGCACCAAGTAGGCGGTTGAGGGAAGTGAAGAGGGTACAGTTAAATTGCCGGCCGCAGTCAGTGGTCACGATGCTGGGGTAGCTGAAGCGGGAAGCCCATGCTGAAACGAAGGCTTTGGCGACCATTTCCGCAGTGATGTCCGGAATGGGCACGGCTTCCGGCGAACGGGTGAAGCTGTCAATCATTGGAATGTACCGGCAGTCGGGAGAGCAAGGAAGTGGTCCAATCAAATCAAGATGGGCGTGGTCAAAGCGACAGCGAGGTGGCAAAAAAAAACTACATGGGAGTCTTCGTGTGGCGGGTCACTTTGGCGGTCGGGCACGCGAGGCATGAACGTGCGCACTGGCGAACATCGATGTTAATGCTTGGTCAGAATTAGCGCTGTGTAACGAGGCGCTGCGTGGCTCGGATGCTGACATGTCAAATGTCGCTAAAAATCTGGAACACCGCACGACGGAAGCAGCAGGAATGAAGGGGCGAGGTGCAGCCGCTGACATGTCACACCAGAGTGAGCCAGGCACAAACAAGCGGGTGAGGAACGAGTTGTAGGCGGCGGGAACGGGGATGGTTACGCAGCGCTGGCAGCTCAGGGTCTTCCATCTGCGCCCGAGCGAGACGTTCCCAGTCCACAGGTAATGTAGAAGTGCCGAGGGAAGTGATGCGGGAGAATGCATCAGTTGCCTCGTTTTCGGTGCCGTTATTGTACCGGGTATCCATAGTGAACTCGGATATAAAGGCCAGTTGACGAAGTTTACGTGCGACGTACTTGGATGGGCTTGTACGGAAGACATACACGAGATGCTTATGATCCGTAAGAGCATAAAATGACTGGCCCTCCAAGAAGTGCCGGAAGTGGTGGATGGTACAGTAGACAGCGAGCAGCTCGCGGGTCTTGGGTAGCGAGTCTCGCCAGCTTGGAGCTTCCAAGAAAAGAAGCCCAGTGGACGCCACTCGGAGTAGATTTGCCGCTGGATAAACAGCGCCGATGGCCACACTGGAAGCGTCCACCATGGCGCGAGTAGGCACGTTAGTTCTCGGGTGGATGAGAAGCACCGAATCGGCAACGGCGTGTTTAGCAGCCCTGAAAGCAGCTTGAGCTTCGGGAGAGCAGGAAATCGCGGATGAGGAGCCCTTGCTCGTGCGAAGAAGGTCAGTAAATGGATGCCGAAGCTCAGCGCAGTGCGGAATAAAGCACCGGGAGAAATTCACTAGGCCCAGGAACTTACACAGCTTGAGTAGGGTAGTGGGGGCTGGGAAGTCTTGCATGGCCTGGGCGTGGGAGGGCAACGGAAAATTCCCAGAGCCGAGATGTGGTGACCCACGGACTGGAGCGCGGAAGACTCAAAGACGCATTTCTGGCGGTTGACAACCAGGCCAAATTGTTGAAGGCGTTGAAAGAGTTCCCGGAGGTGACGCTCATGGTCCTGCAGATTGGGACTCGCGACGAAGATGTCGTCGATGTAGACAAATACAGCCAGGAGTGCACGCGTTGCCTCGGCAAGGAACCTTTGGAACGTTTGAGCTACGTTGCGTAGCCCAAGGGGCCTGCGCACATACTCAAACAAGCCGAAGGGTGTCTTCGGGATATCGACAGGCTCAAAGGCGATTTGGTGATAGGCCTTGACAAGATCCACTTTACTAAAGATTTTGCATCATTCCAAGTGGCCGGGTAAATCCTGAATGTGTGGGAGGGGATAGCTATCGTGGACCATGTCAGCGTTGAGCGCCCGGTAGACCCCGCACGGACGCCAGTTACAATGTGGTGGGCTACGCTGTGCACTGTGCTGGGCCGTATGGTGGGTCACGCTCTGCTTGCGTGGCTGATTTAAATTGGAGGGCCTCGTCACCTCAGGAAAATCTTCGAGGATGCGAGCGTACGGAAATAGTGGAATCAGAGTGTGAAGGCCAGTGGGCGCGACAGCCGACAGAACTCCAGGGATGGAGAGTCGCGTCTTTCTGTCAACCAGGCGATGGTGGCGCATGCTGACGTCGAGGTCAAAATGGGTCAGGAAGTTAGAGCTGAGGATAGGCTGATTGACGTCGGCTACGATGAAGAACCACCGGAACGTGCGCCGCTGGTCAAGGTCTAGAGTGAGATACCGTAGACCATACGTGGCGATGGAGGTAGAGTTCGCCGCGCTGAGCGTAGGACCAGGTGACTTAGAAACGCTATCATACCAGGCGGACGGAAGTACGTTGACCTCGGCACCAGTGTCTACAAGAAAGCGCAGGCCGGAAATGCGATCCATGACGATGAAAAGGCGGCCGGGTTGCAAGGCGAGGTCACAGGCCGCCGTCACTGATCTCGCAGTACATTTCCCGGCCACTGGCACGGGGTCTTGAACTGGTGGGTGCTGCGCTGGAAAGTGCAATGCTGCAGCAGACAGACAAGCTTCGAGGTCTGCGCGAGTGGGGACTGCTCGGGGAAGTGGGACGGCGGCTGGTGCGGGAGGAGGAGCCTCGCTGGTCATGAGATGACGTCCAAAGGGTGTCGATGAAGATGGCGAGCTGATCGATCCGGGACTCCAAGCGGGCCACGATAGAGGACTCTGGTGTTGAAGAGAGAGCGGCGACAGAAGGAGAAGTCGCATCGTTGACTCGACTAGCAAGCTTGGCGAGGCGGTCGAGGGTCAAGTCTCCTGCAGCGGCCTAGACAATGTGGATGGACTGCCGTAAGCGCTGCAGGAAGAGCTACTTCAACAGCACGCCCTTCGCGTAGATGTTGCTTGAGCCCAACAGCCATCGCATGCTGTTGAGCAGCTGGGAAGGGCGGCGACTAACAAGCTCCTTGGAGGTGAGCAGGCGCTGGAGGCGCGCCCTCTCAGGTGTCATGGTGCGGTCTAAAATACTCTGCTTCGGTTGCTGGTATGGGAATCACCCAAAGGTGCAGCGATGACGTCCGCCCCCTCGTGAGCGATCTCAGGAGACAGGTAGGAAGTAAGTGGCGATACCGAGAAGTCCCCAAGGTGCTGTGGTGTAAATCGAAAGAGGCTTGGACCTGGGTGAACCATGCCTGTAAGTCCTTGCGCCAGAACGTGGGCAGGTGAAGCTTTAGAGCTGCGACGTCCCGTGAGCGCGAGGCAGCGTCAGGCGGAAGGTTACCTGAGGGCGTTAGGTTCCTCGGGTCAGTCATCTCGTAGTCCCGAGTCACGAAATGTCGCGAACCGAGAGGTTAGAGCGGAGCGCCAGGACAAGAAGACCAGCTTGGTGTAAGCCTACTGATATAGCTCAACACACTACGGGAGATGGGCCATGAATCGGGTGGCAGTAAGTAATAAGGAAAAAATACTTAACTATAATTTTGTAACTTGAAAACGATATTAAATGAATACTATAATCGTTATTACCAATTTTCAGGCTGTATTATTGTAAAATTGGAAGCTAATATTTTTGTGTTGATATTGAGGAAAGTAAAACAATGAAATTAACATGGCAGTCTCGTAGCAGACTATCAGAACTGACTAGCGTGTTCCGTGCTTGCGACGCGAGCACGCGCCGCCCAACTTTATTTTCCTCATCTTTTCTACATTGCCGACCTTTGGCGTCCGCACGTAGCGGCGTCGCTAGGCGCTACGCTATTTTTGTGTAAAGTTTACAGGATGTACATGATCATACTACACAGGATGTACTACACAGGTTGTACCAACTATCATGCACCAAGATTTAAAGATATGCAAATAACACGTAGTTGGACAGAACCAAGGTAATGTTGTTTACCGTCGCATGGAGATGCTCAGGTTATTTTTCTTGCATATCGCTGAATTGCATAATTAGTGTTAATTAATTATTACACTTCTCAAATATTACAATTAGATGAAAAACGTCAATGAGAAAATTGTCGAGCAACATGAAAAACTCCTAATACAGCTTTCCGTTGCTCAATACGTGCTACATAACAGTGTTTTGCTTGCGTGCAAGAAGCCCGCGAATACACGCAAAATTGCCGCGCGAGTCACTAGGCGGCATGCAAAAAATAATCTATCTCCAAGCGACGGCGAACAACATTACCTTGGTTTTGTCCAGCTACGTGGCATTTGCATATTTTTAAAACTTGGTGCACAACAGTTGGGGCACCCTGTATATGGAATGCGAAAGTAAGAAATATAATTCCCACTAACAATCATTCTGGTTCTGTGGAGATAATATCAGGCGATATTTTCACAAATATTGCGAAGCTGCATCAATGCCACGTTCAAAATGGATTTCAGCAAGCGCTGTCATAGCAACTGACGCATTACAATGTAAAGAAAGAAGCTATGCGTGGTTCTAAGCCAACACCAGTTGTATTGCTATCTAGGCGGTGTAGGCTAAGCCCAGTGTAGAAAGGAAAGGAAGCTATTACTGCACAGGCTGACAGCGTTGTTTACGTTTCTTCATAACCTTTACATCTAAATATAACCACAGCACATGTTCTAGGCGACTAATAGAGTACTGGTTATTAAAACACGCTACGTTGAAATAATAATAATAATAATAATAATAATAATAATAATAATAATAATAATAATAATAATAATAATAATAATAATAATAATAATAATAATAATAATAATAATAATAATAATCTTTGTTACAAATAAACAATTTGTACATATAATTTTGCTAGGTCTGCCGAAGCCTTCTGTGGGCTTGTATGGCAGAAAGCTGGCAGTCAGGGCAATGCATTATGTACCTTATTACAGACAAACTAGATGTCAAACAAAAAAAAATAAGAAAAACGTATAACAGTTTTTTCAGGTAAACATGCCCAGCAAACAACACTTAATGTTCAAATGAAAACACGTAGCACTCAACAACCATTAAAATTGAGTAAACAAGGCACAACACGTAAACAAAGTTACAACCTATCGAGAACTAAAAAAATAAAAAAAAATCATGAAAACAGCGGAAACAGTCTGGCATTCATTTTGGTAAGGATCACACTGCAACAAAAGAGACTTTATACATGTGAAAACTATTCTATCATTGCCTTGAGGGCCTTTTTTAATCCCGACAAATTTGTCTGATCCAGTACAGCACTGGGAAGGTTATTAAACAGGTGGGGGATATAGCACCTTCTTTGTCCTTTTCCATAACGAGTTCTTGTGCGAGGAAATACATATCTGGGATGACTACGCAAAGCAACACATTTATGGACATGTTCTCGGAAAGCATTGCTCCAGAAATAACGCATCACAATTGTTGAACGAAACAGAGACTCGAAATCGGGCATGTCTAAATCTCGAAATAAGTTATCGGTGGTTTGGTTGTACGCAACACTTTTGAGTATGGTTTTTAATAGGTTGTGAATTTTATGTTTCCGAAATCCGCTGCAATTAAAAAAAACAGGGAATGCCGTACCTTATATGCAAGTAGCTTAAAGCATGCACTATCACTTTTTTAATCTTGGTAGGTGCAGAACTCCTTATACGGTAAAGGACACATGCAACATTACGTAATCGCGCACAAACTCGAGTCATTTGAATATTCCATGATAAGTCAGTCTCAAAGTATACTCCAAGGTACTTGACACTCTCCGCATATTGTACTGGGGCACAAACACAGTCTAAGCAATCAGAACCGTGAAGGAAAACATGTTGACTTGTTACAAGAGCCTTTAACGGATTTCTAAAACATACTAATCGAGTTTTCCTAGCACTGACTTTTATACGGTTTTTTTAAAGCAATTCATCACATTTTTTATGTCGCTTTGAAGTAAAGCAACAGCTGCTTCGTACTGCATGTGTTTAGATACAAGCAACGTATCATCTGCATACTGGAAAATCGTACATGAAGCTGTTACCTGTGCCAAGTCACAAACGTACAAATTAAAAAGAAGCGGAGACAAAACGGAACCCTGTGGAACCCCTGCGTTAAGAAACCGCAAAGAACTCTTTTGGTCGCCAATACATACGATCTGGAACCGATTTAACAGGTAGTTTTGTATAAATGCATGGAAATGCCCCCGAAAGCCGTAATTATGTAGTTTTGCACATAGAATACTGTGGCTTACCGAATCGAAAGCCTTAGATATATCTAAAAAAAGCCCACAGGCTACCTGGTTAAGTTCAAATGTTTGATATAGAAGATCCGACAGTTCTTCAAAAAGCGTATGCGTGCTTCTACCAAACACTAAGCCATACTGGGAAGGTGATAAGATGGTATGTTTTAAAACGAACCCCTCAATCGTTTCAAGCACGTGCCTTTCTAACAGCTGCGCTAAGAAAGGAAGAACAGAGATGGGGCGATAGTTCTCTGGCTTCGAAGCATCTCCGCCTTTAAATATCGGTATCACGCGTGCTCTATTTAGTGCATCTGGTATTATGCAAGTATCAAGGATTCTATTAAAGATAAAAAGAAGCGGATCGGCCAGAACTCTGACGTTGCGACATATGTCTTCTGCTATTATGCCATCAAGTCCGACATCACGGCTTTTTCTAGATCGATGCAATAATCGATATAAGTCTTCTTTATTTATTGGTGGAAGAAACGCCGAATCTAGTATTGAACTAAGACCACCATTGAGACCAACAGGATCATTGGGTCCATCATTATCAGCGCAAACCGAAGAAAAGAAATCATTGAAGCTGTCCGCCAGATTTTGATTGATAGATCCGAATTTTTTTGTTATCGGGTCCAAATACGCACCTGGATAAGAGCCTCTAAGCTCATTTACCACGGACCACATTTTAGCGGGTTTATAACGCGAGGAAAAAATTTATTACGATAGTAGTCCCTCTTAGAACAGCGCATCAGTGCTGTAACTTTGTTCCGGGCTTCTCGATAGAGACATTTTAGTGTTTCGTCATCAGGGTGCTGTCGACACCGCTACCACAAGTTTTCCTTTTCTTCAGTAGCTTTTATTATCCGATTGCTCAGCCAGTATAGGTGTGGTCTTCGTTTTCGAACCAAGGCTGTTTTTCTACATGCCTTTTTTAAATCGGAAATCACCGCTATAAAATTATTATATACACTGTTCGGACAGCTATTTGTTAGCATTGCGTTCCAGTCATAGTGGGAAACTAGTCGATCGAAAATAAAGCAATCAAATATTTCAATATATTGGGATTCTTTACTTTGGCATTGCTGGGAACTTGGGAATGAAAGCTGGCATCCTATAAAATAGTGGTCTGCCAGCTTTTTCGTCACTCGGACGGAACTGATATTTGCAAAATCTATTGAGCGGACCATCACGTGGTCAATACAGGAAGTCACAACACGAGACAAAGGAAGCTCCTCTCGTGTAGCCTCGTTAATAACCGATTCAATGCCATAGTCAGCTAAGATGTTCAAGTAATTGGTAACCATGGTTTTCTCTGAGTTTAAAATGTATATGTTAATGTCTACAATGAGACAAACGTTCGAATTAGGAGGTAGACAACCGAGATTTTGCTTTAGTTCATTCAAAAATGTTTGCACATGTTCGGAGGGGGGACGATAAATCGCAGCTAACAACAAAGCCACATTAGAATTTTTCAAGCGGAAGGCGAGGCTTTCCGTCCCCGTAAAAGTAAACGTCGTAGTTGTAGTAACACATTTAGACTTGATGAATACTGCTATTCCACCACGTCTCCTGCCCGTTCTCTTAAAAAAGTATTCTTGGTAATTCGGTAGACGAAACTGCGACAACATATCATCTTGAACATTTATCTCCGAGAGTACAAATGCATCCACTAAGGCCATGACGTCAGCAACATCGACAAGAAACTGATCCCAGTATTTTCTTATGCTTCTTATGTTTATGTGAACGACTGAAAAAGAAGGCTTGCCACATTTTTCGAAAATAGATCCTTATGAACCGAAGTCCGGGAGAGAAATATAGTTTATCGCCATGAGTTTAAAGCATCTTATCGATGTAAGTGACCGAGGCAATCCTGATGACAGGGCCTCCGTCTTCCTTTCGTGCAAAGATCTTTGCATTCCTTAACCAGACAAACTTATAGCTGTTTTCTTTGCCTTTACACCGAGTTTTCCAAAAAAAGTTTCGTAGTAGCTTGGGTGAGGTTTTCATTGAGATACATAGCAGGTATATTTTTTGTCTGTCCCAAGCCACGAAGTTTGCCACGAGCCGCCAGCCAAATGTCCCGCAAAAATGGGGACGAGAATCTAACGAGCACGATAGGCGTTTTATCTTTTCTGGCAGGTAAACAGTGGATCGCAACTAGGTCGCGGGTTCAAAATCTATTATTTCTAGCTTCTGTTCGAGATCCGCGATAGCAGTTCGCCAGTTTCCTATCGATGAAAACGGAAGCCCGTGTAGCTCAAGGTTCGATAGTCTGTTATACTGCTCACAACCATTAATATCTGCCCGAAACTGAACAATCTCAGTGGATTGGGTATTCACCGTTTCCGTCAGCGACACAACTTGAGTTTCTAGGCTTTTCAAGGGCGAATCAGACTTTTTTGTCTGTATCGCAACAGTGTCATAGGCTGAAGACAGAAACTGTACAGAATTTTGCAGCTCAACTACAGTCTCTTTAACTGATAGCACTTCATCTATTTTTGGTTTGAGAGCTAGGATCTCGTCGAGCTTTTCTCGGAGAGGCTAAAAAACAACCAACATGTCCTTAATATCCCTCAGTTCTTCTCTGAAAGCATTTAATTCCTTTGCGAAAGAGCCAGGATCATCAGCCACTGCAGTTACTTGAGGATTAGCGGCTGTCAATAAGCTGTTATCGCTTGCAGGTGTTTTGCCCCCATTGCTTACATTTCCAGGCCTCTCTTTTTGACACGCCCATTGACGGAAACGTATCTTCAGCCACACCCGAACAGTTTTTGCCAAGGTGGTAGCCTAGTTTGCAATCCGAACATGTTAGGAATCTGCCATCACCTGGCAGCATCTCCGAGCACGATTGGCATTTGGTTCGGTCAGGCATGGTCACAAAAAAAATTAACAAGGCTGAATATACTGCTCGCTAAATATCTATCACATCAGCACAATGTTCAACACAATAAAGCACAACATACTTATAGCATCAGCACAAGGTTCAGCATAACTAGACAGCAGTCGGCAGCACTGGCAAAAAACTATGCTCTTAAAATTAATGGCCCACCTGCCAAGACAAACGTGGCGATGAGTATTCGGTGACAGCTTCGCCACCGACTGCCTAATAATAATAATAATAATAATAATAATAATAATAATAATAATAATAATAATAATCTAATGGGTAACTACTGAAGGGTCACCGAATTTCGATAAAATAACCGAAGGCGATATAAGCATTACGAAATATGTGGCATATTTCGTAGTCTTTATATGTAACATACAAAATGGCGTAATCGACGATGTAGTTCGGGATAGAATGAAAAGCAGTTCGTGAAGATGGTCGAACAGCGAAGCTGTGTTAGTTACCCCGAGTGTTACACCATGCAATTCAAACTTCGCAAGCAGTCTATATTGTAAATCGTTTGTTTCACCATTATTTCAACTCATTTTTGCTTTTGCGTGCTTCGCGTGGTGAGCATGCTTTAGGAGTGCGTTTTTTTTGCGGTTCTCCAAGTGCTTTTTTTTGGTGCGTGAGGCAGGCCCTACGACGACGAGCCCGTTCACGAGCCTACTCTCACTGACTCTCGCGGTAGGCAGCTTCTTCCTCAGGGGTACACGACATGCTACTCGTGGTCTTCTCGTAGTTGTAGCTGGCATAGAACGTGCGGAACCACTAATCCAAAGCTCCGTATATTGGGCGCAAGGACCACGACTGGAAATGCGGGCGCTGTAATCGTTTTGACGATGGATTGGATTGGTTTGACCATTGACGTCTTTGTGTTTCTCAATGAAGTTACAAACACGCTCGGCTGTGACGGAGAGAAGCTCGTCAGTAACGGTATGCCCGCAGACCGCCGTTGTCGCTTGCGTTCGATGTCTCGAGTTTGCTCTGTGGCGTGGTTAGCAGCATCCGCCCGGCATTGCCGCTTGCGAATTAAATTTCTTCAAAATTAATCTGTCCGTCACGTAAGACAATGAATGGCTTATATCCCCTTGAGTAATGGCTCATACTCGCGTAATTGCGGCCTCTCCATTACGACGACAGAAAAGAGAGAGAGAAGTTTATTTCTAATGAGGTGGGGTGACTTCCTCGTAGAGTGGAGCACTTAGTTCAGGGCCCCACTGCTCCACTCTGCGTGCGTGCCGGATCAGCTGTCACTACTCTTGCAAGTCTAAGCTGGTCAGCGCAGTCTCCCAGGAGGAAGGTGAAGGAATAGGGGAGTGGCCCGGAGGGTGTGGGCGATCACAGGTACAGTGATATACTGTGGGCTTAGCTCCACAGTAGGGACAGTATGAGGGATATTGTGTGGGGTGGAGGAGGTAAAGATAAAAGAGGCAGGGAAATGAATTAGTTAGAAGCTGTCGCCACGCGAGAGAAGCGAAATTCTACGCTGGGAAGGAAGGAAGGAAAGAAACTTTATTTTTCAAAAAGGAAAGTAGGCGAGCGTGGTTGGGCCCTTAGTCCAGGACTCCACTGGCGCGAGCGGCTCGCTGGGCTTGGTGCAGGAGAGCCACTTGGCTTTCGTTTCCCTCGTCCCCATGCCCCCCACTGCCTATATAACATGAGTAGATGTGCAGTTATGTATGGGGTAGTAATATGTGAAGGTCTTTCCAGGCAATCGCATGTGATATGTGGTATTCTGCGCTGGAACGAAGCGAAATTCTACGCTGGAATGACGAGCGGCAACGGAGCCATCTGTGGCAGCAGACGACGACGGCGAACGCAGGAGCAGTGGCACGAGCTCGTTTGCGCGGTAGCGGCGAGGAGCGCAAACTAGCCAGCTATGGAAGAAGACGACGACGCTCGAGCTATTGCTGATGATGATAGCTTTATCTAAGTCTGACAAGGACGGCACAGGGTCCGCATAAACAGTTTCGCTGTAAAAAGAGGAAGTCGGTCCTGCCGAACGCCACGTTCCCTGCTGACACGTCGTCTTTTTCCGCCGATCAAGCAGTGGAAGAGTTTCATAAACGAGGGCGCTGCTTTCTCCCTCTGTGCCATGCAAGATCATTCGTAGACGAGGAAGAGGAGTGTGACACGTCAGGTAGAGCAACATGAGCGGTCACGAGTCTTCATCAGCACAGTCCAGTTTCACATCGATGGACGACGCACCGCCGCAACCTTTCCACCCGATTGGTGTTCATGTTCCAGGCAGCAGTGACTCAAGTGAGGAACCAGGTGCGCCTGACGCAAGCAGCAGCCACCATGAGCAGGCGACGCCCGTCGTGGCTTCGAGTGCGTCCGCCACGCCGCCCGTCGAGGAGGACGTGGTCAACGAACAACGACGTGGGGTGGACGCACAGCAGAGCCAAAACAACAGTGAGTCAGAGGACAGTGCTTCGCAGAGCCCGGTTTCTGAAATCGGAAATTCCCCCGAAGACGACCACTCGGAGGAGGCAGCCATGCTGCGGCGAGCGTTAGCCGAACTTGAGGAACAAATGGACACCCTTCAAGACCGGCTGTTAAGGAATCGCCAGTGGAAACGCACTGTGCAGGAGCATTTCCCCACGATGGAGTGTCGAACGAGCCCCGCTTCTGAGAGTGATGGCGGCTACGATGCCTGGACGAGTGACGACGACTGGCAGGTGCTGCACCAATCGGAAGATCACGACAATCAGCTAGCAGACGACCACGACAATCCGGCGGACTCCCCTCTCGAAGACACAGCGAAGGTTGCCTCGAGCACTGCATCCAGCGAAGGAGAAACGCAGCATCATGAAAGCACATCGACCGGCTTCAGGGGCAGGAAACGTTGCAGCTGTGGCGTTTCCGCGCCATGCAAGTTTACTCACTCTGCTTCTGACATGAATGACGGTGGAAGCTCCTCAAAGGTACCCGCGCTTCTGACTGCAGAGACCGCACCACAGGAACGTCCTTGCTTCGTGGTTCGACCGGTTAACGGTGGCGAAGAAAAAGACGAAGAGAATGCCCGCTTTATCGCCAAGACGATCCCATGCTACAGCGAAGAGCACCAGAAAGAGGAGCCCCACCGTCAAGCCTGCGAACCCGATGATTCCATGAGCGACGGCAACTGAGGGGGGCCGAGAACTCTGCAAAGGTGGTGTGAAATAAAAAGGCAGCACATTCGTGTCACCTGCTCTTTAATTATACTATGAAGCGCGTATTTCAGAACTGCCGTGCGCGCTTTTCAGCCACGTGCTATCTCGTCTCTTGAGCCTCGCTTTGTGTTGACTGTACCACAGGAAAATAGTGAACATCGCAAAAATCCTTACCCTTGAAGGCATTATTTCTTTTTTCTGCCTCTTTGGTCATTACAAAAATTGTCGCAGCTCCACCAATTGCCTGAGGAAGTTTGAAAGTTCGAAAGTTTATTTAGCGTATACAATTGCAAAGTACATACTTTTGGGACCCAACAAATTTGTTAAATATTGATAGCAATAGAGCCGGAAAAATCTATCTCGCTAGCCTCTCTCATTTCCACGTACCGTGATATATTTATATATGTATTTATATACCTTAAGGGCCCAAAAGGCATTGCATAAGGGGGGATGGCATACAGTAATCACGAACAAGAGTGGTCTTTCTTAACAAAGCAACATGTTGGGATGAAGGAAAAGCAGTAAGTAATCAAAAAATAGAGCAAAGACCACAGCATAAATATAAAAAACACGTACATGTCAAAAGCACTACGTATTGCTTATACAGCCTCAAATGTTAACATGAATAATATTGATGATCGATTTCAAGGAAAGCAAGTAAAGCAGATTGGAAAGTTGATTGCTGTGTGTAGGCGACAATGCTAGCAGGCAGAGAATTCCACTCATTGATCGACAAAACAAGGAGCGAATACTGATGTTGTTTTTTTGTACGAGAAAATATGGGTTTTATCTTATGTTCATGGTCGATGCGTGTGGAAATGTAGGAAGCCGGGTGAATGAAGTTTCGGTAGAATGGCGAATCAGTGTGGTATAACCTGTGGAAGAATGATAGGCGGGAAAATTTTCTGCGCATGACAAGTGGTGAAAGGTTTAGTCTTCGTTTAAGGGAAGATACACTTTCGTAACGACAACAAGATGACAAAATAAACCGTGCCGCTTTGTTTTGAACCGATTCAAACATATCAGCAAGGTTTGCCGTGTGCGGGTGCCATACTATCGGGGCGTATTCTAAGGATGGTTTGATTACAGTGCTACACGCGTGAAGTTTAGTATCTTTGTTTGCAAGTTTCAAGCGACGTTTCAGAAGACTAAGGATGGTTTGATTACAGTGCTACACGCGTGAAGTTTAGTATCTTTGTTTGCAAGTTTCAAGCGACGTTTCAGAAGACCAAGTTTTTTTTTAATGCTTTGCCGGTGATGAATTCCATCTGTTCAGTCCAAGATAAATCAAAATTGAAGAAAATGCCGAGATATTTTACCCATAGAACCGATGAAATGTTCGATAGCTAATTAACGAAGCTAGCCGGCCAGTGGTAAATAGCAGTTGTGAACTGAAATATTTGGAAACATCTGACCCTTATGCAAGCGTTAACTTGGCAGCTTCTGTTTAAGTAAATGTGCACGGATGATGACTGAACGTTACTGAGAGCAGACGAGGTTGTTCGGTCGCCTTTCTTGCGGATGGTCTCCTCAGCCCAGAAAGCCATGCGCCCTGGCCGCCTGCCTTGCCCTGTTCAACGGCTTTCTTTCGTGGACCACTCAACTAATTCTCCCGATGTTTGCTGTACTCAAATAGAGGAATCCAGTTCTGACCTACATTTCGAATCTATGTGAAGCAGTAATTTATATGTTTTGCAACAGACAGCGATGCGTACCGTTTTGATTACTTTCCTCCTGTGCAATGTGTACTCTCGTGCAATGTTTATGTTTATCCACCAAAACGGTCACAACTTTATGTTGGTACAATTTTAATGTTCATGCACTACACCGATCACAAGCTATGCAATTCCCCCTCAGGTGGATGCACAGTGTAAGGCGTCAGGAGGAAAAAGGCGGTGTATGATGCTTGTCAAAGAAGGAATGGCGATGGCAGGTCTATGCTCAGAAAAGTACGACACATATCAAGCAACATTTAGAGATTCTGTACGTCTTGTGCGACAGTTGCACATTCTGGAGAATCGGCCAATAACGGGCCCACACCTAGTGAAACATACCGAATGGCGAAAGCGAAGAAAATACAATAAATAAACGAGTCCGTTAAATATAATATAATATATTTTGACACGTCAGTGTGCTTTAGGAAACCGTACTTGTACTGCGTTATGGTACAGTTGGCCAGCAATACGATATAGTCGGTCGGCATACGAGCGTCATATAAGCACGTCTGTTGGCACTTTCATTCAGCAGGCATATAAACTTCGTATATATATATATATATATATATATATATAGATATATCCGCCGAGATGAATCCCGCAGCCAGCAGCAACGCAAAAGTGAAGGCACCAAAAGAAGGCTTCGCTTTGAAACAGGCGCCGTAATTTTTACTTAATAATATTCTGGTGTTTTACATGCCAGAACAGTATCAGATTGTGAAGCACGCCGTACTGGGAATTCAGGAATAGTTTTCTCCAGCAAGATGCTTTGCTGGGCTAGTTGGCGTGGAGAGTGGTCAAATCCACCCCTCCATTTTGTCCACCTGGGGTTCTTTATTGGGCGCCTAAATCTTAAGTGCACGAATGATTTTACATTTGACCCCATCGAAATGCGACTGCCGGTGATCAAACCCGAGACCTCGAGCTCAGCAGCGCAACGCCATGGCCACTGGGTTACCGCGACGAGGAGGGTGCTGGAATTTCTTGTCCCAAAACTGGTCACTTATCATTTTTAAAAATTTTTGAATTGCAAAATGGTTGTTATGGCAGAGTTCATAGCATAAGTTTCCACAAAGCGTAAATTAATACTCTTCGCATACTGGGGCTGCTAGCTGTGTATTTTTCCTTTTTGCACGTCCAGTAAGTCTCCTCTATTACGACTATTCTATTCTCGAGTCCCTAGATTTTCGTTGCGTACTCTCAGCAACCACTCTGGTGACCGCAGCGCCAATATTATGTTATGATGCGCACAACTTGTGAACTATGCTCTGGAGAGGTCAGTCGGCACATTTACTAAATCAATGCCCTAGCTGTGGCACACTCTAGAACAAAAGTACGCTTCTTATGCTTTGCTAATTGCATGCGGCGGAAGCCATTGCTGGAGCTGGACACACGTGATAGACGTCAGATTTTGGAAACCACCTGCTAAAAAATGCTTAACGTATTGCGGCCATGATGCTTCTCAAGTCACCCATATCACCTCTAGCGCTATAAGTGCACACACAAAATAAATCCTGAGATTCACTTCTGTTACTCCGATAAGACCGTCACTGGGTCTACGATTCGCACACTGAGACATATTGAACTTTCCAGACAGCCATAAATAATTCAGAGGTTTAGTATAATTCTTACGTTTAAATTGTAAGTTTGTAATGACAATGACAATAGCAATGACAATGCAGTTATTATTCATGTATTTGATTCCCAGACAAATTGTTTAAGAGGAAGCTTTAGCTCGCGCCCAACTCCGACGCGGCTTATTCAAATACATGTAAAACGCAGAAACGCTTTTCTGTGATAGCCCCCGAATCGCTTTTAATGAAATTTGTTGCATTTGAGAGAGAAAGTTAAATTCTAGTATTTCTTGGAAGTGGAATTTCGATTTAGGGCCTGGATATTGTTGAAATATTTCGAAAAACTCGAAAGTTCCCCCCCCAAAAATAGAAGCACAACGTTTACAAACTAATACCTCTGCATCAAGCACACATGTCGCTGTTCAGTAAACGGCATCTATTATAACAGCCAACGCGGACAAATTTGGTGTGTCAATTCGTATACTACGTGAATTGGTTACGTTGTGTACAAGGGGTCTGCGAAAGCCGTATTTCCATAATGCTAAATTTCTTGAGATTCACGTGTAACACAGAAATTTTGTCCGCTGTAGATGTACTATTAGGTGCAATTCACAGAATTATGATATAATTTTTCATTGCTGAGTTACATAGTTTTAAACTTGATAGTTTAGATTTCTGAAAATTTGCTATTTTGGTTAATTTTTAATAAAGAATTGACAAACTAAATTAAAAATTCGAAACCAACAGTCACTAGAATTTGAGTTTTTCTGTTAAATTCAGCAAACCTCGTCAAAGTTGGTGCATTGGTTGCCGAGAAAAACGAATTCTACATTTACGTGTATTTAGATACGAGCGCCCGAGCTAAAGCTTCCTCTTAAGGGGGAGACCGAGCTGCAATGTGAGCCTCCCCCCGAACGAAATTTCTGGCTACGCCACTGCACAGCGTGTGCCCTTGTCGTAAATGAATGAGGCAGGCGCGCCACGTAGCATCGGCAGATCAGCTTAAGGTTGACCTCTTCAGGTACTGAACGGTATATGGTGTGGCCTATACTTGTTTCACGTCTGTGATTTGTCATAATCTGTTGACTTCGGTCCACTTGTTGTAGCTGGTAGACATGTGCTGCCGCTCGTTTGAATGGTGGTTCAGCGATCTTGCTCGAACATGGTCCATGTCCTTTGCATCGTATTGTGTGGCGTCGCCATTGAAGTCCTTGGCGTAGGCCCAGTCTTGATCGCTGCCAAAGTCGTCCCTGCCGCCGTTTCTTGCTGGGACAATCTCGAATTCGTTGAGTTCGGCTTGGGTTGAGTAGGCTGGCGCGTTGACGTCTTAGTTGGCGTCGTATATGTGCTTTCGGCAATGCTCTCTGTCGCCGTCTGTTTCGAAGTTGTCTCCTGGGTCGCTGAAGTTGTTCTTTATGTTGCGGATGTTGATCTTTGTGATGTTGCGACAGTTGTTGAGGTAGCGTATCTATTGGAATATGCCTTTGATTGCTGGCGCTAATTGACGTAAAGATGCATGAGTAGCGTGTACACCGCTCCTTTTTGTGAGGTTTGTCTGGTGGCGAGTGCAGTGGGGTGGTCTGCAGCCTTCTCAGAAGGCTCTTCCGAGGCTGCCGCAACGACATGACGAATGGGCGCTTCGGTAATTTCACAGTGCGTGATGCTGCTTTGCGCTTGCGACGCTTCTTTACTGGCAGCGTCTTGTTGAGGTGTAGTACGCAGAAGAAGGCTTGAGAGTCGCAAAGCTGCTAGGTCTCTAGATGTATATGGCTCCAAATTGTCTTTGCCTTGAAAGTATGTGCGTTGGCGCTGGTACTTGTATTCTGATTTCGTCCTGGCAGTAAAGAAGTTGACTTCGTTTTATCAGAATAAGTAACAGCTGCGCTTGAGATAGGGCGTTTTGTGACAGCCATTGAAGTGTTACGTGACGAGAAACCCGGTGGCGGGCCGCGCGTACAAGACAACGGTGTGGGCGCGTCAAATGTCGAGAGCGTAGATGGTGAAGATGGTTCCGCGATCGTCATCATTATGCAAGGCATGCGTTTGTGCGTCCTCTTTGTCTCTGGTCATACGTGCCTTTGGTTGGAATCGATGATGATTACTACGTGGAGCCTGTGGGTGACTGCGGCGACCCAGCTTTAATGTTTCCTGCTATTGGATAATCAGAGAGTTTGCAGCGTATACCTTAAATCGCCTGATCATCTTTTCCTTAATTTTCTTCCTCGATTCATCGTTATCGAATATGTGCGTTAGGTAGAAACGAAATGCCTCACCGGTGACGCAATCATTGAAGTAGGCGACCATATCCCTTTCCGCTCATGATGCAGCGGATGCGTGGAGCTCGAAGAGGCGAAAGCAGTCGGGTACATCGTCCGCTGATCCGGTGTACTTGGGTGTGTCCAAGGCTTGCGGTGATGCGGTCATGATTCTGGTGGAGCTGTGCACTCGGGGTTCACGGCGTGGTGTTGAGTACTTGCATGATGGGGTGGCTACCAAGTCTTTATCCTCTCGGCATATGTGACGCGAGCGGGAGGTTGCGGACGTAGAACAGCATGGTGATGACGATGAACCTCTGTCATGGCTCGCACCCGCTAAGAGGGATAGGCCAAGAATCGAATGGCAGGAGGTAGCTAATGAAAAATCTTATTTGAAGAAAATAAACCTAAAATAAAAGAAATACAAAAAAGGAGATGATGCAATAACTAGAGAAGTATGCGAGCGAGCAGTCAGACTAACTTAAACGTGAAAGTTAAAGGGACCCTGAAACGATTTTGACGATTTTCTACAAACGTACTGAGTCGTTAGAGTAGGTACTTCTGATCATTAATTGACACATATAAGTGCTCCGCGTAAAGCGTGTAATTTATTATAAGGTTTTAAAAATGCGCATCGCTGCCGATGGCAGCTCACTTCGGCGGAATATTAAGCCGCCCCTACCAATATGACGGAAATCACCCATATGACGTCAATGGGGCGAGCTATCCAATTGGTTGACCAGGGCACGTGATCGATAATTTTTCCAACTTTATGGTAAACAAATGATGGTCGTGATAGTTGGAATGTTAGTTAATTTGTTTCTATAAAAAGAAAGTAACCGAAAGAGAATGCACAAGAACAATTTCTCCACTACACTTAAGGACTTCCGGCACACAGCAAGCGTCGTCTGCTTGTGTTACACCGTGCTCCGTCATTGACGAGAGCTTCGCCGTCAGTGTCGGTTTGTCTTTTCGCGAGCGCTATGATTCGACTTTGTTGCGTTGTGGACTGCAAACGTAGCGACTGACAATATGTCAAGCTGCGACATAGTGTCCCTCTGCAAACCAGTAGACGAGCGGACTGGCTGCAGCGCATCGGACTGCCGCTATGCGATCGGCGCCAGGATTTGCGCGATTGCGGCCGTCACTGTACACCGGAAGATTACTAACGCAATAGCGTTTGACGAGTCCAGTATTAGGGTAAACGCAAGCGCAAGGGGACAGGCCCTGGCCGTGTCCCCTTGCGTGTCGTTTCAGGGGATGAACGGAAGCGCAAATATGAATGCTCTGCACGGCGCAGCCACCTGGTAGCATAGAGCTCAATCACACCGTAGCAGTAACAAAATGTATTCTTCTTTGCTGCTGGTGTAAATTTTTCGCACGAGTGTAATCGTTAACACGTTGTTTTTGCATATGTTTAAAATGTTTTACACTTGGTTAGAGCGATATTAGCTGTTTCTTTGGCTGGTTGAGCTCTGCGCCACGGGTGGCTGGATCGTGGAGACCGATCAGGCAGCTCACGTACGTCTACGCTAATGTTCCTTCATCAGCTTGAGTTTATGCCTCCACCGTTCCTTCGAAACGTTCAGCTAGTGTGTTTGGCGCTACGACAGAATGCTCGCAACGCACGCTGCTTCGATAGCTCTCGCTTGGAGTCGATGGCCAAGCGGCTAGCTGAGAGGTTTCGCGCGGGCGGGCTCCAAAACAACCGGAAGTGGACGATGTGACGTCGCATCGTGACGCAGAACCACTGAAGGCGGAGCTTAGCCCCGATCGCTCGGCGAACGAGTTTAGGAGGAAAAGCATGGCTAGGGAGGAGGGTTACTTGTAATCGCTTGTAGCTCCATTAATACGTAACGCTTCACTTAAATTGTGCTGCGAATGTTCTACTTAAGCTGTACCCTACGCGTCTACGAAATTTGTCCGAACCGTTTCAGGGTCCTTTTAAAAGAGAGTACACTCAAGGAGAAATTAATGTTGATAAAGAATTTAGAGAAACCAATTTAGATGAAATGAATACAGATTTGATATCTAGAATAAAGATATAATAATTAGCAGCGAATTGTTTTGTTTCAGTTCAATAATCAAATACTGCGGAACAAACGTTTCTGTAACTGTATCCTAGTGTCGAGGCCTCAAACGATAATAATACTGGTATACTTAACCCTAATCCAATTTTGCAGAGTGGAGCTTCGAGTAATATCTTTCTCTGGTGTGAATATCGTCTTCATGAAAATGGTCGCCCGAACACTGCCTTTTTTCTTCGTCATCCTCTCCTTTCAGCCAAAGTTACTGTACCGCCCTTGGGCTGTTCGTCACCCCCCGCCCCCCCACATACATACATACCTATATATATATATATATATATATATATATATATATATATATATATATATATATATATATATATATATATATATATATATATATATATATATTAGATATATATATATATATATATATATATATATATATATATATATATATATATATTTGAGAGAAATATATCGTGTATAATGCACTGATCCTTATCTGTACAATGTCATCAGGGGCATCCCTTTAAGCGCATGTGTGTGTGATAATCATCATCGTGGGCTGCGCTGCACCTTCCCAGAGCCTCTTGGTCCGAATGAGAGGTTCTATGTACTACAGTTGCAATATACGCTTATACGCTTATACGCTTATACGCCTGAAAACAGGTGAAAGAACATGAAAAACGGCCCGCAGTGCATTCTATCAACTGATTTAGTCTTTCGGCACGCAAACAACAGTCGGCAAAGGGATAAAAAAAATGGATAAAAAGTTAGGGCAGAAACTCCTCCTTGGGGAATCCTCATTAAGTGCGTAGCATTTTTGTAATCGTTACTTAGGAAGCCTATACTCTACCCGTGAAACCAAGAGTGCTGTATTGTAAAAGATAAGTAATTCCAAAGAATACTACGCACACTTTCACGATATCCCCAGTAAATGCGTTTTTAACACCAATCTTGTGTCTAGTAAATGAAAGAAATTATATATATATATATATATATATATATATATATATATATATATATATATATATATATATATATATATATATAGAGAGAGAGAGAGAGAGAGAGAGAGAGAGAGAGAGAGAGAGAAAGAAACGTTTATTACACGAAACAGTGTCCCGAGCGAGGCAGGGTATACCCTAAGGTCGGAAGTCTGCTTAGTCCAGGAATACTCTGGCTTCGACTGCCCTCTTGGCCCTGGCGACGAGTTGTCGTTGGTCTTCCAGGTCCCCGAGGGTTAGCTTGGCCTCCCACGTTTCGAATAGGTGGTTTGCTTCTATTGCTCGTTTTGCGTGCGTTTCTGGTTGCATTTCGTTGCCTTCCTGCCACGGGCATTCCAGGAGCAAGTGTGCAGAGTGTCGGGTACGTTGCAGAGTGGGCAGAGGTAGCCGTTGAGCGTCGGGTAGAGGCGATGCGTTATTGTTCCGTGCGTGTATGTATTAATTTGCAGGCGTCTAAGGATCAGGCTTTCTTTGTCGAGTGTAGGGTGCGGTGGAGGGTACACTCTGCGCTCGAGCCTGTAATGTTGCAATATGGCCGAATAGTTGGTGGGTACGGCCTCCGCCTCTTCTGTCGCGGGTCCGAGAGCGCGTGGGGAGAACGGAGCTCGGCTGACGTGCTCGCGGGCAGCGGCGTGGGCCACTTCGTTCCCCTCTAGTCCCTCGTGTCCGGGTACCCACGTTATGCATGCGAATGGGAGCGGAGTGCTTCGTCTTTTTAGTATCTTGAGTGCATCGGTCGAGATGCGGCCCCTCAAGAAGTTTCTGCAGGTGGCCTGAGAGTCGGTGAATATAACCGCTGCGTCTGTGCATGTGGTGGTGGCGAGAGCGATTGCCGCTTCTTCAGCCGTTTCCGGGTTGCGTCCCTTGATGGTTGCCGATGCTAGCTCGGAGCCTTGGGAATCTACGACGCTGATAGCGTACGCGTTTCGATGCAGATACTTGGCCGCGTCGGTGTAGCGGGCATTCGGGTCATGCTTGAAACTTCGTTTGATGGCGTTGGCTCTAGCCTGTCTTCTACTCTTGTGATATATGGGATGCATGTTGCGCGGGACACGTGGGATGCAAATGCACTCTCGAACGTCCGGTGGTATTCGCTCTTTCTTGTCCGTGTCTGCAACATACGTCTCGTGTAGTTAAGGTGTCGGAGTACTGATCTCCCTGTGGGCGTGAGCTTGAGTCGTTCCAGCTGGCTGTTCTTGTGCGCTTCGACGAGCTCTTGCCACGTGTTGTGGACGCCCATCTTAAGGAGACGTGAAGTAGAAGCCATGGCGGGGAGTCCCAGGGCGACTTTGATTGCCTTCCTTATCATGATGTTAAGCTTTTCTATTTCAGCGTTCTTTAAAGCCAGGTACGGCGTGCCGTATGTGATGCGGCTGGTGAGCAGTGCTTGTATTATTCTTAGAGTGTCTTGCTCCTTGAGCCCGCTTCTTTGGCTTGAGATCCTCTTGACGAGGTGCATGAGTTGCGAAAGGGTGCGTTCTAGTCTCGGTAGGATGGTAGCTCCCGATCCGTCTTTGTGAATGTGGAGTCCAAGTATTCGCATGGTGTCGACTTTCGGGATTGTTGTCCCGTTGAGTGTGATGCTGGGGTCGGGCTCTTCGTAGTTGGGCGGTCGGCCTCTCGTTCTTGCTTTCAGGACGAGGTGCTCAGACTTCTCTGTGGCGCAGCGGAGGCCGCAGTTTCGGAGATAGCTTTCGATGGTGTCGACGGCTTCTTGTAAGCTACTTTCTTGCCTTCCAACGTTCGTAGCTCTGGTCCAGAGCGTCATGTCATCAGCATACATCGCGTGACGCAGATCTGGTATGGTCTCGAGGAGCGGGGGTAGCTTGATCATAGCTACGTTAACGAGTAGCGGTGAAATGACTGACCCTTGCGGGGTGCCTCTGTAGGAAGTAGGAAGCTTTCACTGCGGATGTTGCAGATTCCGACTATTGCCGTGCAGTCCCTCAGAAAGTTTCTGACGTATGCGTAGGTCCTAGTGCCGCCGCCGGTGCCTTCGAGATTGTTGCGGATCGCGTCGTGGCTAACGTTATCAAAGGCTCCCTTGACGTCTATTGCCACTATGGAGTATTTGCTTCGATTGTTTAGGTGATCTAGAAGGCCTTCTTTTAGTTGTAAGAGTACATCCTGCGTCGAGAGGTGCTGCCTGAAGCCGAACATGGTGTCTGGTAGGTGGCTATTGTCTTCCAGGTACTGGGTAATGTGGTCGTGCACCATATGTTCGAAAAGCTTTCCCGCGCACGAGGTGAGGGAGATCGGGCGTAGGTTCTCCAAGCTGAGAGGTTTGTTGGGCTTGGGGATCACGGTGATGTCCGAGTGTTTCCACACAGCATGCAGTTCTCCTTTCTCCCTGCACTCATTGTGGTAACGGAGGAGAGCCTCGGTGGCCTGCTGCGGTAGGTTGCGTAGGGTGTTTTTTAACGATCGGGTCTTTGCCAGGGCTAGTATTTCTAGTCAGCTTGGATAGGGCTACGTGGATTTCGGCCTGCGTGTAGGGTAGGTCGAGTTCTGGATTCGGTTCTCCAGAGTATTCTTTGCTGCGAGTTGACGCGGTAGAGGGTGCGTCTCCTCATAGTTTCTTTTGTAGTTTTCGCAGGAGGTGTTCTTCTGATCCGGCGTGGTTGTGGATAAGACTGTGAAAATGTTGCTTCTGTTTCGTTTTGGTGGGTTCAGTGGCCAGGAGTGTGCGTAGGAGGTGCCACGTCCTCTTCGTGCTCGGAGTACCCTGTAGCTTGTCACAGGAAGCGTGCAAGTTCTACCTTACGAGGTGGTCCGCATAGTCTTGAGCCTGCTTGGTAAGGAGAGCGATACGTGTTTTTAGCTTTCTGTTACAGCTTTTGTCGCTTCCATCTCTTCAGGAGGCCACTTCTTACCTCCCAGAGATGGAGGAGGTGCGCGTCGACCGCGGGTGTATCGGCATCGAGTTGTATGATCTTGGTGTGACGTTCTGCTCTGTCTAATACATTTTTGAGCCACTCGTCAATGTCAGTTATGCTTGCTCCGGAATCTGGCTTGTCCCTAAAGGATTTCCATTCGGTTAGCCGTGCAATTCCGGTCTTGGTCTGTTTACGGGTGTGTGGTACATCTAATTGGAGGATATGGTGATCCCTACCTAATGTTTCCTGGAGTCGACTCCACTCTGCCCAGAGGACGTCCGCAGTAAAGGTAAGATCGGGGCGTGCCTGTGTTGCTGGGCGGCATCGTGCACTCTAGCACCCTTCTTTGTGGTGGTATAATAGCCCCATGCCGTGTGCGAGGCATTGAAGTCTCCCACTATGACGAATTGGTATCCATCCATGGATTCCCTGATTTCTCGTACAAAGGGATCGAATTCCGGTAGCTGGTCGCGAGGCGGGCTGTACACGCTGGCCACAAATAAGCTTTTCTGCGTCTTTCGTTCCGGTAAAACTTCCATTAAGGTGTGTTCGGTCTGGGTGTTCTCTACGTCACGTTTTTGGGTTGTGAGAGTTTTCTTCACCAGTATGGCAGTTCGTCGGGTTTGTGCATATGTGGCGTATCCTTGCAGTCAGACGTTCTGCGTGTTGGTTTCCTGTAGTGCTATGACGTCGGGTTGATTCAACTTGACGAATTCTTGTAGATTGGCTTGTCGAGGGCGGTATGATCGACAGTTCCATTGCCATATGCGTATAGTTGAATGCTGGTTCTTTGCCTTGTGGTTTGGGGTCGCCATCGTCGATGGATTCGAATTCGCGTCGGCGATCGCGAGTGGGCGAGACCGAGCAAGAGTCGCTGTGGCTGTTCGTCCGTGCTTTCTTCCGAATCGTGGGGCGCGAATTGTCGAGCTGTGCCTTGGTGATGTAGTTCTTTACATGCGCGATAAAATTGTTGAGCTGTGGTGGATCCCATCTATTTTGGCGTTTAACGTAGGGACCTTGTTTTCGAAAGTAGCGGCTGTTGTTTCGACTGCTGATTGGACAACTTTTTCCATTGTGGCGTGAATGTTCCTCATCAAGGCTTCTTGAAATATCAGGCACCTTGCATCTACTATGGTTTCAAGGTCGGCCTTGGTCAACGTCGTTCTCGACTGTCTGTGTATGCTTTCGAGCTCCTGGCATTTTTGATGCAGCTTGTCTGTGAGTTCTTGTTGTTCTTTGCATTTTTGAAGCAGTTTATCGGTGAGCTATTGCTGTTTCTGTTGACTGCGGAGTAGCTTGTTTATGAGGTTTTGCTGGCTTTGCAATTGGCTGTGCTGATTCTGCAGTTTGCTCTGCTGGTTCTGCTGTTTGTTTTCTAGGACCCGTATGACTGCGGCTTCGGCTGATACATCCAAGCTGCTCGTACCACCCGAGTCGCTCGAGTCGCTTACCGCGTCGGCGTAGATCGCGCGCTTGACTGAGCGAGAGCGAGAGCTGGAACGTGAGCGCGAAGCACTTCGCAGTATTGGTTTGGAGCTGCTGCGTCTGGGGGAGCTGCTTGCACTGACACTGGTCGAACTGGTGGTCGAGGTGCCCAGCTCCGGGAACTCTTCACTGCTGGAGCTCCAGCAGTTGTCTCTTTCTTGTAGTCTGTTAAGGCGCTGTTGCCGTATATTTTAGGGTGGAGGGCTTGGCTTCAGTCTCTTCTTGCACTCTGTACTTGCAGTTTCGTGCGCTTCTCCGCAGAGCTTGCAGGTCGGTTTGCAGTCATGGTCTTGTGGTTGTCCAGTCTTGCCGCATTTGTAGCAAAAATCTGGGATCGGTTTCGGACAGGCGTCTTGGCGGTGTCTCGTGCTGCCACAGGTGCGGCAGCACTGCACTGACTTTCGATATGGTCTGCAGCGGAAGTCTACGCTCTGGAAGATCATCTAGTACGGAACGCGCGGTCCTTCGAAGAATACGACTGCCGCAGTCGACTGACTCATCATTCGAGCGTGAAGAACGCTGTATCGTGCCGGTGCTCGGATTCGTGCCATAAGCTCTGCGGTGCTTTTTCCTGGTATGAGGCCATTGATGATGCCTCGGAAGAAGTCGTAAGTGGTTCGTATGTTGCCTTTTACGTTGTGGTAAGTGCCTCCGAGCTGTATTTTGTTGATGCTGACCAGCATTTTGGCGTATTCCTTGTCGGCCGTGCTTGCGATGATCAAATTTTCGATTCTGTGTACTTGTACGCATACTTTATCATTGAAATCATGCTGCGATAGTCCACTCGCTCTACCGATGGCGTGCATGACTGCGACGGTATACCATTTGGCGAGGTCGAGACCTGCTTACGGGCGGTAGACGATCTTAAAGTCGTCAAGTGGCAGGGGCGGCATCCTGGGTCTGCGTTGTTGCTGTGAAGGTGCTGCATTGGGCGTTTGCTCATCAGTTGTTTTTTGCTGGCGTCTTTGAACTCGAGGTGTCCTTCTTGGCTTTCTTGTTTCTTGTGATCCAGGCGCTTTCCGCTTCGATTGTTCGGCCGCTTTCTGCGTCATAGTTCCAGGTACCTTCCCCGGTGTTTTCTTCCGTCCGGTCTGTCCAAAGTGCTAAAGACATGAAACATCACTCTTTGGCCTGGTTCCCTGCGCCCCTTGGAACCATTGAGGGTGCCTTGATCAACCCCAACGAGGAGGCGCACTCGGCTGCACGAGGTTTGACTGATCGTGCGCTGGGCAACACGTGCTCTCCTGGGCGACTCGAGCATCTCTGCTTGTACAACGAAATCTGCAAATATAATTATCTGTCAAGAAGACTCCTACCTCTGCCGCACTCCTCGCTGTGCAGGGCCGAGGCAGTCACTCTCAGACTACTGCAAACAAGCACTTACCCGAACCCCGCGGCGCTGCACACAATGTACCCCGAACGGTTCCCAAGCCCGGACTTCCCTCTGTGTGGTGATTATGCGGACTTCGAACATGTCCTGTGGGGCTGCGCCTCTGCCGTTCCCCCTTTCACACAAGAGGAAATGATGAAGCTAATTAGGGCCCAAGATCAGACCTCTCAATTCCTGGCAGTCCAGAGGGCTCGCGAGAGGGCCGTCAGGTTTCACCTGATGGTCCCCGAGTGGGCCTAGCCAGGCGACGTGGAGTTTGCTTACGTCTATAGTGGACCAAATAAGGTTGTTTCACTCACTCACTCACTCACTCCCGTCTGTTTGCATCGTATTTACTTCAACTTCTTTCTGGTTCTTTGACATTTCGCTTGCAGCAGCTGCCTCTCGGCTCATCATACGGGCTCTCCGCCGCGGTGTGGGCGAGCGCTCGTGCCCAAGCGGCGCGCGTCGCGCGAGGTTGTTTTTGCCGATGAGACTGCGGGAGCCGGTTCTGGCGTTAGGCTCAACTGGGCGGGAGGCGGTCGTCGGGAATAACGCTTGATATATTGAGATAAGGTGCACTCACCCGAAAGTCGCTAGTGTCCGCCGATTTCCCTCGTTTTGCCGGTTGCACCGGTGCAAAACGGGTTCGTCACTGGCCTTGTTCCGGGGTGAGAAGTACGAGAAGCGGGAGCCCATGTGAGACACGTCTGTACTCCACGGCCCCCTGGCGGCTTTTTTAAAGAAATTATATAGTACTTTCTTTTTTCTCGCCTAATTTGCCCGCTCCCACGCTCGCCTGCGTTCCAAAGCGCCCTCTTCCAGAAGGTTCTCCTTGTTGTTGCAGACGCAGTTCTCCGGTTGCTTGCAGTTTCCGTGCGTTCCTTAGCCTCGATAGGGCCAAATTGAAAAGCGCCAAGCGTGTCAATGCTCTCGCTTGCCGGCGAGAAATGTTTAAGGGCGTTCAATGCCGCTTGTCAATACATCCGGCCTTGAGTTTAATGGTTTCAATATCGGGCTTCTGTACTAGGCGTATGTTCGAATCCTGCTGTCGGACCATTTTAATTAGATTTATTTATTTGTAAAACAATACTCTGTTTAAAATTATCAGTTTACGAAGCCGTTTGAAGCCACAAGGACGAAGTTTAAGCAAATATATGTGCTAACCATCACTCACACGCTCGCTGACAAATTATCATGTCGGAGGTTCGTGCGCCCACAAGTAGGTGGCGGTAAGCGTACAGAAATTTTAGGGTGCCTCGATGTCCTCCTCGCCCGCCACTCCGTACAGGGTGGAGACATTAGAGACTTTTAGCCTGTCCGCTATTCAGGCAAACCTGTTTGGGCGGATTACCGGATGGTCGGGGGCGTAAACGTGAGCGGCCGGAGCGGTGCAGCCGCCTGGTGTTGTAGAGCTCAATCAGACAAACACAGAATTAAAATTCCAGTAACCTACTTTATTCTGCTTCGCTGCCGGCGAAAATTTTCGGCAGCGGCGTAATTGTGTTCACAATTACGCCACTGTCGAAAACTTAGACCCCAGCTAAGAAGAATATAGTAATTGGCTCTGTGTTTAGGTGGTTGAGCTTTGCACCACCAGCTGGCGCCGCCAATCTGGTCGCTCACTTTTAAAATTAAATTATGGGGTTTTACGTGCCAAAACCACTTTCTAATTATGAGGCACGCCGTAGTGAAGGACTCCGGAAATTTCTACCACCTGGAGTGCTTTAACGTGCACAAACCTAAGCACACGGGTGTTTTTCGGCCCCATCGAAATGTGGCCGCCGTGGCCGGGATTCGATCCCGCGACCTCGTGGTCAGCAGCCCAACACCATAGCCACTGAGCAACCACGGGGGTGCTCACTTTTACGCCCCCGACCATCCGGTAATCCGCCCAAACCGCCCCGGTTTGCCGGAATAGCGGATACGCTACTTTGACGGCGTCGGTGCCGCTAGAACTGGTTCGTTCGAGCAGCCGCCGCCGCCGCCATGTTCGTGGCCGCCGCGCGCGCTGCCCGGTGCAGGTTGTAGGACGTTGCTGCGACGAGTTCGCTGGGTGTTGTCGGCACAAAATGCCCAGCTGCTGCGTGCCGTTGTGCAGTGCTCACCCAAGGAAAGGCTGGCGAATGTGTCAGTTCCCAAGAGATCCAGAAAGAAGAATTGTGCGGACTACAAAGATCAAGCGGGACAAATGGCAGCCTACGAACACCTCGTGCATATGCAGTGTGAGTGCTGCGGCACTTCGTATGGTATGGTATGGAGAACTTTATTGGGTCCTGAAGGTCAACCCTACGTTGACGCGGGCCGCTCCCACGTTGGGACTGTCAGGCCGAGCCCTTCAGCCACATCGCGGGCCTTGTGGACTGCCCGTAATTGGTCAGAGAGTGATTCACTGTGTAGCATTTGCCGCCACCATTCTTGTTCCTTGTCACAGTCTGTGAAGACCGCGGGGCACTGCCAAAGCATGTGGTCAAGAGTAATGATGCCATTGCACTTATTACAGTTGGTTTGAGTTTCCCTCTCCGGATAGATCCTGTTAATAGTGGAAAATATTTTTTTTCCCACGTGGATTTTCTTACGCGGTAGCGGTGATCGAAGTAGGTTGCCGATAATGTTTTCTGGTAGTTAAAATTAGGCTGGCAAGCAGATTACCAGTTAAGCAAACAAGATGCAGCAACGCCAAAGTGCTAAAAAAAAATCTCGACTGCCTCCGTCATGTTCTGAAAACCTATGTGCGCGTCTGTGTTATTTATGGCATGGTGTGTTACGCGTTCGTTGATGTTTTTCAGCTTTTCAGTGCTGCAGGCGAATCAATTTGAGTCGTTTATTTCGTCCTTCCGGATGGCGCAGGACAACCAGGAAAAAGCTGTGTTGAAGGGTGCGCCCAAAGTGCGTCAGCGTTCTGACACCCTGTAGTATAAGCATTGCTAATTCATGTTACCTGGACGGTACTTGCATGTGCGGAGTTGCTTGCACAACATAATAGGGCGGCTTTAAATATCAAAGTTTCAGTAAAGTTGGGAAAATGTTTAGGAACGTACGATGCACAGCAATTGTTGGCGTGCGAGCACTGGTGATATCTTGCGAAGAAAACAATTTTTACGGCTTTTCATGAACTCGCAGGCTCATTTAAAAGAGGGCAGCTTTGAGCAAAACAGAGAGCACGGATGGAAAAAGCTGAAACCAAATGCGGTGCAGGCAGTGTTTTCCTTCTGAAGTAAGTTGTTCCATTTTTCAGCGTGTCCCATTTTCATCTCTCGGTAGGAGGGGGGGGGGTTGTTCTTACGCTGTTGCTACGTAACTTAAATATATAGAAACACGGGTGCCGGGCACGAAAAAGCTAGTGACCCTGACCGAAAATGACATTTTGTCGTTCTACAGGCGTTTTAAATGTGTAACGAATATTAACAAGCGGTGCTTTGGACAGAAAAGTGAAAAGACATTAAGAAAGCCATTCGTAGCATGTACCGCTGTTGCCTAATGCTGTTTATGGGATGCATTTGGATGATATCTTTTGTTTTCGCAGGTTTGCCTCGTCGCAGAAAGGCACCAAAGGATAGGACCAGACCCGCTGTCTTCTCGACCCTACCTGAAGATCAACACGACATAGCCACTGATGATCATCCAGCTGCGATGGCCTCAATTTCGTCGCCAGGCAGCTTTGAGCTGCCTCAAGGACAGAATTGCAGCCCCTCCCCCCCCCCCCCCACCCCGACGCCAGCTCAAGTGCACTGGTAGCGGACGAAGCAGGTCTGCAAGTCTGAGTCAGTGGAATGAATGCTGGGGTCTCTGACCTGCAGTCTGCTTGTACCTCTTGCGCCGACTTAAGTAAGCACTTCGCAGACCTGACACGGAAATACTGCGAACTTCAAGAATTGCACACCCAGGAAAACTCAACAATCCAAGGTCCCCGAAAAACAGTTAAGAAGCTCGAAGGTAACATCGAAACATTCGGAAAGAACATCAAGTTCCTTAACGAAGACCACATACAGGCACCGTCACGCAACAGCAACAAAGGGAGTAGTTGGTCTCCGCAAAGTTGGTCTCCGCAAGCACTTCAAATTAAGGTTTCCTGTGTGACGTTCGGCCATGAAACCTGAAAGAAACTCGGGTACCCGCTGCCAACTAACACAACTGTGGCACGTCGCCTACAGGCACCGAAGTTTCTGCCGGGATCCTGACTGACGTGATTGACCTGCTGAAAACGAAAGCGGAGGGCATGCAAGACATTGAAAAAGACTGTGTTATGCTACTAGACGAGATGGAGATTGCCAGGGGCTATGAGCTTGATGACGCTGAAGATACTGTTCTTGGGGGAACAACTTTACCGGCAAAGCCAGATGAATCTGCCTATCATGCCTTGATGTTCATGATAGGGGGTCTTAACTAGCGGTGGAAAGAAGTAATTGCCTATCACTTTACTGAAAGGGGCATAAATGGCCTTATTCTCAAAGACTACATTGACTACAACTTTGCGCAGATATCTCCCTGAGGATCCGCGTCGTCACTTCAGATATGGGTTCTTCCAACAGGGCAATGGGGCGTGAGTTTTGCTTCTCCAGCCACAGGAACTCCAACACCATATGCTCGATACCACACCCTTGCCTAGAAGACAAAGAACTATTTTTCACTGCAGATGCTGCACTCGTACTCAAAAGGGTTGGGACACCAAATTTTGAGGCTATAAAAAGTATGTTATAGGCTGCTTCCGTATGCGAGGACACCCACAACGAGGCATTGAACGCTGCAAACATTTCAAAATAATTTTAATTCAGCTCCAAAAAGTCATTAAGACCTCCTTCTCGTGGTCGAGACCCATCGCTAGCGCGGCAGTTATGACGTCACAGCGGAGGGACGAAAATATTGACGCCATGGCACACTAGCACAAAAACGTGACTTATGATGAGTAGCGATGAAAAGCCGATTACGGAGCCTGCTGAGCCGAGCGAGCGAGCATAGCCTCCACTATGACTGAGCTACAGGCATATATAAATCCTTTCTTAATGCAAAGAAGGGGTAAGGCTTGCAGACACGGACACAGGAGGAGAGAAGTGGACAACACGAACGCCGCACTGCGGCCCGTGAACGGCAAACTGCGTGCGGCGAGTTGCCGTGCCGGTAATGTGGACGGGCCTTTCACGTTGAGTGTAACACTAGCCGCCCGACTCCGAAAGGGACCAAGATATGCGGCATTCGTGTTGTCCACTTCTCTCCTCTTGTGTCCGTGTCTGAACGTAATTGCCCCTTCTTTGCATTATGAATCCTAACCAACTAACTCAGCTTCCTGTCATTCTAAAAATCCTTTCTCTATGCTACAGGCTTCTAGAACACTGTAACCGAGCTAACCCTGGCCCCTGGCTAACCGAGACATGCAAAGCGCTGCCGCGGAGAGCAGTTGGCATAACATGTGCAGGTCGCATAGTTCGGTAGCTCGGAGCGGTCACTCGTTCGCTTGGCGTTCCTCATTGTGTAAAGGCTCGTCCACGTTACCGGCACGGAAACTCGCCGCACGCCGTTTGCCGTTCGCGGGCCCCCGTGCCACGGCGGTTTTGCTCGTGAACGGCGAGATTTTCTTGCCGTGGAGAGGACGGGCCCGGGACCCATTTGTGCCGCAGCCGTACGGCGAAGCGGCCAATCAGCGACCGAGGAGTGGTCACTCTGGCACCGACGGCAGCCTCACCGCCGCTGATCGTTCGGTGCTGCAGATATCCTCGCTAGGCCTTTACCAGTTCACTTCAAAGCTAAAGCTTACGGCGCTTCGGAATCAATCACCGGCTCTCACAAGCCGCAATATTTTCTTACCGATGTTGTCGCTCGTCGCAATAATTATAACAATCGCGACATGCACTTCGAATCACCAGTTGTTTACCTCTGCTGGCAGAGCACACGTATGCGCGAGCAGACGACGCAGCATAGTTTTACGTCACTATTTTTGTGACCCACGTGACCAAGCCGTGTTACGTTTCCTCTCCTACGACGTCATAGCATCACCCGAAGCACAGAAACCGAAACCGAAATCGCTCGGTATAATAATGTCTTTATTAAATTATTTATCGGGTATATATGAATCCCACGGTGTGTATCGTGCTTCCTGAAGCAGTACGCAACGCTTGAATTGAAGAACGCATTAATGAAAATTTTCATGTCTCCACCCCTTTAAGAACTTCAGAGGCCAACTTTTGAGTTCTGTCGTTTTCACCATTAGTGATGCAATTAAGTGTGAACGTGACCTACCCTCAAGGGAAGTTAAACTTGAGCACGTGCGCGCAGTCGTAGAATTTCACAAAAAAACGGGAGCTAAATGTAGCACCAAAACTCTCGGAGATCCACGTGTCGAACGGGCATTCTACGAAGATGAAGGTGGGAGTAGCCGTTCAGTTTTTTTGAGAAGCTCCTGCCCGGATTCGGTACTTGATAAAGCAGATCTTGGACCCGGAGGCGGAAAATACAGCGTGGTTTTTAGAGCTTGTCTTTGAGTGGTATACTCTTATGTAATCACGACGCCCATCAACTGCCTTGAGTCTTCAACACATGGACAAATATCATGCAGCCATTGACGTGTTGCGCTTGGCGTCTGAGACCATACGGGGAACAAACATGGGGAGCATGCCCCATGGAAGCCCTCACAGGCGGGTTTCTTGATAGCCACAGCCGTGATTATTCGTCTGCAGGAAGTACTTTTAAGAAGCGAAAGCTAGAAGTTGAGCCGATTGCTCCAGGACTGCCTGGAAAATCTGTTTTCGGTAATACGTCTAGGGAAGACTGTTCCAAGTGCCTACGATATGAAGTGTGCATTGAAGCTTGTTTGTGTCAGCCAATTCTTCCACACAGCGTCAACGATTAGCTACAATGTCGATGACGCGCAGTACCTGATCGACATGTTGTCGGCAGGTATGCAAGAAGAAGCGGCATCTGAGGCTGAAGCCATCGACGACTCGGAGATCCTGTTTGTCGAAGAGCTAACATCAGCTGAGTGCGAGATTTTGTTCCACATCGGTGGGTTTCTTATAAGAGGGATCCTCAAATCTATTGGCCACTGCGAGCGGTGCAAGCCCGCATCGTTAGGCTCAAGCAGCAGTGAGCCTGCGTACTTGACGTCCCTCAAGGAATACATATCTGAAGGCAGGAACCTTCATTATCCAAGCGATGCAGTCATACTAGTTCTCACATCTTTCGAGGAACATTTTAATGGTATCACCACCTGGACGGAGAGCGCTTTCACCATGAAATCTCCTTTGACGGCTGTAACCACATACTTGACAGAGATGCTGCGGTGGGGCGTAACGGGCGCCCGTCAGGAACACAAACAAACAGTGGAAAAGCTCCTTGCGTCAAACTACGCGAGGCTGAGGCTGCGTGTGCACCTGCGTCAAGTCGCGGCAACAGGACTTGGCGGGCATGCAAGCAAGACGTGTGCAGGAGTGCGCCTACAGTGAACGCTGAAATTAAATTTTAATGCATATGGCCAGAATTCACGAAATTTCATTTCATTTGTATGTATAGTTTTCATTCATGTGTTTATTCTTACTTTGCTGTGCTTGCCGATTTTTCACCTTGCGTTTGCACAAGTTTTCCGCTTTTGTTTTCCAACTTATCGAGTTGAGCTGCAAGCTAAAATTCTCATTTTTTTTGTTCAAGTTAATTCAAGTCTTCTTTCTGCAGTTTGTGGTTGTTGGTCTGAGATCTACGAAAGACCTGTGGCAACTGACACCTCCTATCAGCTGACATAATAAAAACCTGCATGACCACCGAAACGTCGTGACCGAAATCACGTGTCTACTGGTCACTTGTTGACATCTTTTCTTTACCACCGGCATCTTCTTATGCAAGAGGAATTTCCAGGGCTGCATACCAACATGCTCACAAGCAACACAGGTCCACCGCGTAACTCTGCCCGAAGAACAGCAATGCTGGCAGCGTAGCAATTTTTGCATTCCTCTACGAACGCTTGTGTTAAACGCATTATTTCCCACTGTGAAACAAAGTCAGTGATTGACGTGCAACCTAATTTCTGTATTTACAGTTCGTAAACAAAACACGCCACGCTAATCAGCGTTGCAACGCGGTTTGCGAGGATACGTCCAGACGACAGCATTAAAGCGACACTAAATAGAAACAGGAAGTTGAACTGGAATCAAAAACTGCGCGCACTGCGCTCGCGCAGTGTGCGCAGTTTTTGTTCGGTGCAAAAATATGTCTTATCAGTGGAGAAATTTGTAATCGAAGTCGAAATATCTCTTCCTCAATTTCTCTCGCCCCTGATTCGAAATTGAAGGATCCTTCAGTTCTTCGCTGTTTACTTGCTTATTAAAGCTCTGTTCGCAGAAAGAATGACACGACTGTAGTCGTATCAGGACTGGAATCCACCAGTATACAGCTCAACTTCCGGTTTCTCTTTAGTGTCCCTTTAAATAACATCAGGGATATTATTTAGGTGCTCCGTTAAATCGGATGCCATAAAAATATTGCTACTTTACTGTCATGATGCGTTAGTGCCTTTTTGAAGTGCTATCGTCGGGAAAAACGCGCACTGTTGCCGCCAAACCGCTTGTTGTAATCTCACCGCTGGCACCAGTTGTTGCAAATGGGTCTCAAGCCCCAAGGGTAGCGTTGGCCTGGCGGCCTGGGGCACAACTGGAAGCATCCGAAGGTCCTGGCAAAGCATAATAATAATATTTGGAGTTTTACGCGCCAAAACCACTTTCTGATTATGAGGCACGCCGCAGTGGAGGACTCCGGAAATTTTGACCACCTGAGGTTCGTTAACGTGCACCTAAATCTAAGCACACGGGTGTTTTGCCATTTCGCCCCCATCGAAATGCGGCCGCCGTGGCCGGGATTGGATCCCGCGACCCTGGCAAAGCATGAGTCGACTGCTAACAGAACAAACAACTTGTTTATTCTAGCATCGCAAAAGAGCGGCCGGTGAGGTCGACCGAAGTGGAGAGACGGGAGAGCACGTTACTCGACAGAAGAAATCTGAGCCTCTCTCTTGGCGTCCGGGGGCAGCTGCTTTTATACTCTCGGAGTCGAGGGCAAGAAGGAACGCCTCGTCAGAGGCGCACGTGACGGCGGGGCACGGACACGCTGAGAGACACGTTGAGACAAGTGTAGTGACGCATCCGCCGGGCCGGCGCCGGTCAGACCTCCTCGCTTCACGCTTGGGGAGCTCCTCTCCCCGGATGCCGCGCTTTGACAAGCGTGGGCACCAACATGCACACACACACACACGCACACACGAATACACGTGGCATTGAAACATGCCTGGACGCGCTTGGCGGGGAGGCGTTGCGGCAGCGCTGAACGGGCCAAAATGTCCGCCGCTTTGAATGAAGCCCCGGCGTCCGTTGCATCCGCGCCGGCTATACCGCGCGTCGTAGGCGAAACGTAACACGCTCATCCAGACGCGCCGCTCGCAACGAGCAAGACCATTGCGGACGCCGTAGCAGACGACGCACGTGTCTCCACCCGGTACGGAGCGGCGGGCGAGGAGGACAGCGAGGCACGCTAAGAAATTTCTGTATTCACCCAAATTGACCTATTCGAGCCTAGATGGCGGTAGGGGTCTTTTGGGACATGAAACGGAAGGGCGAACGGAATGGAGCAGAAAATGATCTCGGGCACCTGGCCAAAGAAAATTACCCATTAAAAGGAGGCATGTAGGTCATCCTTACCCAATGGTGCATGCGCATGCGCGGTAAACGCGTCTAGTCATAGATCAGCAGTCAAATATGCAATTTCCTTGTCGATAGCAAAACAGATGACGCCCTGGCATTTTTCTTTCGTTACTCTATGGGCTTATATTATTTCGCGGATCGTTAGGTTGCTGTTTTCTGCTGATACTTGACAATTTCCGAATTCAGGCCGGCAAGTGCACATCATACAATGTACACTCATATGGCCACTGACTGCGCCTGTCACGTTTTAATGCCATGTGTATGTGTGTAATGCCGTTGGGTTTGTTGTAATGCCACTGGGTACGTTCGGCCGAAGCATAACCGCATGAAAACATGATTAGGCCATACAAGACACAAGTCCTCATGAAAATGAAGGCTTGAAGTGGTAAAATTTAGGATGCCACTGGCTGTCACTGGCTCCAGCAACGTTCCTTGTTCGACCCAGTAATTATTCACGTGATTTAGATAACCGCACCCCTGTAAACGCTGCACCCCCAACTTGGCAACCCAAAATTTGAAAAAAAAATCTAACAAAGAAGGTACAATATAGCGAGAGCTGCGCATTGACCTCTGATGCAATGGTGCATCCTGGGTGTGCACAAGTCAAGGCTGCGCTGGCACCATTTGCACCAAAAGGTTCAGTCCAGGGGTGCTATGCAGGATGCGCCGAGTTTGGCGAAACTCGGGATCTTCACGAGCTCTGGCGACACCCCAAGATGAAAGCACAAATCGTACCGAGACACACTTTCTTTCGACAAGCCTCCAGTTTCATTGGTTTATCTAGATTCACTCTGGGTGGCTATCATTCCTTGGGCGTTGCCTTCTGGGCGGTCGACAAACTGGGACTCACGTGACCATACCGTCGGTGCATGGTCGCGCCTTCTTTCACTTGTTTGTCGTTCCACCGAGTGCATTACAAGCACAAGCGAGTTATAAAACAAATGCATTTGGTACAATATTATTAGTTAGTTTAACGTGGTTTAAAAGCATTTTAAAGCTAACAAGATGTACACTGAATGTATATCCAACTAACTTGTAATTTAGTACGCTTCGCATTATACCACGAGGGAACGCTGTGGTGGCGTCATCACATACATTCATCGGGCGAGCATGGCGGCTAAGCATCGGAGAGGCCTAGTGTAAACAAACTCGTACAACGAGCTTGCAGTGCGCGACGTAGTGATCAGGCTCGACGATGACCACTATTTCTTGTATAGTTCTGTTCCTCCGTGAGCAATCTTTCCGTGCACCCAGAAAGACTGCGAATAGCTTAGGCGATATTACAGATCGCAACGCTGTTCACTGCACAATCCTGAACAAACAACTTATCCGGTGCTGCTTCTGCGAGTGCGCCGAGTTCCTCCACTCTGCGTGACTGCGAGCGTCACGAATATTGCATAGTGTGTGCAAAAGGAAGACAGCCGATGTAGCTACGATGCGACAAGGAGGTGGTGCCGACGATGGATCTCGCAACCAACACAGTGAAGGAGGCATCGACAAACTGCAGATAAGTATATTTCTACTGTTTCATATTTAGTATAATAATAGTGCACGGATTAAGTCACTTTCGTAGTAACGAACTCAATCTCCAGCAGTTTAAAAAAGGCATTGAGAGCCAATGAGTGTTCGTGCTTTTACATGTACGTGGGCCCGCGAAAATATGGAAAAGATAAAGGTAACCTTCAGTAACTTAGTGATATAACAGAAATTCATCAGTGACATTCAGCCCGCAGAATCTATGAGAGTATCTTTATCCAGGTGAAAAATCAATAGCAGGTACTGATATAAAGCAGGAAACTTGTACAAAAATTTCATGGGTTGAACTGCACATGGGAGGAATTTCCGAATCGTGATCGCCACGTTACCGATATCCTTGAAGAATGTTTAGAATCGTTGCATTCTACCGGTTATGCAATATGGGACATAAACCTGGAGGTTAACAAAGAAACTTGAGAAGTCGAGGACTGTGCAGAAAGCGAAGTAACAAAAATTGTTGGAGATAGCATTAAGGCAGGGAGACAGTGGCGTGGTAAACCGTGGCAACTGATATGCTAGTTGAGATTAAGAAAAAAAATGGAATCGGTGGGCAGGCTATGCACGTCTTCAATCACTTGTTGCAAATTTATAACAGGTGATTACATAAGTGTGACAGAATGGATGTCAAGGAGAGAGAACTGCAGCCGAGGATGGTAGAAAATTGCATAATGGGACAAAAATATGATTTTTGTAGGCATAGGATGCAATCAGCTCGCATAAGACGGGATTGTATGGGGCACCATTGATTTTGGAGTGAACAGAAATAGGTTTGTGGTGCTGACAGTAGAGACTCGTGAATGTGCGAGGACACCTCAGCTGTTAGCACACTAATAAACATTACAATTGGCTCTGAAAAAAAAAACCTGTTATGAAAAATAAAGCAATGTTGTCCCGACAAATTATTTTATTATGCATACACTAAAGGCTTCCACAGTTAAGGGCAGTTAGTACCAATAGTGCAATGAGCATTTTTATTTGTAAATAATGGTTTATATGCGATTGATTCATTCCAACAATCCACTTTTTTTGCAGCAGAACATTCTGTTGCTGGAGGCACTCAACCGCCTGGTGGCAGTAGGCGAGCGCCACGCGCGTGCTCTTGAGAGTGTGGCAGAGGTCCAGAGGGCTGCTCTGCAACAGTAGTATCGGTGCCCTGAATGCTTTCCAGTCGAACCCCGAGAACACACCTTATAAAGGAGCTTTCAGTTTCTTATTTTCTTTATTATTCAAGAGCTTCAATAAAATTATTGCAGTAAACAATGTGCTGTGCATATTGGGACACTTGTAACATGCACTTGATGTCTCTTCAAAATGGGCAAAAACGTAAGACAACCTGTGCCACTATTGGACCGTGTAAATGAAAAAGACACTAATGCAGCATATACGTCATTCTGCTGTTTGTTCTTTCTGTGTGCAAGAATACAGTGGGTGTTGGTTAGCCACAAGATGAACGGTGTGCGTATTTCACAATGAAGTCGGGTAACGGCATGACCTTAATAATGCTATCACCTATAGACTATGCACATGAATGCAACACTCCCCAATTTAAACATGCCATTACATGCATGTTCGATACTACATATTCTTTAACAGTGTCATATATTTGCATGTACTAATTTTCACACAGCTTAAGCTCATGCATAGCTCACTTGTGATGCATCCATTTTATAGGCCAAATAATTGTACACTTTGTCCTTTTCTGTTGTATGAAAAGCGGCATCCTCTAGTCGGATACAACTTCACAAGACAGGAGAGGCTCCGCCCAGATGACCAAAGCGCAGCAGCCGATTGCCTCCACGTCTAAAGAAAGTCCCTCTCCAATGAGCGGCTATTAGTGCGTCCAGCGGCACGACGTCAGTGTAGAGTGTGTGCCCATTGGTGCAGGCTTGTGTTCACCTGCCGTTGAAGTGCAGGTTCTGCGGCCTCCTAAAGGTTTATCCAGCTATAGAATCACGTAATGCCTTGCACTGGTTGCATAGACCTTAGCAACTTGATAGCACACAATGATCAGGAACAGAAATCTATAAAGGCACCCAAGCAAAGCTGGCTGGCCACACTTCCATTATGAGGGGCTGCAAACAGTTCTCGCCAAATATTCCCATGACATCCTTGAAAAAGAAGTGGTGTTTGGCACTTTAGAATCAAAAACAGATTACAGTGAATTTTGTGTACCACGTTAAAACAAACTGAGCTTGGTTATCTCTACAGCATGTAATGGAAGCTTGTGCTTCACATAGGGAAGAAAGTGCTCTGTCTAGTACAATTGTCGAGTTCGCTGTGGCACCTATTATGTCATTAGTGTCAACATACAAATTTTCAAAGGCCATTCATTTCACCATTATTTTTGTATGACGGTTCTTTGAATCAGTTGCTTGTATTACATGAGCAGGTGGATTTGAAAGCAAAGCTTTGTTTGCAAACCTTCAGACTTCCATAATTGTGTGGCAAGGCACTGGCATGGTGTCGAATAGCTCACGCTTCCTCGGTCCTGCACCAAAGAGGCCCAATGCTCTATTTGAAGTTGGATCGTGCAACAATTCGACAGCACACAAAGAAGAGTAAGACACACAGCAGAGCGTTCTGCTGTGTGTATTTCTCTTCGTTGTGTCCCATCGGATTGTTGTGCAATTCAGCTTCAAGCTTCTATACCAATACAACGAGTCTTCAACCTCACCAATGATCTAGTTATTAAGCCACAATGGCGCACATCTTTGAAATGTCCCAACACGAATTAGCTCTCCAACAAATCACCAAAAGCATAAAATTTTGCTGCACAGGTATATGCACGTGCCATATTCTGTACCACTAAACTTGCAGGAATCAAAGGGGCAAGCATTAACCAGCCTTATTGCTGCCGTTACCATCATCATGACACCAATAGAAAGACAGTGCTGCGTTTCAGTAAAGGGAGTGCCAGAGGGAAAGGCGTGACAGCGAGGCTTACAATAAAAATAGCAGTTACAAGACATGTTCAATGCCAAAATATGCTGGATAGCACTCATCCTACTTTGGCATTGTGGCAAGCTTTTACACATTTGAGCATGTCACAGTACGTGTAATCATTGCTCTAAAGCTGTACAAAAGGTCTATTCGCTCTGCGATCTTTATTTTCATCATGGTGGGTTAAGGACCCACTTTTCATTGGCATCTGCACCAAATTTCCCCCGATATGTAATTTTGCCTTGATGGTTCACGACATCTTCACGCACACCGAGTTTTGCAGAGCATTGGATCTGCATTGTTCTACTGCTGAAGAATTAGAGCCCCATTATGAGAGGAAAATAGACGATTTGTCCATAAAGAATAACGCTGGCCCCCCACAAGAAAATACACTGAACCACTGGCACATGCACCAACAGTGAACACAGCAAACACTCTGAAGTAGTTTCTTCATGCAAGCCAGTACACTAAGATTCTCAATGCATTTTCATTTTGCCATAAATGCAGAGGCACAACTGGCTTGGCGCAACATCTGCACCTCGCACTGCAATGAATTGTGCAATGCCTTACTGTTTCATAGTGTGGCCGATAGATGACGCATGACCAAAATTCAGCACTATGCATACTACGTAACTTGTACTAAGTAATCTCATAAAAAACCCCAAGTTCTTTATGAGATTAGCATTCACAGGGTACTACTTCACACAATTTGTGATAACCATTTATCTGTTTATACTTCATTAACCTCTTTCCCCAAAAAGTGAGCCATGTGGAAGGCACCCTGATAGACAAGTACAACAATCGGTAAAAAGTCAGCAACCAGCGAAAAAGTCAGTATCATAGGCTGCCGCATGTGTGATGTAGGTAACAGAAAATTTAAGTCGGCTGCACAGAAGTGACAAATTTGGCAATATGGTGCGTCTACACATTGCTTCAATGCTAATCACAGTAACGCTGACATTGACGGCACCTTAATTCCTACGTACGTTCCGTCGACACACCCGACTACGTTCGTAATGTTTCCGCGAAGTAAGAAGCGTTCTTTTATAAATGCCCGCTCAGCCGCAGTCTTCGGGAAAGCCAGCCACCGCTTCCGCACTGCCGCATCATTAAGCGCATCAGACATCTCTGACACAGAGGCTCACAGTAGTTTTATGACGTCCAATGTAGCGCTCGGCGCCGACGCTTCTTTGAAAACTCCCAGTCCCGTAGAAACGGAGAGCGCAGAGGAGTTGCTCTTCGACGGTGAGCGAATGAAGCCCGCCACGCTGTCTCCACAGACGAGAGTCTTCGCCTAGCTCGTCACACAGCCAGCGCACTGATGTCTTCGACAGGCGGTCATGTAGGTGAACGGGTCCAGACGGTCATACTGACGCTTGCTGCCGCTGGCTGCAATAACACAGGCTGCTGCTGCCACCGCCATGTTCCCGAGTTGAACTCGGAGGGGGTTTCGCGATGTACGAGTTTAGCACGAGTTCGCCTGTCAATCAAAGCCAGAGGTCACGCCCCGCGCGAGGCATGTAACTCTTGTGCGCGCACCCACCACGGTTGGGCCACGCCCAACTTATCTTTCGGCAACAGCAACGCGGTGCCGAGCTGAGAGGCATCAACAATATTCACCACCGACATAAAACACGCACACTGTCATCGGTGATGTACTGCGCACTACAATCAAAAACAAAGCGTTAACTGTCGCTGGCTTATGCATATATCTTCTCGGGCTGAGAGGGCCCCACAGCACGGTTTCATTGCCTGCATTGTGGCGACGTAGCGCACAGTAAATAATTATCGGCACGTCACTGTAGCTGCTTGCAAGGCGTCGATGCGCCGAGGGTGACGACGATGCTGAGTGCGTATCGCAGCAGTCGTTTGAGACGGCTGCTCTGTCATCGGTGATGTATCGGAGCCACAACGTCGTAAACACGATCAGCGGCCGAGAATAGCTCGCTGTTCTAGACCCAATGCAATGGCATTTCTTCATCACAAGCACTGAGCACTCAACAGTTCCAACACCTTCCTCAGTTCGAAGTCTCATTTCATAACCGCACACAAGAGCCCTCACCTGCCAAAATGCGATTGCTGCGGTGTCGTTACGATATCCTTCTGCCTTTTCTTCTGCGATCGCTGCTGGCTCCAGCATAAGTAATCCGCAAGCACCTTGGTGCGCACTAAACACTCAAATACTGCGTACATGCGCTCAGAGGCACTTTCAGTGGGCAAGCGATGACAAGCGATGAATTGTGTCGAAGGGATGCACGCACTTCTTCGCAATGCATCGCCGAGGCTTCGCGCACAAAGATAAACTGCTACATTTTCACTAAACTGCGTCACTACGGGCACTACGGACCGCCATTTTGCAGCGACAGCCGTTGCTCCCGTACTTATGACTAGTGTGTCGTTTTTAGTTCGTAAAGCGGGGGCCTTAAGGCGCCTGCGATGAACAGCCGTACCGCGGCGCTGCGTTTCTATTCCCCTAATAGAGAAAGAGTGGTGATCAGTGACATTATTGAGAATAGCACTGTAGCGCCCCTAGGCGACTACTCACCGTATGAACCGCCTCGTGCGTGCGACCGGTCCAATGTATTGACTTCTAAGCTTTCGACTCACTGTCGCCACTCGCGGCAATAAGTGCAAAATTTAATAATTTGCTCGATCTCCGTTTGTCATCAGAAATTTCTAGCATTCAAAACGAAAAACAGACACTTAAAGAAATAAAAATGTTCGTTATTTTATTTGTTGTATTTTAACGTATTCGTTTGAACGAAAGCCTAGGTGCAAGAATGCGCCGCATGTACCCTGTTCGCATTCGATCGAGGATAGAAAGATAGTTGCCGAAAGAGGAGGCACGCCCTTGACGCGCCCGGGAAAGGCGTGGCAAGCGGCTCACGGCAAGTGTGCAGACAGACAGCGGCACAGTCACAGTATTGCTAAGTTGCGATAATCCGTTGATAACAATACGCGGCGCTGGCGCGCTTCGTTGTGCAGCCTTCTGCGCTTGAAACGTGGAAGCAGCGTGCCGCGCATGGTGCGCTCATGTTGTCATACGCGGCTTTTTGTCTACATATTTTTTTGCCTGCAGCCTTTGCGCGTTTCCCGCTATCTCCGTTCACTGACTGCCGTCGAGCAAACTCGGGTAAAACTCGGGTGAACGAGAAACTCGGCGCATCCTGCATAGCACCCCAGTGTAAAAGCCGCACCTCGTGAAAAGTGTGAAAGAAGGTGTAGCCCTTACACGAGTCCATACGGTATCCTACAACGCTTGACATAGTTGCCGTCGACCCCGTGCCGAAACAACGCCACGCGACAGCCTTTTGTAACGACCCGTTTAATTTTCCATTCTCCTTATTAGCAGTTGTGCGGAACGACCGACGCCGTCGATAGCGGTGGCGTGGGGGCGTCCGAGCCGAAGACGATGGGCAAAATGTATAAAAAACAAATGAATCGTTGGAAATCACGGCGCCTGGCTTACTCTGCCTGTATCAGCACACTGATTGCTGCCAGGCGAAACGCACTTTGCAAGCCCCACGATTGTCGGCGCCTCGTGCTGTAGTACGCATTATTATCTCTACGCGGGTGCAGCCCAGTCCAGCGAAACCGAGCTCTTGCTAAAGCTATGCACTCTCCCGACAAATGCTGCCTCCGACAGCCAGCCTCCAGTCGTGGTGCCGCGTTGAAAGCGCTGCTGGAGGAGCGTCGCCGTCGTGCCATGACTCGGATATTTGCTTAAGTGGCTGTGCCGCATGCTATAGCAAGGGCTGAGCGATTCTTTAGGCACTGTAGTAACTATGAATGACGAGTGTATCTTACTTAAATTCCTGTAAATTTTTCGCGGCATCAGCTGTCTGAAGTTGTACGTTGACCGCCTGCGAATTCATTATATAGCTGAAATTGAATTATAAACTGTAATTAATAACAGCATACTTGATTTGATTACGAAATTAAAGTAATTTAATGTTCAATCTATGTCTATTTAAAGACACACGGAGAGTACAGGACCCGTATGGGGGGGGGGGGGTAGGTATGGGGATGGGTGTTATGCGTTCCCAAAAGACGCCGTGGGATACATGCGTCATTTCTCCGAAAGCCTTCCTCGCACACTCTGGGAAAATATTATCGTGAACATCAACGCATTTCACCGCAACCTTAGGAGACGAGCGTTTCGAAGACGAGGCTGACATTGGGATTCTTAATCGATCATGCCCTGAGCGCTGGAATTGCAACTTGTCTGTACAAACTCAAGGAAGAATGACGCAAACGAACAGGGACGAGAACACGGACGAGCGCCGACTACATCCTGCGCTCGTCCGTGTTCTCGTCCCTGTTCGTTCGCGCCATTCTTCCTTGAGTATGGATAACCAACACTCCCAGCAGTCAGTACTTCTATGTCTACACAAGTTGGTGCTTAAAATGTGATTGGTTAATCTTTGGTGACCAGTTGGCTTTCGGGCCACCACTGCTGCTGTGACAAAGGGAAGTGCGCGAGGTAGAACAAACTCTGCTCACGACTATAGAAGTCGCCTCCTTAGCCGACTCGTCACCCGCCACCATCACGCGCATGTCCACTGCCGGGACGGCTCCCGCAGTAAATGTAGTGGCTCATCACTACTGAGCCGCCGCAAGCTCATAAATGACTACCGCTTAGTGCAAAGATCGAATTTCATAGGGGAAGATGTGAAATTTAAGTAACACGGGATGTAGTTGAACAAGGAATGTCTCTGAAGCCAACGTTTGGACAAGAGGAGCTGTCAAAGACAAGCCCCTTTATTGAAACGTTAGCTCCAGTGAATTTCTTGTTCAGCTACTGCTCATAGCTTAACGCCTGACATATGCAGTCGAGCACAACCCAATACCACCACCCCCACTTCCTCAGACGGCGGCCAGTCCTTGCTTTCTGGCGGCGTCTTCGGCCATCCGGATGGTCCATAGCTGCTCTTCTGGGTTCAAACTGAGCAGCAAACTCACCGACTGCTCGGCCGTAGTTGTGATGTCTGTAGTGTTAGTGTTGTGGGTGTTGGTGGGTGAGGCTTTGGGGCATTGCCAGATCATGTGATCGACGTCAGCGCGGGCCTCGCACACTTTGCAGAGTGGGGAGTATGCATCGGGGTAAATGCGGTTGTATAGCACGGAGTTAGGGAAAGTTCGCGTCCGAAGTAGTCGCCAAGTGGTGGATTGAGATTCGTTCAGTGTTTTGTTTGCTGGGGGATAGCGTAACCGGTGTCTGCAGTAGTGGAGGAGGATTTCTCTGAACGTGACTATTTGGTCCTGCGCGTGACCGCGAAGCAGCACATAGGGCTCGTCAGGAAAAAGAGTGTTCCAGATTCTATATCGGTCATTCGCCACGTGTTTTTTCGGTTCACAGGCAAGTGGCCTGCTCGAGAAAGGATACTAAGAACTGCCAAGTTACGAAGGAATCAAACAAATAGCTATAGGCGATGGCTTATAGATGATGAGTTCGTCGACAATGGCTTACGAACGATAAAGCATTAATGCAAGTTCCACGTGACGAGGACCTCCACGTTTTCATATAGGTGCACGTCAATGCCGCAGGGCAAGGTGAGGAAAAAAAACATAAAATGGTTGAAATCATAACATTGCCAATATCCGAGGTTGTGCGACAGCGGTTGTTCGCCCTATGCCAAAAATGTAGTAATTCAAGGCCGGATAAAGAGCTCTGAGAAAGTGGATGCGGAACACAGTCGTGGCATTCGACAAACGCCTAAGCGAGCAGGGAACATATGCGAAATCAGAGAAGTGTACCAAGGGAAAACGACCTCAAACTAACTGCCAATAGGTCATTCCATGCCAGACGCACCCGCCGTAAGCTAGACCCGCTTCAATTTTTTAATGTGACTTATTACTACATTTAGTGAAATGCATTTATAGATATATCTTTGGCGAAAAAAAAAATATCTGCCAGAGCATCATTTGAACTGCCCAACAAAATTCATGACATGGTACGCGAAAGTTCAACCGCATGAGTAAGGACACGTGTTGTGGGTAATTGAGAGAAATACTATTTTGGTATGTCGCTCCTATTCTGGGATTCCATCTGATTGATATTTGCTGTATATAACTTCGAAGCAACACGTCCAGTTTGGAGCAAGTAAGAATTTTTTAAATAGAAATTGAACGTTTATTTTAAGTCATTTAGCATACGTGTATTGGCAGCCTCAAACATGAGTAATTCGCCAAAGCTATGAACAAGAAGCGCAATATGTACGAGAAAAATAGTCCCAAAGGCTGCGTCTCACGTTTCGTGTTAGACATCGAGTACGTCGCCTGCAACTCTGGGACATTCCTGATTGTCTTTTTTTTCTTTTTGACGCCATTTTTCTGAGCATAGTAGGTGGTTGCATCATAATGTCTATAGGGCGGCTGAAGAGTAGAATCTCATGGGGTTAGCTTATAATTGATTGCACGCTTTACGCACACGGAGACAGTCCGATATCTTTCCATTAACCCTCTCTAAATGGTAATATTTTACCCTCATTTATTCGCCTTTTTCTATAGGCTGAAGATGTAAGCAGTGAACCACTACACAAATTACTTTTGAAAAAAATAGCCATCTAAAGTAAAGGTTATTGAACAGTGCGGGAGTGCCTATTTCCGGTCCGTTCATATTTCGCCAGCTTTTTTTTCTCACTAGGCACGCAAGTTAGGCAACAACATTTTCAAATAGTTCAGTTCATATGATGTGCCCTCAAACATTAATCGTCGAACATGTAAGCGAGAAATGGGCGTGCAACGAAACATGGAATACGAAGAAAGAGGATTACAGCTCAACTATCATCGAGTAGCTGCTGACGGAGGCACGAGAACCTTCAAAACAGGCAAGCCCATACACCGGTGAAGCTTTCGAGTTGACCGCATAGGTGCTGGGCATACTGGCGTTTAATGTCCTCACTTGAGTTACTACCGACCGTCCACGGTCTCTACTGACCATGCAACCATGCCACAGCCATTTGCGTTTTCATCTGATTTACTACCTCTCATATTGATCCCAGTGTATTTTTCCGCGCGTTCACTTATATTTCTAAGACGGGGGCACATTTTCAGACGTTCTGCCACTAACGTTCACTTGGAAGTAACAGATTCATCATTAAAAAAGAAAAAAAAGGGAGGAGTTAAGATGCTGGAAGGATTTGAAAGTAGAGTTAAGGCAGCATTTCCGCAGTAGCACCTAGTAGAAATAAAATATTTCGCTTAGCAGGAGAGCCATCTTTATTTCTAATATATCTTTTGACCAAAATTAGATATTGTGCGATTGCGCACTTGGGAGGAAAGCGCAATCTTTGTGGATATTATCTCGGGTGCAGTTAGACTGAATAGGCACGAACGCTATAGCTGATATGCGGTCATTTCTCCAACGTGGGGACCTAAGTGTGCGGGAGTGCCACCCCCACAACGTATTTTACCAGCTGGACAGAAATAAAACATGTAAGTAACAAACTATTTAGGGAGTTGCAAAAAGCCCTAAAAACAGTAGTGATATATATGGCATCCTCACACGGATACCTATATACACTCGGGCATCGGGCGAAAGGTACCAGCAATGTCTGAGTAATTGCTACATGTCTACGCTAAATGCTACATTGCTATGCGTCTACTACTGCTGACGTCAACGTAATTTTGCGTCTGCCTCTAAAGCGTGCACTGCCGCATGCCTAGCTACATTGCAGAAAAGATATCTTGTGGCGATGCCGTCAAGTTCGCGTGATCGGGTGCATACTTCCTTGTTGCGAAGCAGCGTAATGAACTCCAAAAGTTGCGTAGCAAGTGAACTAACGATACAAAAATCTGTAAGGACAAGAGCTATGGGTCTCCACAAGATGAACCAGTAAACAGTGATTCTAGCCGAGACCTAAAGAGATAGTCGAATATTGTTGTGTGAACTGCTCGTTTGATGAGTAGTAAGCGTAAGATACCCAGGCAGGGTTCCAACGTAATTAACATGGTAGGTGATAGCTAAGGAAACAACGTGTAAAATTGGAAGTGAGCTGTTCGCTCTCGGGCGTTTTCTCTAGATGTATGAATACATAGGACTACATACTACTAAAAAGTCGTAGATGTGATAAAGACAGTAAGAGTACTACGAAAAAGAAGATATGCTGCGATGAAGAAAGAGGGAGAGAATACAGCACATGGAAAAGGAACGGAGGGTAATTCAAGTAGTAATCTGGTTTGTTGCGCCCTATCTTCACGTTCATTTCCTGCTTTCCTCTGCTTATGAAATAGCTGGCCAAACGTCGAGTAAATATAGCTAAGCTTGATTAAATTGGCTGGCTCTTAGACTTAGCGATGTCCTGACGCTACAGTACAAGCTATAGTAGCTGACTGCGAACAAATAAACTTCTCGCTATAATGCATGGGGCACAGGCTACGATCTCGCCGTGCGTTCCAACGTACTAGTCGCATAGTCAATGTCTTACTATAGTCATACTACTATAGTCGTACTAGTCAATGTGCCATGCCACAAGTCATCCACTATTTTCCCCGCTCCTTCTCTTTCACGTACCTACTCTCCGATACGATGCCCAGGCGCTGAATGGTCCAGTTTGATTTTTTCCTCGTAGCGATAGCCAATGATAGGCACGGCAGTTATCGAGGGCTCTAGAGAAATAAACGCGCAGGAAAAACATATAGAAATCTTGTGTCGATTAAAGCAGATTTAAGGGCACCTCTCTGGTTATAGCACCATTTGTGGCAGGTGTCCTCACCTAATATTCCACCTTAAAACCGAGAAAGTCGCCTCATAATGGCGCAACACGTACGGCTTTCTCTCGCGTTGCTAGGGGATTCACGGCGAGTCTGCATGGTGACGCGAGCATGAGCTGCAGCCACTGCTGCATGCGTGTGGACTGGTTTCGCCGCCTCTCGGCAACTAAAGAAACCATCGTATAGCGGGCAGAACAGCTGGGCGACTTCACGGGGTCGCGGTTAATGTGAAAAATCGAATTCGCTATTTCGCCTTGACAGAAAACACGAGATGGTTTTGCATTATTGAAACATGAAACACAAAGCAGCCCAGCTTGCGAAGGCTCCGTGCTTCGTCTTCAGTATGTTCGACTCGTAATCCACGCCGTTTTGTTGACGACAGGCGGCGTAACCAATTGACGTGCATGCCATGTGTACGCAGCAGCTCAATTGTGACGATACGGCGGTGCTTTTCTTACTTCTTCCAAGCGAATGAAGAAAGCAACGATGACAAGTTTTGCGCTGAAAGATGTGGACTGGAAAAAAAATGCGACCTTGTAGCGAAATCCTAGTGGAAACAGAACTGCGGCAAGCACGGTATTTTTTTTAACGCGAACCGTTCCAAGCGATTGTTTCTCATACTGCCGGTCACTATCCCAAAATGGGCCATGAGCCTTTTTCTGGGGGTCATGGAGGGTCCAGAAAAGGGTCCAGGTTATAACTATAATTATTGACGCCCATGCCTTCTACCAACCTTAGACGTCAAGCTCTACATCATAGAGAATTAGTTATCTAACTAAAGATGTTCAAAGGCACTGCCATATTGCTACTTTTAGCTTTGGTAGCTATACAAAGATTTAGATTATGCAAAAAACAAGTATTTTCACGTAGCACGTTCGTGTGGCCAATTTGTAAAGTTCATTCCGGTTGTTTTTATTGCGATAGCAATCATATGGACACCCCAGGCGCATTTCCGCCGTCGGCGTCGCCATCGGCGTGATGTTCCGCATAAAATCCGAGGACGATAACATCGTCGCCGCGTCCCGTATGGGCACGTTGCAAGTGCTAGGCGGCGCCCTGTCTTTCCGACCCCTAGCGCCATCTGACGAATAGTTGCGCGAATGCGGTAGGATTACTCACGGCGTCAGCAGCTCGCGCTGCATGTTTGGCGCCCTGTCAAACGGTAGCGATCACGCGAAACAGCGTGCCGATAGTAATTTTAACCGGGTTTCGGGAATTACAAGATCTTGACAGCTTTTTTCGTGAAAAGAATTTAGAGAAAGGAAGTCGTCTATTTGAAGTGGGGCACGTCTACGACGTGAGGAAAGTGTTGAACTCGCACTGATCGGAAGTGACTGCTAGGTGTATTCCGCAAACGAAAAATAACGCACCAGCGAGATGCGTGAAGCTGAGCGTAAGTTACTTCGTTATCTACGGTGTGGACGCATGAAATTATAGGTGACATTGATTCTTGAAGATCGGCGACAGCAGACAAATCCTAGCGGGGAGCTGCGATTGCCGTGCTGGCATCGCAGGGAAGTGCAAGGACGCCGCGGTAGTTTCCTTGTACGTACAGGATGGCAAATGCGAATCCAAAACATCTTATCCAAGAATGTGGGGGCATCGCAGGGAAGTGCAAGGACGCCGCGGTAGTTTCCCTGTACATACAGGACGGCAAATGCGAAACCAAAACATCTCATCCAAGAACGTGGGGATTACGAACGACTCGTAAGAGCTACCCGAGGTATTCTAACGTTGCTCTCCCCAAACACAAGTAAAGGTGAGGAACTTACCAGTTGTGTTAGGCTACGCTGGGAAAATATTTTCGCCCAAGTTACTGAAAGTGCGATACTTTTATGTTGCGATTTTTCAGTGCGTGCAAAGGAGGTTCCAATAAATCACGTCGTCAAAAATTTTGGTGATCTCAACTGCCCCTTAGTTGATATGCTGGGCGCAGAAGGGTGTACGCCAGCTCAGCCAGTTGCAACCCCTCCTCAAATCTCTCAGCAAGCCCTAGCGCTGTTTGAATGGGAGAGGATTGGGAAAGAGTTCCACACCTTTACTGCGGTACAGTGTGGAAACAAACTACTTTGTTTGCTACATATCCTGGTACGCACTGCATGTGTTCCGTTGCTGCCATCATTGCTGTAAAAGCAAATAATTCAGCGTTAACGCACCTGGCATAACGCCGGAACATAAAACAGCTTATGCCGTCGGACGAGCGCTATCCAGTGTTGACGCCGTTCCGCTTCATACGGTCGGCTTGGAAACCTGTAAAACTTTGTTCATCGTGAGTTGATGTACGTGCTGTTGCAGCCCACTACGCAACAGCTCGGGTTGCACTTTCGCATTGCTCAGAAGAGGCAACAGCTACGCGCGAAACAGTGCACAGACAGGCTTTCCGAAAGCAAGCGGGCCGGTCGTATCCTGCCGGTTCCGCGCTATAGCAGGCGCGGGAACTACGTTCGCAACCTGCCTATGTTTACGTGCGAATGAAAGTAAGCGAGGGCAGCCCCTAATCGCCGTTCAATATGGAGCACGCAAGGAAACAAAGCTCAGTGGAAGCGCGCCTTCTTCCGTCTCGCGAAAGGCCGGGGGCGGGGGTATGGGAGGGAGGGAAGGGGGCAGCCTTGTTCTCCGGTAGCAAGAGGGTATTTTGTGACCGCGCGCAAGGGAAAGCGATGATCACGGCTCAGTCTCGCGCGCGCAAGGAAGGAAAGCGGTGAGGCAGTGCGGGAGGGGGCGGCGGCGTTCTACTCCGGCAGCAACTGCGTAATTTGAGTGGCCACGCGTGCTCTACCTTGAAAGCGATCTACGGGCTCATACCTTTGTACGTGCTATCCTTTCGCCGCTCAGATTGCATTGAAGCGATAGACAGCACGAAGGTCGCTTCATTAGCTGTTGCTGCTACGCTTCCACGCGCTTCGACGCGCCAGCATTTTGACAACGAGTGTCCGCGGTAATCCAGAGCGATATGTTCATGTCTGCCTGTGCGCAGATAGCATGCTTGTTACTTAGTAATTAAGCGAATGTTTGTAAGTTGATACACATAAAACTACTATCCTTAATTTGTATAGCTGCCTACTAAACTGCTATCGCAATCGATGATACGCCTTTCAGACGAAACTCCGACTTTTTTTTTTTAGAAAGATGCGATGGTTATTTATAGCATTTTGATGGAAAATTTGCGGTGTGGGAAAAATGCGCTTGAAGGCACGTGAACTAGATGGCGCCATCATACTAAGAAAGGCTCGGGATCGCATTCATTGCAAGTGAATCGCATCGTATTGACTGCGTATGCGCGCTTGCACAAAGTAGCAACTTTGCAACGCCCTTGAGTTACCAATTTCAGTGCGGGGGTGCTGTAAGGAGCTTTTACTCGAGAGTTAATTGTTATGTTGGCCATATGCTTTAAAGTGTCCACTTTTCTCTACGCACTCCTTCGTTTAGCGGTGCGAGACAACGTAATTTTGCTTGAGAGGTAGCCCAAAAAATGCAATCGGATTTAATTTCCGTGTCTGAAGTACTGAACTGCATCGTTTTCACTGAAATGCACATGGAGGAAGAAAAAAAATTTATGGGGGGGGGGGGGCAGACGTCACTTCGCGAAGCTAAGTGAAGCCAGAAGTTGGCGTTGCTCTGCCACCAGGTCGGCCGGTTCTCCTCTCTTGTTTACATATCCCGCGAAACCACGCCGCGCTGTGCTGAACCGGGCTTCTCGGACGCGCGCGCTTCGATGCAATCTTAAGAGGCAGCTTTAGCTCGAGTGCTCCTAGCTAAATACATGTAAAACGAGAATTCTTTTTTCTCGGCAACCACTGCATCAAATTTGACGAGATTTGTTGTATTTAAAAGAAAAACATAAAATCTAGTGACTGTTGGTTCTGAATTTTTGGGTTAGGTTGTCAATTTTTTACTAAAGATTGGCGAAAATCCAAAATTTTCAAAGAACAGAACTATAATGTTTACAACTCCGTAACTCATAAATGAAAAACGATAATACAATTCTGTGAAATACATCTAATAGTACACCCAAAGCGGACAAAACTGATATATTACACATGAATGTCAAAAAATTTAATAACATGGAAATACAGCTTTTGCAGAACCCTTGTAAACAACGTAATAAATTCACGTAAGAAGTAAAATGACATATGGAATTTGTCCGCTTTCAATGATCTAATGATGCCGTTCACAGAACCGCGATATCTATTCTTGATGCAGAGCTATGAATTTTTTAAAATCGTGCTTTTATTTTTTTCAAGCTTCCGAATTTTCGAAAATTCTTCTAACAAAATTAAGGCCCTAAATCGAAATTCCGCTTCCAACAGTCACTAGAATTTAACTTTCTCTCGCAAATGCAACAAATTTCGTTAAAATCGGTCCAGTGGCTATCTCAGGAAAACATTTTTGCGTTTTACATGTATTTGAATTGGCCGCGTCGGAGTTGGGCCCGAGCTAAAGCTTCCTCTTAAACCAAAGGATATAATCGCGATGTCCCATCGCATTACCGTTACCGAAGTCATGTTGAAAGAAGTTCATAATGAACCTCGCAAATTGGGCCATGAGGTCGAATCGGCTGCTTTCACCGGCTTTCATGAAAATAAACATGGTTTATCAGCCCAGCCAGCTAAACTGTTATCAACCGTAGGTACCGGCCGCTGCCCAGTTAATTTTAGAGCGCAGCTCTTTGGCGTCCGTTCCTGGGTTTCGCGTCGTCGTCGGCGTTGTCGTCGGCCTCGTAACCAGCTCCGCCCCCCTTTCATCCCCCCAGCGCTAGCAGCGACCGACTGATACCGCTGGATGCCGCTGACGCCGCTAGAGAGTCAAGATAACGTGACTGCATAGAACACCGTCGCCGCCATGCAGAAAGAGGAGGAAAGGGTCCCCCCCCCCCTGTTCTTGTGTGGCGGATAGGGTGCTCTTCAGTTGCCGACGCGCCGGTTATTTCACGTAGGCCCCGGCACGTCGACGAATACGTGACCACCTTCCCACGGCTAGACCTGGTTCTTAGCGCTGCGGAAGCGAGGGTATCATATTGTTTGTGTCGGCATCGGCGGCGTTGTCCCTGAAACCAACTCCGCAGCTGGGGTTGACTCACTATCGGCGTCAGCGGCATCAGTCAGTCGCTGCTATCTCTTCCCTCCTCCCTTTATCGTGTTGTCCGCTTGCTGCGCGCGCTTCTGCCCCCATCGTTTGCCGCTGGGTGTACACGCCGCCCCCCTCCCCCCTCTTCCTGCTAGTCTCCGGTTGTCAAAGCGCCGGCTCGAACTTAATTCCTTTCTTCGCTCCTTCTCCAATGCAACCCCTGTGCGGTGGCAATCAGAGAGCCAGATCGGTGGCGGCGGATCTGTATATGTGCACCGCCCGAGCCGAAATTGCCGCTGCCGTTCGCCCTGTGCGGTGGCAATCAGAGAGCCAGATCGGTGGCGGCTTGACATAAAGACAAACAGCAATTTCCTAACACTTATGCGGGAGAACATCCCGTTCCTCTCGCTCGTAACGCGTCCCACGGCTGTGACAACCTCGCGAGGCACTTGTATAGATCTCGTCTTTGAGAATCAAGCATTGGTGTACCAAGTCGAACATATATCAGTCTATTTCTCCGACCACAAAGCTTCCTTCATGACTGTCAAGAACTATTAGTGGAGTCTTTGTTAAAGGAATACGTGTGAAAAATAATAAAAAAATTCTGTGATAGCGCATACATGTGTTGCTCGATTTCTTTGCCTCAATCTATCGAAAAGGTGAAACAGCTTATTTGCTGCGCTCAATTTCGCATTAGGAAGTAACGTAATCGTCGGTAATTTTTTTGCGTGTTGTTTAAAAAGGTCACTTTTATCGATCCCTTCTAGTTGCTTCTCCCTGCTCGGACTTTCTGGGGCTCTTAGATGGACTTGCGAGCTAGACACCTGTCAATACGAAAAAAAAGTGCGCATTCTCGCTGCACTGCAAGAATGCACTGGAGACACACCGACCCATTTGCGATCCATCTGGAGTTTATGACCACAAACAGGCATTCTCGCTGTAGTTTGAGGAGTCGTCGTGCTTTATTCAACAAATTTTAGGTGGCCGCGCATCACTACGACAGCGCGCCAGCGAGGAGGGAGAATGTCATTTCTGACTCCGCGTTTAGATTCAAGAGAACGTCACACGTATCGTTAACCGTGAGATTGAAGTGTAAAGTCCAGCCCCCCTTCATCCACGAACCCGTGACGGTACCTTTGACCAAGCGGTCCTCAGTATTTCCTTTATTGAAGCAGTTTTGCGGCAAGACATTGCAAACCTTGGCATACCTACCGCCTGCTCCCGACCTGATTCGGCACGCATTCCCATGTCCACAACCTGTAATAACCAGTATTTTGCTCCCAATCCTGCTGAATGGCGAACCCAAGACGACAAACCGATCTGCTTCCGCTGCCACCACGTTGGTCATGTATCCCGCCACTGCCGCACCACCTGGATGCCGCCGTACTGGAGCTGATTCCCTGCTCCTCGCCCATACGCCGACGCTCGCCGTTATTTACCTCGCCATCTGTACCCTACTTCAGATGCCCCTGACAGCCGCTCCGTGCGATCGCCGTCGCCTCAACGCCGCCGCTCCCCGTCACCCCAGCCTCGCCGCTTTTCCTCGCCAAGTCGACGGACGGAAAACTAGGCCATGCAGCTCTTGGAGGTAGTGCTGCATCACGTTCGTCCTGTCCAAATCCTCCGTTGACGCTCCTCACCAACACGAACCTAATGGAAGTAGACGTAGATGGTGTTCCTTTGACGGCATTAATTGATACTGGAGCCCAAGTGTCCGTAATGAGCGCTAACCTATGTCGTCGCCTCAAAAAAGTTCTTACGCCTGCCATCACTCGAGCCGTACGCGTCGCCAATGGCGCCACTGTTGCCGTCAGAGGTATGTGCACTGCTCGCATTGGAATTGCTGGCCGCCAAGTTCCAGTCCTGTTCAGCGTGCTGACCAGTTGCCCTCATGACCTAATCTTCAGGCTCGACTTTCTGACTACGCATTCTGCCCTCATCGACTGTTTCAAAGGTACGCCGTGCCTCGAGGTTCCTCTTCTTTCAGACGTTCGCCCCGAACAACCGAACACCCTTTGCACTATAATGTTTGTTCTCTTACCTCCAAAAGCCCTAATCTTCGTAGAATTGGCCTCGACGGCAACCATGCCTGATGGCGACTATGTCGTCGCACCTATTCGTGATTCGTAGACCTTCGATCTGGTTATTGGCTGATTTCCGTCGATGAGTAAGACCTAGAAAAGACTGCTTTCGTCACTCCAGATGGCCTCTACGACTTCAAGGTTATGCCTTTCGGTTTATGCTATGCCCCCACCACGTCCGCACGGATGATCGACTCTCTGCTTCAAGGTTTCAGATGGTCAACTTTCCTTTGTTACCTCGACGACGTCCTTGTGTTTTCTCCTACACTTGAGACGCACATTGAGCGCGTCGCAGCTATCCTTGACGTATCCAGCTATCCTTCCGCAAGGCTGTGCTCCAATTAAACTCATCAACGTGCCACTTCGGGCGCCGGCAGATTACAGGGCTATATAGGCCAGCTTCCACAGTACAACCCGACCCGGAGAAGGTTCCAGCAGTAACGGCTTTTCCTGTACGTCCGTCTTTCAAAGACGTCCGGAGTTTTGTGCGGCTTTGTTCTTATTTCAGACTGTTCATGAAAGATTTTGCAGCAATCACTCGACCACTCACTGAACTTCTTAAGAAAGACGTGCCTTTTACGTGGGGTCCCCCTCAGGCTGCCGCATTTTCACGCCTGATCACGATTCTCACCAATCCACCGGTCTTGGCCCACTTTGACCCGCCCACACCTACAGAGGTCCGAACCAATGCCAGTGGTTATGGAATCTGCGCCGTCTTATCGCTCCGCCAACACGGACACGACAGCGTTATAGCCTATTCGCTAGCCGGATCCTGGCAACTGCAGAGCGCAACTATTCGATTACCGAGCGCGAATGTCTTGCTCTCGCCTGGGCTGTTTCAAGGTTCCGCCCATATTTACATGGTAAGCCCTTCTCAGTAATCACAGACCATGATGCGCTCTGTTGGCTTTCGTCGCTCAAGGATCCTACTGGCCGGCTCAGTCGTTGGGCCCTACGACTAAAAGAATATCCCTACACAGTTACTTACAAGTCGGGACGCCAATACCAGGACGCAGATTGCCTCTCTCGCTACCCAGTCGAAGGCGCGATCTCTAGGTGTGATACCGACACCGAAGCCTGCGTTCTCTCCATTTTTCCACTGCTCCATGTCGCCGACGAGCAGCGCCACCCGTCCTTGCGTATCATCATTGACCGCCTGGAACTGTCACTTGCCGACAGTTCCCTTCTTATTCACACTTCAAAATGGCGTATTCTACCGCCACAACGTTCACCTCGACGGCACTGCATTACTCCTTGTGATCCCTAAACACCTTCACTCGGCTGTTCTCTACGAACTTCCCGACCTCCCCACTGCCGTCACCTGGGTGTGTCCAGTACCTACGACCGGATCCACCGATGCTTCTTTTAGCCAGGGCTTGCTGGTTCCGCTCGAAGATACGTAGCTGCGTGTGAGAAATGAGAGCGACGCAAGTCACCATCGACACTCCTTGCTGGGTTACTTTCAACCACTCGACATTCCCACGGAACCATTCTTTCGCATCGGTTCGGACGTACTTGGCCATTTTGCTCCTTCTACCTCTGGGAACAGGTCGACCGCTGGGGCTACGGATTACGCCACGCGCTACGCCATCACCCGAGCGCTTCCTACAAGCTACGCCACAGATGTCGCCGATTTTCTTCTACACGACGTGATTTTATTACATGGATCTCCGCGACAACTTCTCACACACCGTGGCCGGACATTCCTATCAAAACTTATCGCGGACATCCTGCGGTCCTGTGCCACGAGGCACAAGCTATCCACGTCATACCATCGCACTGCCCCTCGACACGACCCTCCCTGTTCACCCGGCACCGACCAGTGAATCTGGACTTGACGCCATCGCCCACTGTGCCCACGCAAGGGAAATTGCCCGTGACCGCCTTCTGAAATCCCAAGAGAGTCAAAGGCGTTTGTACCACCGGCGGCACCGAAACGTGCACTTCCCGCTTGGTTCTTTGGTGCTTCTATGGTCTCCATCGCGTCAGGCCGGCCTGTCAGAAAAACTGCTGTCTCGTTACACAGGCCCATACCGAGTGCTTCGTGCCGTGACTCCTGTCACCTACGAAATCGCCCCTGACGCCCCATCTGCTTCCCAGTCCAGTGATATCATGCACGTTACACGACTGAAGCAGTATCACCCTCCCAGTGATGACATTTAGACGCTCCGGGACGTCGCTTCTGCCGTCGGCTGATTATGCTACACGCGTGTGGTATTCGATTGTTTGAACGAGGCGCGTGGGCGCCATCACTCGAGAGAAGAGGTGGAAGAACGAACTGGCCTCGCGCTGTGAACCTAACCGGTCAGCGCTGCAACCGCTGTTGTAAATATAACCTGTAAATAGTTGCTCGTCTTACTGATTCGTCCTTCACGTAACGATATGCATCCCCAAATGTACTACCCCCGTAGATGTGTGGGTGGCAGGTTATGATCTGTTCTCTTCGGGATAATGAGTGAAATATGAAATCGTAGGTAAATATCTTCAGTGCAGCGAATACGAGCCTTCAGGCGCTTAATTCCTTTATTAAAGCGAAAGTTTTTATGGTTTTCTTCTCAGTGTTCGGTTCGCGTGCTCGGTGGGCTCCTTGCCGATCAAGTTGGGCTGGTGCTGGAGAGAGTGCAAGAATGCTAGGCGACCCTAATCTTTGACTTAGGTGTCTCTTAGCAACACTCGCACCTCGGCGTTGATGTTCTTTAGGAATTCAGGTGAACGCAACGCACAAACCGAACTCGGAGCTATTTTCCATTAATAAGCCGGTTAAATAACATGCCACCTTCTTGTGTGTGACGACATTAGTGACATCATTAGCGACGTCATTACTTCCGCTTTCTATTTCCGGGTTTCCAGGAATTCGCTAATGTCGTGCTCATGTGGCGGGGTCTCTAATGTCTACGATTCTGTGCTTCGGTGTGCGGTAATCAGTGCTTTCTAATTAATTCTAATTATTTCAGACTTCAGTAACTCAAGTTGTAACTAAACTTATGCTCTCAGCATCATCATCATCAGGCTATTTTATGTCCACTGCAGGACGAAGGCTTTCCTATGCGGTCTCTAATTACTCCTGTCTTGTGCCAACCGATTCCAACTAGCACCTGCGAATTTCTTGCTGTGATAAAATATCTATAATGAAACTGATGAATTTTGTACTGTACTACTTTTTTATATTCTTTTCTAATTTATTTTGAATTTCCTCCCCAGTCATCTCAGGAGGTGAACAGGAAGTGCTGTGCAAGAAACAACAGCGTCATTCGATGCTCGTGCCACTGATAATATACAGTAGTAAATTGAGCCGGTCTTGTAGATGACGGGATGGAAAGTGGGCCTACGCCAGGGACAATATAAACCGTGGTCGCGATTTCTAAGTCTTGCCACGGAGGCACATAGGCCTTATGCTGTACAACACGTTGAAAAATATAAACAGCCTTAGAGTATTTATTAACCACGACACGAAGGCTTTTGTATACATAGATTCCAAAATGTGTAGTAAATTTGTGTATTTTTGTAGGTAATGACATACATCATGTCACGAACGGGTGACAACAATTTGCCACTTGTGTATGTGTGACAGCATACACTCAAACCTTCAGGTATGACCACGCAATGCCGAATTTTCCAGGATGACGATATTTTCTTAGATCCTTTACCAGCAGCTTATAGTTTCAGTTTAGAGATATTTCCCCACCATCAATTTCAGGACATCGAACTTTTTAGAACAAATTTTCTATGATGTGCTAGAGACTTACTACTTATTTCAAAGCCAAGAAATGTTAACCTTTCATGCGCATCTTTCACGGATGGACTGGAGCGAGATTGCAGGTAATTAGTGCTGGCACAGATCAAGGTAAAATTTAAATTGTGCAGGTCGTTCAGTCAAGTTAGCAAAAAGCACAGCTTGGATTGTTTTAATGCACTGTATACATATATAGGGCATGCCTGCCAATCTGGAAACTTAAAGATGACTAAAAATCCATATTGGAATGCAACATGTAACCGCACAAAAATAAGGGACAAAGAAGTAAGACACAAGACAGGCGCGGAACACACAAGATCCACGCCTGTCTTGTGTGTTCCTTCTTTGGCCCTTATTTTTGTGCGGTTACCAATATCGACCACCAACTAGCCCGCCTATCCCTGGTAAAAATCCAGTTAACGGGAGAGGGGGTATATCTCACACATACTTTGGATGTTTACACTGAGCACTAACTTTTCAGTGGCATACATAGGCACTTTATTAATGGCGATTTAACTTTACGCGCAGCACAGAAGCAGTAGCAATCTTGGCACGGTGGACATTGACAAGCAACACATAGTTTCCAGATGACAATGAATTTTTCTGCGACTTTGCTAACGCTGATTTCGCCAGCTTCACAAGATTTTGTCTGAATAAACTTGCTCAAACCAATTAAGTCGCCTTAATTGTGGCGTCTTACGCTGCCACAAGAAGGGAGAGCAAAAACCACTACATTTTCTTTTTTGCATGCAATTTTGCAATATCGCACCCGCCTTTTACCACTTTTACAACTTTTTCGCGAACTTAATTTATTTATCTTAAAACATGATGCAACATTGTAAGATCCTAGAAAAGGCACAAATTCCATATTTTACGAAAAATTTGGGAGATTGTCATGTATTTAGAGGGCATTGTTTCTTTCTTTTCAAGACTATCGTACAATATTTTGAAAAATTGCCTGTGGCACGTAGCACAAACATAATTCTTGAACTGGACTGCATGACAAATCAAATTCCTAACGTTCCCATCAACAAAGTTTTATTAATTTTTACTAAGTACTTTGCGTTGCATATTTCAATGTACAAATTGTAGCCGGTGAGTTTACAAGATATATCCGCTTGGAACAAATTCTGGGAACGGCACCGGTCTCGAGATATGCGCCATAAAACTTGCGGTAAAAATTCCCTGTTGCTTCACTAACTCTTTAAAGAAAACGCCGTTTTATGCATTAATCGCAAAAGAAACTTAAACATTGTACTTCGTCGCACATTTGGAGAATGAGTATCTCCAAACTGGTGTCATCCTGAGAATTCACTCCCATTGAAAGTGCCTTGCGAACTTGCCAGCTACAATTCGTCAATTGAAAAGTGTCATTAAGTAATTAGATAAAATTCTTAGTGTAATTTAAGTAATTACACGATTACGCATTTTGATTTCTCGTACAAGTCCGCCTCTTCGATTAATCCCGTTGAAGGATTGTAACTGTGCTATCGGCCACAGGTGAGATTTCAAAATTCTGTATAGCTTAAAATAATATATCCGTTACATTTGCAGTTTTGCTATAAAGTGCAGTCAAACCTTAATATAATAAAGTCGTTATATATAGATTAATACATTGTAAAGGATGCCAGTCACAGTATTGTGCATGTTATAACACAATAAAATTAGTGAAAAGAAAGAACCGCTAATGTAAGAACTTTCATCTGGTCCCATACTGAACAGTAAATATAGAACCAAGTGCTCGAACTCATACTTTGTACAGACATTCGCACGTTTGCACAGACTATATATTCAGACATCTTAGTTGAAATCAAGAAAAAGAAATGGGGGGCATGGGCAGGATATGTAATGAGGAGGGAAGATAACCGATGGTCATTAAGGGCTACGGACTGAATTCTAAGAGAAGGGAAGCGTAGCAGGGGGCGGCAGAAAGTTAGGTGGGCGGACGAGATTAAGAAGTTTGCAGGGACAACATGGCCACAATTAGTACATGACCGGGGTAGTTGTAGAAGTATGGGAGAGGTCTTTGCCCTGCAGTGGGCGTAACCAGGCTACTGCTGCTGCTGATGATGATATATCAGCTCCAGATACCTCAACTCGTAGACGCTGACGTTGCATCCGTGCATCGGCTGCCCGCGAGGAGAGACTACGTGCCGGGAATTATTGTTCGTTTCACAAAGCAAGAGACCAGAGATGCATGGCTTAAGGAAAAGAACGACCTTCGGGATGGAAAACCGCGAATTTACTTTCTAGAAAATTTGACTCGGCAAAACAGGCAGCTTCTACGATCCGCAAAAGAAGTGGCAATAGAGAAAGGGTGTAAGTTTGCTTGGTACGTTAACGGCAAGGTGCTTGTTCGAAAGACTGAGGGAGCTCATGCCTTTCACATCAACGATAGGGGCGAACTGGAAGAGCTATAATGGATAGTTTTTTTTCGTGTGTGTGATAAAGGAAGGATGCAAGAGGAGGTGTGGTTTCACTTTCCTAATGATGTAGATGAAATGGTCGCAGCATTTTCTGCACCCTGCATCAAATGCATCCACCTGAATACACGATCTGTGAGAAATAAGGTGTCATGTTTGGAGGAGCTGTTCACGATATTTTCTTTTGAATTTTCGGTTATCATGCTAACCGAGACATGGAGTACTAATGACTGTGATGTTTTTAGGTTGCCTAATTATAATACCTATTATTTAAACAGGTCATACTCGAGAGGGGGTGGAGTAGCGCTGCTCATAATGGGTGATGCTGAATGTGAAATCATTGAGTCTTATACCGTAATGTCTCCAGTCTATGAAATGTTGTCATTGTGCACATATAAGCATGTATTTTCAGTGTGTTATCGGCCACCGTCCGGTGATATATCAGCGTTTCTAGAGTTTTATGACCGATTTCTAGCATTTGTGGTTCAAAATCATAATTCTAATAGAATAATAGCTAATGGAGATTTTAACCTTGACATGAGTACGAACAGTTATTCATCAAATGCTTTCAGCATCGTTATTTATCAAATGGTTTTGCCAACCTAAATAATGTGCCAACTAGGTTACACCGGAAGGCGAGTCAACTCTTGATTTATCTATCACTGATTCCATGCAGTCAAACGTTAAATCTGGAGCTTTATTGTGTTCAATCACTGATCACCTGCAGGTGTTTCTGTGTGCAGAATTAAGCGAATCAAAAGGAAAAAAAGAAGCCAGCAGTGTTGTACCAACTAATTACAGATGAAACACTGAAGTCCTTTCGCGGCGCCATGATGTCGGCAAAATGGGACATGATCACTAACCTTACAGATGCCAATGAAGCTTACGACAAGTTGTTGGATATACTTACCCGACTATACCACAATAGCTTCCCTTTCAAAACACGTAGAAAAAGTAAGAAAACGCGGAAACCATTGATTACTCTTGAATTACTCAATGAAATGAAAATTAGGGACAAGTTGTATCAACATCTCCTTCAGACACGATCAACCGATGACCTTGTCGTGTTCAAAAAGTATAGCAATAAGCTAACAAAAAAGTTGCGACATGCACGCACAGTATATTATTCATGTTTGCTGGACATTGAGTGTCGTCAACATATTTGCTATGGTCGAGGTTGAACACTCTCCTAAATCGAAATCACTCGCATAGGCATTTAACGCAATTACAAATTAATGGCAAATATTTATGCTGTGTTAAGCTCGCTGACGCATTTAATGATTTTTTCGCATTATCCGTAAGACTCTGTCTCCATCCTCTCAGGCTATTAACTACGTATGCGCTCATAATGACAACACAATGTACCTTCATCCTGTAACACTGAATAAAGTTGCGTCTGTTATAAAAGCTTTGACCAACAGCACCAGTTGTGACATTGACGGCCTTCAAGTTGGCCCTATTAAACATGTGGTTGATATTATTACCCCAGTACTCGCTCATATTTTTAACACGTGCTTGCAATCAGCAATTTTTCCGGCAAAAATGCAGTGTGCAAAGGTTACTGTTATTTATAAAAAGGAGATCGTAATGATCTGGGAAATTACAGGCCGGTATCCATTCTACCCGTGCTTTCAAAAGTGTTTGAAAATTTTTTGTGTTCAAGGATGACAAACTTTATTCAAAAACATGTTAACACCACATCAATACGGTTTCCGTAAGAACAAATCAGTCGAATTAGCATTACTAGAACAGAAAGAATATATACTGACAGAGTATGAGAATAAAGCAATAGTTGTTGGTATTTTCGTAGACTTTTCTAAAGCATTTGATTTAGTATACCATAATATTTTGCTGGAGAAATTACAATATTATGGGATACGAGGACAGTCACTTTCTCTTATAAACTCCTATCTTTAACAGAGCCCAAGTTGTTAAAATAGATACTTTTACTACGAAAGCAAGGACTGTCCATTGCGGAGTGCCCCAGGGAAGTATTTTAGGCCCTATCCTTTTTAATATTTATATTAATGATATCGTCAACATAAACCCTCAGGCAAGATTTATTATCTATGCAGATGACACCAGTATTTTTTTCGCAGGTAATGATATCCATGCTCTTATTCAACAATGTAACAGTAAAATTAAATCCTTAGAGGAATGGTCGAAACTTAATCTAATGAAGGTAAATGAGAACAAAACGAAAGCAGTTATACTTAAGCCGAAAAACAAACATATACCTCCTCATCAAGATATTAAATTAAACTCGCGAAGTATTGAAATAGTCGAGAATTTCAAAGGTCTGGGTGTCATCTTTTCCGCGAACATGTCTTGGGATAATCACGTCAAAAATGTTGTAATCAAATTGGTCCGAATAACAGGTGTAATAGGCCGCTTAAGGTATATTCTTTCTACGTGCATCAAACTCTTGCTATATAATTCCCTTTTTTCTTCACACTTGGACTATTGTCAGTTAGTGTGGGGAAACACGACATCCAACAATCTAGAGCATATTCACTTACTACAGAAAAAATATCTCCGACATACATATAATGCTCCCTACACTGCATCGACAATAACTTTCTTCATGAACACCGGTGCAATTCCAGCGTATAATCTGTACAAATATCGATTAAGTCATGTCTATAAGGTAGAAGTCTATAAGAATATTTTTAATCCTCATAAACTCGCCCAATTGCAAACTAGAGCACCAAATTATATCACAAGATACTTCGAAGACTGGGCAGTACCGACACCACGGTCAAACTCTGGGAAACAGTGGTTGACGTATACATTACCCACACTGCTAAATTATTACAATTCGGTTCGTTTAAATCTTTTCTCTTCGTCTCTCAATGAGCTCCGGCTGATGTACGGGATTGCTTTCTAATGCTTGTATGACCATTCTATGTGTAATTTTCCATTGATGCTCTTCGTGACTGTTTGAGTAATGTATATGATGTGCAATATAATGTATGCACTGTACACATGTGTATATATTGAATGAATGAATGTGATGCTGCCTATGCCCACATGAGCGATGGTGGATTTGTCAAGCTGTCCAATGGACAGCTTTTTTTCCGCCAACCCCACATCTGTACCTTACAAGATTTGTGCCTTACAAGATGAAAAAAAAACTTTCATTTCGTTTCATATTCAGCTTGCAAGACTAAGACGCCCAAAATTAACAGTGGATTGTTTAATGAAATCAATCAGTGGTATTTTGCATGAACAAGCACAAGAACATAACAATAAAAAGCCTAAATATTAAATTAAGAATTGGGAACTTATCAAACGAGCTAAGTAATTTGGTCTAGTGATTGCACTGTATTTTCCAGCAGGCTATCTTTGGCCCTTTCGCTGACGACTAGATTTGTGAAATTTCCAAACATTTCCTCTATTTATAACTCTATACTTTATAATGGTTCCCGAGTTGTGTTCTGCATGCCCCCCCCCCCCCCCCCAACTCAAGCAAAAATTAAATCAACGATTTATTCTTGAGCCAAAGCTTAGAACAGGTCCTTGAACTAGAGACTACGAAAACCTTAAAGGGCCCCTGAATCGGTTAGGACAAATTTTGTAGACGCGTAGGGTACAGCTTAAGTAGAACATTCGCACCACAATTTAAGTGAAGCGTTAGGTATTAATGGAGCTACAAGCAATTAAAAGTTACCCTCCTCCCTAGCCATGCTTTTTCTCCTCAACTCTTTCACCGAGCGAGCGGGGCTAAGCTCCGCCTCGATGCGACGTCACATCTTCCACTTCCGGTTGTTTTGGAGACCGCCCCCGCCCGCGCGAGACCTCTCCGCTAGCCGCTTGGCCGTCGACCCCAAGCGAGAGCTATCGAAGCAGCGTGTGTTGCGAGCATTCTGTCGTAGCGCCGAACGTGTTTTGTATTCCGGTAACCACAGGCAAGCTGGTCATTTCGGCAAATGACTGGAGGCATGAACTCAAGCTGATGAAGGAACGTTAGCGTAGACGTACGTGAGCGGCCTGATCGGTCTGCACGGTCCATACACTTGTTGGCGCAGCGCTTAAACAGCCGAACGAAGCGCTAACATTGCTCTAACCAAGTGTAAAACACTTTAAACATTTATAAAAACGTGTTGATGATTACACTCCTGCGAAAAATACACACCAGCAGCAAAGAAGACTACACTTCGTTGCTGCTACTGTGTATGGTTGAGCTTTGTGCCACCAGGTGGCTGCACCGTGCAGACCATTCTAAAGCCCCTCAATTTTTCAAAAGTAGCGCCATTCTTAGATCTTTCCGCCACCCCGCTTACCCTGGCGCGTCCTCCTCCACGCTTCCTGCCGCCCCAGCCTCCTCCGCTCCCCCATTGGCCAATCTGTGTCACGTGGAAGCAAGCGTCGCGATTTTATATATTTTTTCTTTCCAGCGCGGAGCAGTCGCCGCGCTTTTGTATATTTTTTCTTTCCAGCGCGCGTCGACCTCCATTGTTGGGCCTGCGCGACGAAAGTACGGCAGGCGGACTGACGGAGTGCGTTAGCGTAATAGAATGTGTAGGGCCGACAACTTAATTGCGATGCCATGCTGCTGCGCCTTCGGTTGCCGCAACAGACACAGCGAGGGCAGAAAGCTTTTTGCTTTGCCGTCCGGCGGGGGCAACGCAAAAAGAAGTGTGGATTCGCAGGATCGGGCGGGCTGACTTCAAGGAAGTGGCAAAGAACGCACGGCTGAGTGAAGTAAGGGCCACGGCTACTCACAACCTCTTACTATGAGCCTAGTTCACGCCTTCCGCTTCGAAAAAATGTGTGTTCATGGTCTGCGTTGTCTGACTTTTTTTTTTCGAATGTGCTCTCTTTGTTTCATGTAGTTTCGTTTGCGGTAAAATGCACGCATCTGCAGCTGGCCTGTGACATAAAAGCGACTTTATTCAGGGTGTGTTTTGAGCTCCACCAGAAGTTAGCACATTCTCGACGCTTTTGCAATGCTCACTATGACTTACGATGCAGTCTTTTAGCCTCGAATGTACGCCCGCATGTATTGATTTGGTTTGTGGTGATTAACGTTTTTAACGTTCCAAAGCGACTAAGGCTAGAATGGAGGTCGTAGTGGATGGCTCCGGATAACTTTATCTAGCTCGCCTGGGGATGTTTAACGTGCACTTTGATCGTAGAGTCGTACGTGGGCCGGTAAATTCCTCGTTGGCGTTTCATAATACTCGCGTGCTAGCGCTGCTTTAGAAGTTGGCGCTTCGGCGCGATTGTATTTCTTCAATAAATTTTATTTACTACTTGTAACAACTTGTCATTATTCCGTATTATTGACGGCGCCTCCAGGGCACCAAAGCGGCAACGGGAACACCAAAGCTAGAACCTGGGCTGGATGGGGCTCGTCGAAGCCTGTGCATGCCAAGGGGGTATAAGATCGCGGACAGCAAATTTTGTATGCGAACCCTCCCTGCGACGCCTGCATTATTTAACGTCACGTGCTCTTTAGAGGCCACCGTTAGCCATTACATGTGCCCTCGTGGAGCAGTACTTGAAAAAAAAAACATATCGTAACGGTTACCAAAGCACCCCGCAATGAAAAAAACGGCCCTGTTGCCCGGCATTGCTGACCGCACACAGCCGGAATCTCTCACGCGCCGGCCGAACAAAAGTATCCTGCAGGTACGTAAATGAACCTACGAAACCACGCACACACACTTTCACGCTGTCAGCACCTGAAACTTTGGTAATTACGCGCGTGTTTGAGTACACCGCGTGCTTGCGTCGTGTTTCAGCAACACGAACTCTCAACGTCGCGCGCTTTACGCCTTAAATACGCCTTGAATAATGGTCCTTTTCACAATTTCTTCCGCCATTCCAACACGAAATTCTAAAGGCCAGTTAGCGACTGACGAAGAAAGATCTCGATTGAAAAAACTGCTCCGCAGGGCTCGAACGAACTTTTTTGCGGATTTCCTCCCGTAGCGTGTTAGCCGTCGTCTGCTACGGCAGGCCCACCACCGGCGGCGCCACCGTCGAGGCCGCGCCGAGCGGAGGAGGAGGGAAGCGAATGGCGCTACTTTGGGAGATTGAGGGGCTTTAGACCATTCACATTTGCCCTTCTGCTCATCTCATGGCTCATCCCGTTACGGCATAGTTAAGCCGTAACGGGATGTTCGGCATATTCGTGCAGTTAAGCGGCCAGACTCTGTCCCCTTGCTCTTGCGTTTGCCCTAATACCGGACTCGCGAAACGCTATTGCGTTAGTAATCTTCTGGTGTAAAGTGACGGCCACAAACGCGCAAATCCTGGCGCCGATCGGATAGCGGCAGCCCGATGCGTAGCAGCCAGTTCGCTCGTACGCTGCCTTGCAGTGGGACACGATGTCGCAGCTTGACCTATTGCCAGTCGCTACGTTTGCAGTCCACAAGGCAACAAAGTCGAATCATAGTGCTCGCGGAAAGACTGAGACCGACTCTGACCACGGAGCTCTCGTCAAAATGGAGTACGTTGTAACACAAGCAGACGACACTTGCTGTGTGCCGGAAGTGCTTAAGTGTACTGAAACATTATTCTTGTGCATTCTCTTTATGTTACTTTCTTTTCATAAAAACAAATTAACTAACATTCCAACTATTACGAAGATCATTAGTTTACCATAAAGTTGAAAAAATTATCGATCACGCGCCCTTGTCAGCCAATCGGATCGCTCGCCCCACTGACGTCGTATGGGTGATTTCGGTCATATGGGTAGGGGCGGCTTAAAATTCCGCCGAGCAGTGCGCTGCGATCGGCAGCAATGTGCATTTTTAAAACCTTATAATAAATTACACGCTTTACGCGGGGCACTTAGATGTGTCAATCAATGATCAGAAGGACCTACTCTAACGACTCAGTACGTTTGTAGAAAATCGTTAAAACCTTTTCAGGGTCCCTTTAACTTTCCCGAAATTCACATTTGCCTACAAGCTGGCCACCACAATACTACTATAGTCGTTTTTGTAGCTTGTTGATTGTTTATACCCTTGTGCATCTCAACACAACTAGCCACAAAACTAAGGTAAAACCAATGTGTAGTATAGTCGGACACCATGTCTTAGACAAATGAACATTACAGCAAAGCCAGCCAGGCCTCTTCGAGAACAGTAACAGCATTAAAAGGAAGCTTTAGCTCGGGTGGTCCAATATCTAAATATATGTAAAAAGTGAATTCGTTTTTCTCGGCAACCACTGTACTAAATTTCACAAGGTTTATTCAACTTGTAAGAAAAACTTGAAATCAAGTGACAGTTGTTTCGAATTTTCGATATATGCCGTCAATTTTTTATTGAAAAATGGCAAGGTTTGGAAATTTTCAGAAAAGGAAACTATCAAGTTTACCCCTCTGTAACTCGGCAAAGAAAAATGATATCACAATTCTGTGAATTGCACATAATATTAAATCTAAAGTGGATAAAATTGATATGTTACTTGTGAATCTAAAAACTTTAGGGATGTGAAAATACAGCTTTTGGAGAACCCTTGTACACAACATAACGAATTAATGTAAGATGTAAATTCACAATCCAATTTGTCGGCTTTGAATGATCTAATGGACGCCGTTTACAGAACCACGATATCTGTTCTTCATGCAGAGCAATTTATTCTTTAACTTCGTGCTTCTATTTTTCACGCTTTCGAATGTTTGAAAATTTCTTTAACGAAATTCAGACACTAAATCGAGATTCCGCATCCAACAGTAACTAGAATTCAACTTTCTCTCTCAAATATAACAAATTTCATTAAAATCGGTCAGATTGTTATCTCAGGAAAGCGTTTCTGCGTTGTACATGTATATGAATAGGCGGCGTCGGAGTAGGGCCCGAGCTAAAGCTTTCTTTTAATTATTCCTAATGAGCAGAACACACTAAGAACATATGTTAATAAGGAATTATTGTGTATAAGGGTGTGAACACAAGCATCACTTTAGCATGTCTACCATGTTTAGTCGAGCATCACTCAGGCAGCAGTGGTGGCGGCTTACGAATCGCTTATAACCATTCTCGGCATAATCGTGCAGATTTCATGTGCATCTGATTTCGGGCGCCATCTGTATGAACAAGGACTCTATCAAGACGCACACGTTTGAAGCCGGCGACCCCAGCACCGTCATCACTGCATCACGTGCAGCGCCGCCAACAGACGAATCCTGCCTATATAAGCGACTGCTCCGGAAACGGCGATCATCACTCAGACAGCAGTGGTGGCGGCTTACGAATCGCTTATAACCATTCTCGGCATATTCGTGCAGATTTCGTGTGCATCTGATTTCGGGCGCCATCTGTATGAACAAGGACTCTATCAAGACGCACACGTTTAAAGCCGGCGACCCCAGCACCGTCATCACTGCGTCACGTGCAGCGCCGCCTACAGACGAATCCTGCCTTTATATGCGACTGCTCCGGAAACGGCGATCATCACTTAGACAGCAGTGGTGGCGGCTTACGAATCGCTTATAACCATTCTCGGCATATTCGTGCAGATTTCATGTGCATCTGATTCCCGGCGCCATCTGTGTGTACAACGACTCTATCAAGACGCACACGTGTAAAGCCAGCGACCCCAGCACCGTCATCACTCCATCACGTGCAGCGCCGCCTACAGACGAATCCTGCCTATATATGCGACTGCTCCGGAAACGGCGATCATCACTTAGACAGCAGTGGTGGCGGCTTACGAATCGCTTCTAACCATTCTCGGCATATTCGTGCAGATTTCGTGTGCATCTGATTTCGGGCGCCATCTGTATGAACAAGGACTCTATCAAGACGCACACGTTTAAAGCCGGCGACCCCAGCACCGTCATCACTGCATCACGTGCAGCGCCGCCAACAGACGAATCCTGCCTATATAAGCGACTGCTCCGGAAACGGCGATCATCACTCAGACAGCAGTGGTGGCGGCTTACGAATCGCTTATAACCATTCTCGGCATATTCGTGCAGATTTCGTGTGCATCTGATTTCGGGCGCCATCTGTATGAACAAGGACTCTATCAAGACGCACACGTTTAAAGCCGGCGACCCCAGCACCGTCATCACTGCGTCACGTGCAGCGCCGCCTACAGACGAATCCTGCCTTTATATGCGACTGCTCCGGAAACGGCGATCATCACTTAGACAGCAGTGGTGGCGGCTTACGAATCGCTTATAACCATTCTCGGCATATTCGTGCAGATTTCATGTGCATCTGATTCCCGGCGCCATCTGTGTGTACAACGACTCTATCAAGACGCACACGTGTAAAGCCAGCGACCCCAGCACCGTCATCACTGCATCACGTGCAGCGCCGCCAACAGACGAATCCTGCCTATATAAGCGACTGCTCCGGAAACGGCGATCATCACTCAGACAGCAGTGGTGGCGGCTTACGAATCGCTTATAACCATTCTCGGCATATTCGTGCAGATTTCGTGTGCATCTGATTTCGGGCGCCATCTGTATGAACAAGGACTCTATCAAGACGCACACGTTTAAAGCCGGCGACCCCAGCACCGTCATCACTGCGTCACGTGCAGCGCCGCCTACAGACGAATCCTGCCTTTATATGCGACTGCTCCGGAAACGGCGATCATCACTTAGACAGCAGTGGTGGCGGCTTACGAATCGCTTCTAACCATTCTCGGCATATTCCTGCAGATTTCGTGTGCATCTGATTTCGGGCGCCATCTGTGTGAACAAGGACTCAATCAAGACGCACACGTGTAAAGCCAGCGACCCCAGCACCGTCATCACTCCATCACGTGCAGCGCCGCCTACAGACGAATCCTGCCTATATAAGCGACTGCTCCGGAAACGGCGATCATCACTTAGACAGCAGTGGTGGCGGCTTACGAATCGCTTCTAGCCATTCTCGGCATATTCCTGCAGATTTCGTGTGCATCTGATTTCGGGCGCCATCTGTGTGAACAAGGACTCATTCAAGACGCACACGTGTCAAGGCAGCGACCCCAGCACCGTCATCACTCCATCACGTGCAGCGCCGCCTACAGACGAATCCTGCCTATATAAGCGACTGCTCCGGAAACGGCGATCATCACTTAGACAGCAGTGGTGGCGGCTTACGAATCGCTTATAACCATTCTCGGCATATTCGTGCAGATTTCATGTGCATCTGATTCCCGGCGCCATCTGTGTGTACAACGACTCTATCAAGACGCACACGTGTAAAGCCGGCAACCCCAGCACCGTCATCACTGCGTCACGTGCAGCGCCGCCTACAGACGAATCCTGCCTTTATATGCGACTGCTCTGGAAACGGCGATCATCACTTAGAGAGCAGTGGTGGCGGCTTACGAATCGCTTATAACCATTCTCGGCATATTCGTGCAGATTTCATGTGCATCTGATTCCCGGCGCCTTCTGTGTGTACAACGACCCTATCAAGACGCACACGTGTAAAGCCGGCGACCCCAGCACCGTCATCATGGATGGATGGATGGATGGATGATTGTGGCTCAACCCTTTGAATCGGGCGGCGACGGCGCGCGCCACCTAGCCTTTAATGGTTCTATATGCATGCATACCTATGTATTTACTCCTTTACTTTTGCGTTGATATTGTCCACCAATCAGATAGCCTCCGTTTAGTTATTTCTACCTGTTCAAAGTCTATTCTACTTTCACTGTCTTTAAAACCCAAGGCTTTGAATAGTTCCCCGTTAGATTCAACTGCAGGGTGAAGTTGTTTACAAGCAAGTATCAGGTGTTCCGCCGTTTCCTCCTCCTCTCTACACGCCTCGCACACCAAATCTATCTCCTAGTATCTGGCTCGGTACGTTTTAGTCCTCAGTACACCTGTCCTGGCTTCGAACAACAATGAGCTTCCCTTAGAGTTATCGTAAATATTTTCTTTGGCTATATATTTCTTGCTTAAACGTCCTGTATGTCTCCAATGGCGATTTGGTTTGCATCTCTGTACTCCACATACCCCTCTCTGCCTCCTTAACCTTTTTCTTGACAGATGATTCCTTATTTGTTCCCCCGCTACTGCCCAAGTATTTGCTTGTCAATTTTCTAGTTCGCTTCCTCCACCTCGTGTCAACATTCCTCGTGTATAAGTAACTGAAAACCTTCCTAGCCCACCGAATTTCTCCCATTTTTCTCAATCGCTCCTCAAATGCTATCTTGCTACTAGCCTCTCTGCCCTCGAAAGAAGACCATCCCAGATCCCCCTGCACTCCAAGATTTGGTGTCTTGCCATGTGCTCCCAGAGCGAGCCTACCCACACCACGTTGCCTAATTTCCAACTGTTGCCGGGTCTCTGCTCTAATACATAGAACTGCATTGGCAAAAGTCAGGCCTGGTACCATTACCCCCTTCCATATCCCTCGTACTACCTCGTACATATTGTAGTTCCACAGTGCCCTACTCTTCATAATCGCTGCACTTCTGTTACCTTTAGTCGTTAGATATTTTTCGTACTCTGTCAGATACTCAATGCCATTATTTATCCACACCCCAAGGTACTTGTATTTATCGACCATCTCCAGCGTGGCCTCCTGTATCTTATGCTCGCCGCAACTGTTATTAAAAATCATGACTGCTGATTTTTCTTTGCTAAACTTCAAGCCTAACCTGTCTCCTTCTGTACCACATATGTCCATTAATTCCTGCAGATCTTCTGCATTGTCAGCCATTAATACAATATCATCCGCGTACATCAGTCCTGGTAATGACTGTTCAATCAATTTTCCTTGCTTGAGAAATGATAGGTTGAAGCCGAGTCCGCTTTGCTGTATTTTGGCCTCTAGACCTTGTAGGTACAGCATAAACATCAGAGGTGACAATGGGCACCCCTGCCTAAGCCCCCGCCGAATCATCACAGGCTCCGAAACCTGCTTTTCCCATTGTATAATCACCCGGTTACCTTTATAGATATCTTTTAAGAAATTGGTTACTCCATCTTGCACTCCTAAAGTTTCCAGAATGCCCCACAAGCCCTCTTGAAGTACACTGTCATAGGCTCCCTTGATGTCCAAAAAAGCCAGCCATAGGGGTCTGTGTTCCTTTTCAGCTATTTCAATGCACTGTGTTAGCGAGAACAGATTGTCTTCTAGTCTCCTATGCTTCCGGAACCCATTTTGTAGCTCTCCAAGTACCCCCTCGTTCTCTACCCATGCCTGCAGTCTGTCCTTTATAATCTGCATAACCACCCTGTAAACCACTGACGTCACTGTTATAGGCCGGTAGTTATTTATGTCAGCTTTGTCCCCCTTTCCCTTATATATCATTCTCATCCTACTTAGCCTCCACTCGTCAGGTACTTTACCATCCACTAGCATTTTGCTCACCACCTCCCTCAATGCTTTCTTAGATTTCTGGCCCAATTTCTTTATTAACATAATTGGAATACCATCGGGGCCTGCCGATGTGCTACTTGGTACCCTCTTCTCCGCCCTTTCCCACTCTTTTTGTCCAAGCGAAAGCAGTGGGTTGACCGGGCTATCCCTCTCCGACGTACTGCATGTACCATTTGTCTGTTTTGTAAATTTTTCCCTCATCATGGTTCCTATATGCTCCATTGCCGCCTCTCCTTCTAACGGAGTACCTTGAGCTGTTACTATATACCTCTGCTCTAGGCTTGTCCTATTACCCAAGGAGTTCAGATGTTGCCAGAATTTTCTAGCGGCCTGTTTATCTTTTTTATTGCTTATTTTTGACAGCCATTGGGACCCTTTTGTCTTGATTTTCTCGTTGATCAAATAAGATGTTCGCTTTTGCATTTTATGTAGTTTACCCATTTCCTCTATACTTCTGCTTCAGGTTCTCCCTTACTTTTGGAATGCCTGTGTTCCCTGGAGGCTTCCTGACGTTTCTTTATGGCCTTCTTAACCTCTTCATCCCACCAGCTCTTGAGTTTTCGTATCCCTTGCCTTGTTTTCCTGACTCGCGCCTTACCTAGCTCACGCTCAAATAGTCTCATTAACTTTGGGTAAGTCCAATCAGTTTCGGTACTCTCTGATATTTCCTCTTCAATTTGTTTGGCCGCTATTTCCACTTCGTCTTCTGAGTAAAAAATCACATCTGGCGTTTCCTCGCGCGTCGTTCGTGCTTTAGTTTCCCTCTTAAAACTCAACTTGATACGTTTGTGGTCGCTACCTATACTTCTGGAGCCCTGTTCATCTATAATCATGGCTCCTAATCTATCGTACATCCTATGTGACATCAACGCATAATCTATTGTCGAGTGTCGACCCCCTACCTCCCATGTTATGATCCCGTCACACTTTTCAGTAGAGTTACAGACAACTAAGTTAAGCCTCTCACACATATCCAGCAGCATGTTACCTGTGGAGTCTGTGTACCCATCCATATCTTCAACATGCGCATTCATGTCTCCTAATACAATTACTTCACATCCTTTTCCTAGCTCATTGATGTCCGCTGCTATACAGTCCAACATTTTTTTGTTTTTCTCTTTAGCATTTGATCCTGTCCAAAGGTATACAAAGCCCAGAAGTGTTTTCGCCCCTGCTACTTTTCCTTCTAGCCATAAATGCTCCTTGCATTCCTGTTTGACCCTTTGCCAATTTGTATTTTTATGAATGAATGCTCCAATTCCCCCACCCTTTCTGCTACCCTGCACTCTGTTGCAGTATTCCCATGCATAATCAGGGTTACAGGGCGGTTGTTCCATGTCCCTAAGATGTGTCTCTACAAACCCATAAACCATTATGTTCTCCTGCCTTAGTTGTTCTTCGATTTCCTCCCATTTTAGCCTATTTCTGCCACCTTGCATGTTAATGAACCCTATGTCTGACTTAATTTGGCTCTTGCGCTTATTCCTGTCACCTCTCCTACAGTACCGATGTTCGCGTGTTTGTGGCTCCTGCCTCGAATCGTCCACGCCTACACTGCTTCTTTCAGGGCTCTGGGTCCCCCTAAAGAAGCTGTTGCCTGGCGACCCATCCTGCCCCCTATCCTTTTGCCAGTGGCACCACTGTAGTGAATACCATCCTGCACAAAAGGTCGGAAGCGGGTTCCGTACACGTCCCTGTTGACCTCCATCACGCTGTACCCGAGTCGTCCGCTCAGACTCCTAATGACCCGATTGGCCTCAACCACCCTCCTTTCTACCTGGTAAGCCTGGCCCTGGACCTCTGGGATAGTGCATATGGTCACATGCACCCTCCCGGAGGCCTCTCTAAGCTTACTCAGCACAGTCTCAATGTGCCTCTCAAGGTCCTGGCTTCTCCCCTTAAGCACGTCATTGAGGCCAGAATGCATAATGACCAAGCTGTCGCTCTCCGTGCTGACCCCAATTACTTCCCGCGCCTTGGTCATTGCTTCCGCCATACCCTTGCCCGCTTGCACCTCCACCTGTACTCGCCCGTCCGCCTTCACTCTCGCCATCACGCCCCGTTCGGCCCTTCCCACATTGGAGTCCCCTATCACCAGGACCCTTCTACGTGCAAACCGTTCGACTGCAGCCTGTGCCTGCTGCCCCTCCCTTTGCGCCCGCTGGCGCCCCTGTGGCTGCAGCGTCGCCTCACTCGGGGCGCGTTGTGCAGCTTCACTATAACTACGCCGTTTCACCGGCGGCGAGCTGAGGACGGCTTGCTTTGGCTCCCTGCCTCCCACTTCGCCTGTAGGGTCTACCCTACTTTCCGAGTTTTTGCCAACACTTTGTTGTCCTGACCCGACCTTCTCCGCTGCCCGCGTCTCCAGCGCGTCGAGCCGCCTTTCCAGTTCGGCGCTCCTTTCTTTTTCTGCCTCAAGCTCAGCCACAGTCCTTACTAACTGCGCGGCCTGGGCCGCCTCCACCTTGGCAAAATTGTCAACTTTCGCCTGCAGTGCTACCCGCTTCTCCTGTTCCTCCCTCAGTTCTGCCTTAAGCTCGTCGAACTTAGCCGCCCAATTCCCTTCCAGTTTTTGGACGGCTTCCCTGACGCCCTCGCACGACCTGCACGTGAAGCTAGACCCCTCCGCGTCTGCTAAATTCTGGAACTTAGTTTCGTCGAGGAAGCACCATCGCAGGCACCCGTCGCACTGCACTTGCTCCCCGTCCCCAACGGCCTTAACGTTCTTCGATTTCATCGCTAGGCCTACGTCCCGAGGCCCAACGAGGAACTTCGCCAAATCACTCAAGCAAAGCCGACCTCGACCGCTATCCCAAACTAAAATAAAGAATTGTCGCTCCCTACCCCATGCAAGCTAGCTGAAATAATTAACGAAGCCTATCAATAGGTCCCTCCTACCAACTAGGCCTAACGGGGGAGCCGCCAGACCTAGACAAAGCCGGTGCGTTTGCTACTCTTACCAAGAATTCAAAATTTGCGCCCCTACTCCATGCAACAGAAAATACTTCAAAACACTAGCTAATAAAGATAAAAAGGTACTTAGCTACAAACGAAGTCGCTGAAGCCTCGACCACAGGAGCGTCCGCACCGCCGTCCGCACCATCGCGAGTTGTACCGTCGCGAGTTGTATCAGTGCATCACGTGCAGCGCCGCCTACAGACGAATCCGGCCTTTATATGCGACTGCTCCGGAAACGGCGATCATCACTTAGGCAGCAGTGGTTGCGGCTTACGAATTGCTTCTAACCATTCTCGGCATATTTGTGCAGATTTCGTGTGCATCTGATTCCCGGCGCCATCTGTGTGAACAAGGACTCATAGAAGACGCCCACGTGTAAAGCCGGCGACCCCAGCACTGTCATCATGGATGGATGGATGGATGTTATGAGCGTCCCCTTTGGAACGGGGCGGTGGGTTGCGCCACCAAGCTCTTGCAACTATACTGCCTAATATCCTACCTAGGTTAAACAATAAAAAAAGAAACACTATGAACTACCACTCCCAAATTTCCTGATCCCCTATTGCGAACTGTGCTTTTGTACGTCTCCGTCTTTTGTCGTTTCCCTACTTTTCTTCCACCAATCCTCCAATCGGCTCTTACTAATGTCTATTGCGGACATGTTTGCTTTACCACTACTCCCGCTGAACTCAAGGGCTTCAAGGAGGCCAGTGGTGCCTAAATCGACCGCTGGGTAGACGTCTTCCCATTCTAATAAATCATTCTCCGTCGTTTCCCTAGCTTTACCGCAGCAAGCACATGCTTCTTCTTCTTTCTTATATCTCGCTTTATAGGTGCATGTGCTAAGGCATCCCGATCTCGCTTCGAAAAGTAATTAGCTTCCCTTTGAGTTATCATAAATGGTTTCTTTCCTGATTTCGTTTTTCCCTCTTAAATAGTTACTCATGGTAGGCTTCTTTTCCATTGCCGCCACCCATGAGATTAATTCAGCCTCTCGGACTTTCCGCTCGACCTTCTTTGTTGCTGTGTTGCCCACCCCACATGCCGTATACTTGCTGGTAAGTTTCCTAGTTCTTTTCCTCCACTATGAATCAATGGTTTTCCTGTGCAGATACCTGAACACTCTCCCAGCCCATTTACTTTCTTCCATATTCCTCAGCCGTTCTTCATACTCAATTTTACTGCAAGCTTCCCTCACTTCAAAACTAGTCCAGCCCATACCACCCTGCACAGCTTCATTTGTAGTCTTCCCGTGAGCGCCCAATGCGAGGCGACCCACTGACCTTTGGTTCCCGTCGAGTCCTGATTGTACCCCTGATTTAAAGCAACCAACCGCATTTCCAAAAGTAAGTCATGGAACCATTACACCTTTCCACATACCTCGTAGGACCTCGTACCTATTGTATCCCCATAGCGCTCTGTGCTTCATTATGGCTGCATTCCTCTTCCCCTTTACTGTTATGGTTTTTTCCTGTGTTTCTATATATCCGTTGCCTTCGTTTATCCATATACCAAGGTATATATATTCTGTTACCCGAGCTATTTCTTGGCCATGTATCTCCACTGTCTTTTCACTGTTTTCATTGAATACCATAACACCTGATTTTCTAACACTAAATTTCAAACCTAAATTATTGCCTTCCTGTCCACAGATATTAGCCAGACGTTCCAAATCACTTTGCTTGTTAGCTAGCAACACAATGTCGTCCGCATAAAATAAACCTGGGAGTTGCGGCTCTATTACTGTACCTGCTTGTTTGTATGAGAGATGAAACCCGATATTACTTCCTTCTAGCGCCCTCTCCATCCTCACCATGTACATCATAAACAGTAGCGGGGACAAAGGGCACCCCTGCCGCAGTCCCTTGTTGATATGAACTTTCTCCTCGATCCTCATCCCTTCCAATTCAACGCAAACGGTATTTTCTATGGAAATCTCTCTCAAACGCTGTGGACGATCGTTACCTAAGCCTGCCCCTTCCAGAATATCCCACAATATGTTGCGGTCTACGTTGTCGTAAGCTCCTGTAATGTCTAAAAAGGCCACATACAATGGTCTGCTTTCTGCTTTGGATATTTCGATACACTAAGTAAGAACAAACAAGTTATCATCCAAACGCCTACATATTCTGAAGCCGTTCTGAAGCTATCCCAAAATGCCATTATTCTCTGCCCATGCTTGAAGCTTTAATTTGATTGTCTGCATTGCTAGCCTGTATATTACCGATGGAATGGTCGACGGTCTATACGAGCGAATTCTGTCTTCCTCCCCCCTTGCCTTTACAAATTAAATTCATTCTACTTTGTCGCCAACTGTCTGGCATTCGTCTATCTTTTAAAGCTTTTTCTACTGCTTTCACCAGAGCTTCCTTACTTTTTGTTCCTAGTTCATGTATCAGCCTAAGGGGAACCTCGTCTAGCCCTTCGGCTGTGCGCTTAGGAATGTTCTCTTCCGCTTTCTTCCAGTCTAAATTTGTCAGCACCAGCTGCTTTTTCACTTGGGTCTGTTTCATGTGCTTTTTTTCTTCAAATACAACCTCGTCATTGCCTTGGAAATATTCGGCTTTTACTTTTTGGATGTAATCTATTGCCGCTTCTCCTTCCAGACTGTTTCCATCTTCGTCTAGGATATGTTGTTGTATTGTTGTTGACTTCCTGCCCAATAATTTCATGTGATTCCAAAATATACTAGGTGCGGCCTTCTTTCTCTCACGTATTTCTGACAACCAACGTTCACTTTCACCTTTTAATTTTGCTTGCACCAGTATTTGAACCAGACTTTTTCTCCCGATATATTTCCCATTTACTGGTTACTTCATCCTGTGGCAACTGCGCCTTCTTTGCCTGCCTGTGCTCTCGAGATGCTTTCTGTCGTTCGGCGATCGCTTCTCGTGTCTCCTTGTTCCACCAGCTTTTCGGTTTCTTTTTTCCTTTCCAATGAACATGTTGTTTCTCTTTCCGTATTTCTCTCGTTATTACACTTAGAAGCTTACCATATTCCCACTTTTGGCCATTTGCCAAGTTCTTCCTCAACTCTAGTGACTATATTTGCTATTTGTTCAGCGTTCAAGTTTGGACTGGCCATTTTGCTCTCCTTGCTCTCTTTCCCAACTACATATCCCATTTTCAATATGGTGCGTTTATGGTCACTCCCTATGCTGTTAAACCCTTCCTCACCGATGACCATTTCTCTCAACTTATGATGAATTCCTTCTGTCATCAGACAGTTATCAATGGTCGATTGCCGGTTTCCCACTTCCCACGTGATCTGTCCTTCACACTTAGGCCCTGTATTCACGATCACGAAGTTATGTTGCTCACAAACATCTAGCATTGACTTCCCGTTATTGTCGGTATAGCCATCTAAATCCTGTATGTGGGCATTCATGTCACCTAATAGGACAATCTCAGCATCATTCCTGAAGCCCGTAATATCAGCGCTTATGCATTCCACTGACTCTTTATTCTTCGCTGTGCAATTTTTTCCGGTCCACAAATACGTAACTCCCAGCCAAGTTTCTTTCCCACTCATTGTACCTGATAACCAAAGATGCTCTTGACATTGTGAATTTACTCTTTTCCATTTGGCTCCCTGATGGATGACCGTTCCGACTCCCCCTCCCTTTCTTTCCGACTTAGTTCTGTTGCACACTTCCCAAACATCATCATCATCATCATCAGCCTGGTTACGCCCACTGCAGGGCAAAGGCCTCTCCCATACTTCTCCAACAACCCCGGTCATGTACTAATTGTGGCCATGCCGTCCCTGCAAACTTCTTAATCTCATCCGCCCACCTAACTTTCTGCCGCCCCCTGCTACGCTTCCCTTCCCTTGGGATCCAGTCCGTAACCCTTAATGACCATCGGTTATCTTCCCTCCTCATTACATGTCCTGCCCATGCCCATTTCTTTTTCTTGATTTCAACTAAGATGTCATTAACTCGCATTTGTTCCCTCACCCAATCTGCTCTTTTCTTATCCCTTAACGTTACACCTATCATTATTCTTTCCATAGCTCGTTGTGTCGTCCTCAATTTGAGTAGAACCCTTTTCGTAAGCCTCCAGGTTTCTGCCCCGTAGGTAAGTACTGGTAAGACACAGCTATTATATACTTTTCTCTTGAGGGATAACGGCAACCTGCTGTTCATGATTTGGGAATGCCTGCCAAACGCACTCCAGCCCATTCTTATTCTTCTGATTATTTCCGTCTCATGATCCGGATCCGCCGTCACTACCTGCCCTGAGTAGATGTATTCCCTTACGACTTCCAGTGCCTCTCTGCCTATTGTAAATTGCTGTTCTCTCCCGAGACTGTTAAGCATTACTTTAGTTTTCTGCATATTAATTTTTAGACCCACTCTTCTGCTTTGCCTCTCCAGGTCAGTGAGCATGCATTGCAATTGGTCCCCTGAGTTACTAAGCAAGGCAATATCATCAGCAAATCGCAAGTTACTAATGTATTCTCCATTAACTTTTATCCCCAATTCTTCCCAATCCAGGTCTCTGAATACCTCCTGTAAACACGCTGTGAATAGCATTGGAGATATCGTATCTCCCTGCCTGACGCCTTTCTTTATTGAGATTTTGTTGCTTGCTTTATGGAGGACTACGGTGGCTGTGGAGCCGCTATAGATATCTTCCAGTATTTTTACATATGGCTCATCTACACCCTGATTCCGTAATGCCTCCATGACTGCTGAGGTTTCGACTGAATCAAACGCTTTCTCGTAATCAATGAAAGCTATATATAAGGGTTGGTTATATTCTGCACATTTCTCTATCACTTGATTGATAGTGTGAATATGGTCTATTGTTGAGTAGCCTTAACGGAATCCTGCCTGGTCCTTTGGTTGACAGACGTCTAAGGTGTTCCTGATTCTATTTGCAATTACCTTAGTAAATACTTTGTAGGCAACGGACAGTAAGCTGATGGGTCTATAATTTTTCAAGTCTTTGGCGTCCCCTTTCTTATGGATTAGGATTATGTTAGCGTTCTTCCAAGATTCCGGTACACTCGAGGTCATGAGGCATTGCGTATACAGGGTGGCCAGTTTCTCTATAACAATCTGTCCACCATCCTTCAACAAATCTGCTGTTACCTGATCCTCCCCAGCTGCCTTCCCCCTTTGCATATCTCCCAAGGCTTTCTTTACTTCTTCCGGCGTTACCTTCGGGATTTCGAATTCCTCTAGACTATTTTCTCTTCCATTATCGCCGTGGGTGCCACTGGTACTGTATAAATCTCTATAGAACTCCTCAGCCACTTGAACTATCTCATCCATATTAGTAATGATATTGCCGGCTTTGTCTCTTAACGCATACATCTGATTCTTGCCAATTCCTAGTTTCTTCTTCACTGTTTTTAGGCTACCTCCGCTCCTGAGAGCATGTTCAATTCTATCCATATTATACTTCCTTATGTCAGCTGTCTTACGCTTGTTGATTAACTTCGAAAGTTCTGCCAGTTCTATTCTAGCTGTAGGGTTAGATGCTTTCATACATTGGCGTTTCTTGATCAGATCTTTCGTCTCCTGCGATAGTTTGCTGGTATCCTGCCTAACGGAGTTACCACCGACTTCCATTGCACACTCCTTAATGATGCCCACAAGATTGTCCTTCATTGCTTCAACACTAAGGTCCTCTTTCTGAGTTAAAGCTGAATACCTGTTCTGTAGCTTGATCTGGAATTCCTCTATTTTCCCTCTTACCGCTAACTCATTGATCGGCTTCTTATGTACCAGTTTCTTCCGTTCCCTCCTCAGGTCTAGGCTAATTCGTGTTCTTACCATCCTGTGGTCACTGCAGCGCACCTTGCCGAGCACGTCCACATCTTGTATGATGCCAGGGTTAGCGCAGAGTATGAAGTCTATTTCATTTCTAGTCTCGCCGTTCGGGCTCCTCCACGTCCACTTTCGGCTATCCCGCTTGCGGAAGAAGGTATTCATTATCCTCATATTATTCTGTTCCGCAAACTCTACTAATAACTCTCCCCTGCTATTCCTAGTGCCTATGCCATATTCCCCCACTGCCTTGTCTCCAGCCTGCTTCTTGCCTACCTTGGCATTAAAGTCGCCCATTAGTATAGTGTATTTAGTTTTCACTCTCCCCACCGCCGATTCCACGTCTTCATAGAAGCTTTTGAATTCCTGGTCATCATGACTGGATGTAGGGGCGTAGACCTGTACAATCTTCATTTTGTACCTCTTATTAAGTTTCACAACAAGACCTGCCACCCTCTCGTTAATGCTATAGAATTCCTGTATGTTACCAGCTATATTCTTATTAATCAGGAATCCGACTCCTAGTTCTCTTCTATCCGCTAAGCCCCGGTAGCACAGGACGTGTCCGCTTTTTAGCACTGTATATGCTTCTTTTGGCCTCCTAACTTCACTGAGCCCTATTATATCCCATTTACTGCCCTCTAATTCCTCCAATAGCACTGCTAGACTCGCCTCACTAGATAACGTTCTAGCGTTAAACGTTGCCAGGTTCATATTCCAATGGCGGCCTGTCCGGAGCCAGTGATTCTTAGCTCCCTCTGCTGCGTCCCAAACATATTTCTCAATAACTGGCGGCTTTTCTGAGTCTCTAAGTTGCGTTTCTGTAACCGCATACATCCCTATTTGTTCTCTATGTAACTGCTCCTCAATCTCTGCCCAGTTTTCCTTTCTCCTGCCGCCCTTCATGTTTATGTAGCCTATTACATCGCGAGCTCTTTTTCTTGCTTTCCTCCTTTTCGTGTTATCGACGACGATGCTCTTCTGATGTTCCCCTAGGGGACCTTCTTCATTACTACCTACTCTGACCTCCTGAGCGCCCGCGGGCCCCCTAAAAAAGCAACAGCGCGACCACCAAGTCGCCAGCCCACTTCTCGTGCTAGCCTGTAATTGAAGTGGATCCCGTCTCGTTTAAAACGACCACAACTTCTCACTTCTCTGTTTATTTCGACAACCTCGAAGCCTTTTTGTCGGCTCATTTTCCATACTGCCTCATTAGCAGCCACTACGGCCCTTTGTACGTGACTGTCAGGCACAGGCACCTCCGGCACCGTACACACCACGATCTGCACCTGCGGGGATAGCTCGCGCAAGTCGTCCACCCGCTTCGCGAAGCCCTGGTCTAGTCCTGGCCGTTTCGTTATTAGGACGTCATTTAGCCCACCTGCTACTATGACGAGGTTGCGCACGTGGACATTTTCCGCGAGCGTTTCTTTTGCTCGCTCCATGACAGAACCCAGTGTTCACCCTGGAAATGTCCCTACCGCCACTCTTTTGTCACTTTTCACCCTCTCCACAATTGCTTTTGAGCACCCAGCCAGGTTTGAGTCACCGACGATAATCACCCTTTCACTCTCTCCTACCTCTCCCTGCTTCCCTTTGTAATTTTCCGCGTGATTCGGACTCGACAAAGGACATTGTCCCCTGGGCTCCTGCTTTTTCCGCATGCAGGCCTCAAGGTAGGTGCCGCTCTTTCCAGCTAACCCTTCATCACTCTGCACGCGTTCCACGTATTTCGCTGACCCTCTCTCCCCTGTCGCGTCGGGGGTCTGCGTTCCGTTGGCACGCACATTTTCGGTCACAATAGCGGCCCTGTTCAGCTTTTTCTCGGCTGCTTCAAGTCTTTCTTATACTACCTTCCGTGCATCACGCTCCCTGTCTAGCTCATTTTTGAGCTCTTGCACCTGTTTGAGAAGATCTTCCTGGAACGCCTCCATTTTCTGCAGCCTAGTATCGACATCACATTGTGTGTGACGCCCTCTCCATTCTCATCCGTCTCCTCATCTGCCTTGAGGGACCCCCCCCCCCCCCCCGTACTGCCTGCTTTACCGGCTTTCTCGCCATGTATTGGACGGCTTTTTGCAAATACTATAATACTGTAAGAATGCTACTACTGTTGCAAATACTATAATACTATATAAATGCAGAGCACGTGCCTTTTAGAAAAAAAACGATACGCACAGGATCGAAATCCTCAAAAGCCGCAAAGCAACTCTCACCACTGTTTCAAAAACAATTAATGCCGTGGAGACCGAAGGTATGACACGCTCTCGCACGCGCTCAACCACGCGGCCCCGCTCTCACTTTTCTACGAAAACACGCACAGTAAATCCACTAATAGCTATTTGTTTTGCCACTACTATTTAAAGACTACAAACACTCAACGTCCCATCCGGCTGCACGTGTTATAGCACGGGGCACGAAAGGACGCTCTAACCATCCTGCAAAACAAATGTACACGAAGCACACCCGCGCACCCTAAATACGAGAGACAAAAAAAGGGAAAGAGAAAAAAAAGCCACGCAATTACTATTTAAAGGCAAAAAAAAACCCAGCAAATAAAAAACAAATAAAGAACAGAAGCAAGCTCAAAGCATGCACAAAAACTTTTCGTCGCCGCCACGGAGCCCCGAAAAGCACGTCCATTCTCCACAAAATCCAAACAAGACTCCCTGCATCACTGCATCACTTGCAGCGCCACCTACAGACGAATCCTGCCTTTATAAGCGACTGCTTCGGAAACAGCGATCATCACTTAGGCAGCAGTGGTGGCGGCTTACGAATCGCTCCTAACCATTCTCTGCATATTTGTGCAGGTCAGTGCTTCTGAAATTTTGCTCGTAGCCCATAAGTTTCCGCCGCCTCCACTGCTGCTGCTCTTTGCTTTTTGTGTTAATCTGTGTAATTCTACGAGATGCCCACTAATTCCGAGTTAACGAAAGAACTTGAGCTTCTCCATTCTGAAGTCGCAGAAATGCTACTTCAGAACGTGTTTAATGATTTGTAGGAGTCTGTGAAAGCAAGAAATGACATCCTTCTCCAAGAAAACAAATCCTTGAGAGACCATAATTAGTCTTTGAGAGTAGCAAAAGCCTTTCACAACGAGTAGCTGACCTTGAGCAGTATTCCAGGCAAAATAACGTACAAATTAAAGGTATTTCGGAGACCGAAGGAGGAAGCGGCCTAACAGTTGTCCAGGCTTTAGATGACAAGATTTGGTGCCCTGTCACTGCTGGTGACATTGGCATTGTTCACCGCGTGCCTGCCAAACAAGGAACTAACATTATCGCGGGGTTCTTCTCGCGAACAAAAAAGGCTGACTTTGGTTCAAAAGCGCGTAGAGCAAGACTCACAACAACTGCAATAGGGCTGTCACATAAATCACACACTTCTATTTTTGTTGATGATCACCTAACACCCGATAACAAGCGGCTTTTTGCGCAGGCGCTAGAGCTCAAGAAGTCTAAAGGATGGAGATTTCTGGGGACCGATAACTGTGCCATTAAGGCCAGAAAGTCGGAAAACAGCCGTGTACATCGCATGTGTAGTGCGAATTATTTGTCAGCCTTCAAATAATTTCTTCCTTGCTTGCATTAACGTCTAATTCATCATGGCTGACTCAGTTTTTACACTTGATGAAGCGAAAGCTCTATTTAAGGAAAAACAACCCAGTTTATCCTTAATACATTGAAACATCCGCAGTATTCATAAGCATCATGATGATCTCGTCGCTCTTCTTTGCAGTCTTGATCATGCCTTCTCTTTCGTGTGCCTATCTAAAGCGTGGTTATCATCTCATGACGGGAATCTATATGGTCTTTCTGTCTACACTTCTGAATATTGTCATCGTGAAGGTTATCGTAATGGCGGTTCGGCCATTTTAGTAAAATCTTCATTGTAATATAAACGTCGCCATGATCTTTTTTTTCCATCATTGTCTCTGTGAATCAGTATGGCTGGAAGTAGAGAGTAATAACCTGCAGCTGCCTACCAAACGTAACATCACAATTGCATGCATTTATGGTTCACCTTTTTCCTCTTACATCTGGTTTTGTAAAGAATTTGAGCAGTTACTAAACACAGTCACTGATGAAAACAAGGATATTATGATATGTGGCGACATTAACATCAACGTTATCAGCCCTGACAATCAATGTTGCTTTGAGTACTTACGTACTTATCTTAGCTGCGGGCTGTCCTCACAAATTAGAGCTCCAACCAGGTGTGAAATAGGCGGACCTAATACTTTAATTGACCATGTACTGTCTAGCATACCTACTCATCTTAGCACAGCTGTAATAGTGGAATATGCCGTAACAGACCATTACCCTATATTTTTTCATAGGTTTCGTAATGCTTTCTCAAGCAGCAAAATAAATCAGGTCTTTCTTTGATTCTAATAAATTCACTCGTATGATTCGTGCAATTGCCTTGGCTGACGTGCTTGAAGAGCAATGTGGCGAAAGGGCTTTTGAATCTTTTTTTTTGCAAAAATATCCCAATGGGCTAACTTATGTACAAATAACACTACTGGAACGCGATGGTTTAGTTCGATAAGAAAGCATTGGATTAGTGATTCTTTATTACGGTCCATCAAAAAAAGAGATAATCTTCGTAAGAAACTTAAAGTCCAGCCATTCAATAATGAGTTGCGATTGCGCTTCCACACATATTAAAATGCACTAACAGCCACTTTAAATAATGCCAAGCGTAATTACTACGAAAATAAAATAAGAAAAAGTGGCAGTGATACCAGACGAAACTGGCAGCTTATTAAAGAATTCTTAAAATTCGTAGAACTAAAAATCACATATCGTGTGTGAACCATGATTCTGCTAATATTATTGACCATCAAGACATAGCTAATGTCTTCAATGACCATTTTAGTATTGCAGATGGTAGTCAGCCTGATTCAATGTTGCTTAGTTTTCCGCGCTATTCTCATTCCTTTTACCTGTTCCCCACAACATCGCTTGAAGTATGTAATATTATCAATTCTCTTAAAACAACCGGTCCAGGCCTCGACTTGATACGCCCTTCTAGCATTAAGCTAGTGTCTAACGACATCTCACCTGCGTTAGCACATATAGCAAACAGATTATTTATAGAACATCTTTCCAAATCGCCTTAAGACAGGTAAAGTAATCCCAGTATTTAAAAAAGGTGACCGTAAGTGCACGAGTAATTATCGTCCTATCTGCATTTTATCTTTCTTTAGTAAGGTGATCGAAAAACTAATACACAATTGCTTAACTAAATACTTATTCAAATTTATTCTTTTAACTCCTGATGAATTTGGTTTTCGCGACAATTTTTCAATTGAACTAGCGCTTATTACTTTTTCTGAGAGGGTTAAATTAGACATCGATCAAGGCCTCTTAGTCGCTGCTCTCTTTATTGATCTCACTAAAGCGTTTACCCATCGTATTCTTTTAAGTAAACATGAATCTTATGGCATTTCTGGCCCGCCTTTACAATTAATTCGCAACTACCTAATAGACCGACCATGTATAGTCCAAGTTAATCTTGTCTTATCCTCATCAAAAACTATAAATACAGGCGTCCCTATGGGATCAATACTTGGGCCACTTTTATTTCTCATATTCAATAATGACTTGCCAGAAATATTAACACATGCGCACTGCCTTCTTTATGCTGATGACACCACTATTTTCGCATCTGATAAAAAATTATTCAAAAAGCAGGATAAACTTAACGCTGACCTAGCGAATGTTCATTCATGGCGTGTAAAAAACAAGCTAACAATTAACCCACCTAAGACAACATTTATAGTATTCCATTCTTCAAAAACATTGTGCATTGACTCTATTGCAGTGTCTCTAAATAATAATGAATTTGCAAGAACCGCGTCTACTAAATTTTTTGGTGTAGTTCTAGATGAGAACCTAAAGTTCAAGTGCAATATTCAATCACTTAGTAAAAAAATCTCATTTGGTATTAACATAATCATAAAAACTCGCTTTTTTCAGCAAAACATTCTCATGTCGTTATATTACGCGTACATACACAGTCATCTCTCATACTGCCTGTCATCTTGGGGTAATACATATGGCACACATCTGCATCAGCTAGAAGTTTTGTAAAGCAGGCATTACGATTAATTGCATTCCAATTGCATAAATCTCCATCTGCTCCCATATTCCGTTCCCTAAATGTTTTTCCCTTACGCATGTTATTCAGTCATAAGCTGTCACTACTTATGCTTCGTCTTATAAATAACGAGTTTAATATTTCAGGTTTAGCTCGCTCCAGCCTTATCAATTATAACAACACAAGATTATCAGCACAACTCAATCTTCTCCTTCCAAAAGCAAGAACTAATTATGGAAAATTTATCGTCGCGTTTTAGGCATTTCTGTTTGGAATTCGATACCATCTGGTATGAAGTCGTCCACATTATTATCATTCAAGCGTAGAACAAAGGACCATTTCATGAGCACTTTATCTAATGCATAGTATAATTTAATGAACCTAGAACTATTTAGATTTGGTTCTGCTTTACCATTATGCAATGTACTGTTGAATTACCGAGTCACTGAATTTGGCCTATAATTGATACTTCTCGTCGTTGTTAATTTTATGTGCCGTTTATCCTAGCTTGAATTGCTGCGAGTTATTTTTAAGATTTCCTGAATTATTTTTCTTTCTTTTAAACTGTGTAATTATACTTGTGATATTTTTAATATATATATTTTTATCTCTTACCGTTTATTTCCGATGATGTAGAAATCTTATAATATATGACATGACTCACTGTTCCCCACGATCCTACTATCCCATTTTCATGTCTTGTTAGGAGGTCCCCCCGACATTTGTTACTCGGGACCTCCGAATGTGTACTTATACCCATCTTGTATTTGATTTCGTCAAAAATAAATATTGATTGATTGATCGTACAAGCAGTGACTTTTCATTCTACTCAGTGCAAAATATTAAGCCACCAATGTAACACGTGGCAAATGGAGCCACGAATAAATACCTTTCTGATCATATCCAATAGCAGCAACTTTAGATGAAAAAAGTCATGCTCCTTATGTTCCAGTGCCTTGTTCTAAAAAATCAAATCCTCCTTTTCAGCTCCCAAATGCACAGTAATTTGTGCGCTTGCCATGGGTGACCAATTGAATTGTCTTATTGTTGATCCACTGTGAACATGCCAAACCTTAATTATTTTGCATTCTGTTTGGTCATAATTTCTAGCTGGAATGAGTTTTGTGGAACACAGGAATGAGGACATAATTTTTGCAGACTGTCACGATGTGTGTATGAGAGTTGTGCACATACAGCTGGATTCATCCCAATCTCAAATTAATACAATGCCTGTCTACGCAATGTATGCATAACCCCATGGCAGTGGCAGATTGTACACAACTCCCGCTGTACACTGCACTGCCTGCGAATTGTACCAAACACGACAACGGAATTAATTCGTTTTCCTGGCTTTAGTCGTTTTTCTCACATCAGCGCAAATCCCTCTTTATATTGTAGTGGGTCAAGTGGCGCGCTTTGAATAGGACGAGCCACTAAGGACAACAACAACAACAACAACAACAACAACTGTCTGGCACATGAGATCCAGTCTGGAGAAAGAGGACGAAAAAGAACAGAACGTCGGATCATTGCGTCGTTCGGCTGACAGTGTCGTGCCGGAACGTGCGGTTTGACGTTACAATATGTTTGATACAAAAAAAAACTTTTAGCCCGAAGGGACCGACTACATTATGGCCTAGGAAAAAGCCCACACATGCATAACAACTGCAACCATTTTTTCTACTTCTCTGATCTCATTCATTTTGTTCCATCTTCATGCCTAATTTAAGTGCGCGAATAATTTTTGCACAGTCTCTTGTTAGACATATTTTGTGCTGTGCCAATGAAAGGCAGGAGCCAAGAAAATTAGAAAGGTAGGTTGTAGCTCGTGGGATAACATGTATCCGGTGAACGTGACCTTAAGCGCATATGTGCAGTCTGCCGCTATCATATAGTCCTGCCTACACCGGACAGATGGGATGCTGCATTGATGCAAGGAGCACGAGTCATCTGTGTCCAATAAAGCCTCACTCACACATTGAGAAACACTGCAAAACTGATGGCTGGGTCTTGTGTTCCACAAATGGCGTTGTAACCAGGCATCATGACCAGACATGTGAGGCAATTGAGGGTAACGATATATACAGAGAATGACTAATGCATCAGTCATTGATCAGCTACAGTGCATGAAAAAAATGTTTAATGGATAACATCCCATCTTGTCACTTCGTATTATTACGTATTGCCAGTCTATAGAATTTAAAGTCTGAGGTTAAAGCCAGTACTTGTGTCATGTGCGCACTTGTTTACTTTTTGTGACACCATTGGACCAGAATTGGTACAATCAAATGGCCACACGTGGTTTTTGTCACATTATAGTGATGCTCACACAGCCTTGCAAACACCGCCTGTTTGGTCTAAGTATGCTTTTGTACATAACCTTTTCCAAAAATGCAGAAAAGCTACCAGTCCAAGAAGCTAGCAAGAATGTTTGAATGTTTGAATGCTTTATTTAGACAATACATTGTCTGGGATGTAGGGGCTAAAGGCAGATGCAAATGCCTGACAAAGGCCCCCTACCCGTACATTGCTTAAGGGGTGGAACATCATGAAAATACAGTGCAACAATGTAGAAACAAGAAAAGGAACAAAATGTATGGGCTAGCAATCAAATACAAAAAAGTAAGACTGTTACACTTTATACATAATATATCATCTGTTGTGCGAGAGATAATATATCATCAGCAATCAAGAGCATTAAGTTAAATCCACTGCAAAGCGTTACTTTTCGACCTTTTCCCTTATAATAAAATAGATAAGCCAGTGTGTGAACATTAGAGTTGATCTAACTATGCCGAATAAATTTGAGATTACGCAACCTCGTTAACACAATTAAGCATACATTTACATGCAATAGAAACACCAGTCTCAGTTTGTTCCTTCCAACACAAACATAGTATATTTTATTCCTTTAGCACGAGGAAAAGCACATGTAGACTAAACAAGCCGATATTTGAATCCGCGTCTACACGATCGAGCAACGTTATCATGTGACCATTTGGGTAAATGCATACATCGTATGTAGTGCAGATGCCGGCCTGAATTCGACTAGTGCCAAGTGAGGAAGTAATCGGATCTTACAGAATAACAAAATTGAAAGAGAAATCTGTCAGTGCGGCATCTGTTTTTTTGAATTTACAAGAACATAGCATATTTGTTTGCAAACCTACTACAAGGGTACATTTGTTTGTGACCCCCCCCCCCTGCTTCTTTCTGTAGTTTCATGCCTTTGACACAAACGTTCCTTAATATTTAATTGTTATCTGTTGCGAAAACGCGAAAACAGATCAGTTGTCAGTCAGTGCAAGATGCTTTTTCCTATGTGGACTCACTGCGAAAAGGAAATATTTTCACATTGTGTGCTTTTCACTTTTCTCACATCAAGAAACACAAAAGGACGAGTTCTATTGAAAATTACATACAAGAATATGTCTGTGCTGCAGTTGAAATAGAGTAACTATAGGGAAAACAAATGACATATTTTGATGAATTTTGTTTTCGTCACCTAATTGCTTGAGTGCATAATCAGCCAGATCATTCGTATTAGAAAAGGAAAACAAATTCAACAATGCACAGGTTTATGCTCTATTGACTCCAGCACGCAGTTTGAACCAAGGACAGGGGAGAAGAAACAGGAATAAGCGCTGACTTCCAGCTGACATTATTGGCTACATGTGCGCATCATACAGTCATGAAAACCCAAACGATAGTAAACAAAGCAAAAAGGACGCCTCTACAGAAAAATAACACGACGAAACGGAAGAAAAAAAAAGAACATTTCTTCTGGCAGCTAAATCACAACCAAGATGCAAAATATAGCCATATTTGGAAAGCACGCGTGTTCAGTTATTTCGCTCAATCGCCCAATATTGCAACTGCTCGTTTGACAGCAATACCGACAGCACATTTACACATTCTTTTATTGTACATGCGATCTTTGCTCTCTCCACTACATTTTCCTGTGATTATTTATTTATTTAGTACGTACTTGCTTCACTCTTACTGGCATTGCTGCAGGGGGTATACACACAATGTAACGTAGCTGAGACTCGAATCAAGCACACGAAGCAGGGAGGAAATCATCATTCGACACTATGCAAACATTTCCAGGGGGAAGAACATTCCAGTCTCCTATAGCCCAGGGAAAAAACACATAACGTATGGCGTCACTTAACAGGAAATTCATGCATTTTCTTACTGTGGTCGCTTTCTTGTGAGATATGATGATAGCGTAATATAGTGCAATTCTGTACCTATAAATATTTTGGAATAGTATATGCTGTGAAATAATTGCGATTGAAGCCATTTTCTATTATCTTAAATCTTGCCATTGCAGCTTACCCTTAAGGCTGTTTCGCATGCTGCGTGTGGAGTGAAAAAAAAAGTTGGTGCAGTCGCACGCGTCACAATGTGATTTTTAGAAGGCTAATTTCACACGATAATGATTTGAACAACGGAGTTGGTACAGTGGCTAGATGGGTAAATGTACCGTCCACTGGGCGTGAAGTGTAGTACAGCACGTCTCTGCTTCCCTACAACACACGTGGCACTGGATTCAGAAGTCTGTCACAAGCGGCGCGCGTCGTGCTCTGCTGCAGCCTTATTGCAGTGGAACTGTGGCACATTTAACCCTGGATATAAACTGCAAACAGTCTTCACAGTGGCATTATAGAAAGTTAGAAATTTCTGAATGTAGCAGAGCTCTGTCAGTTGTGAAGGAAATGTACTTACCTTGTCAGTGAGCTGTTCGTTTCCTCATTTGTTGTGCAAAATATAAGAGCTTCTAACGCTGTTTAATTGGGAAAACATGTTTAACTTGAGCCTACAAGAAGAAGCACAAATTCTACATGGACAAACTAGCCTTTCATCTGTTCTTCTGAAGCGAGAAAGGCGGTAGTTTGCTTTGCTGAACAGCTAGTATGTAGGGGTTGTATAGGAACGGCTATTCCTGCAGGGTGCATTCTTCGGTCGCACACACAAACCAGCAACATCAAGCTTTTACTGCAACTAAAGCTTTAAGTAAAACACGGCACTGTATCACAGTGCTCACGAAGCATGTTGTAGCGTATACCGTAAGGTGCTTTTTTTTCTTTTCTGGAGTATGCTAAGCAGCCAAGTTCTTACTAGTCACAAGAAAGTGCAGGCGAGCAATATATTCGTCTGATGATGCTGTTTGTAATACTGTTTTTTGCTGATCACAACCGATGACTCCTGAAGGCTTCAGCTGGTTCAAGGAAAAAAAATCTGCTAGTGGCAGGGCATCTGGCAGTTGTTTTTTTGTGAACTGTGGCCACTGCATTTCAAGCTGAATATTCTGCACACAGAATCATTTTGTTGGCCATTTTTGAACAGGTTAATTTCTTGTGTGCATGTACTCCTTCTTCACTTTGAGAACATGTGACATTTTCATTCGCTTCCTATTTGCTTGAAGCATGTGTAAGTTCGGCTCGCTGTCTTTTCAAGATTACTTTAACGGCAGACATGCCGTTGGAGCATTGTTCTTTTTGTAGGAATTTTCTTCGATGTGCAAGCCGCAGCGTCGGGTAGCACTGAACGATCAGTGTCACTCAGCTGCAGGTACACCATCAGAGTCTGCACAATCTCCCTGCCGATCATATGCTCAATGAAATGCTCCTTGAAGTAGCACTGGCACATGACTAATGTGGTTAAAGCATTTTGTCAGCAGGGCGAAGGGTATCCAATGATACTTTCACCTGTGGCTTGCATGTTTGTTACCGAGCTTACTATTCAGTTCAAAGCAAGTGCTGTCGCTCCGGCTTGTTTTCTTCTGTGCAGGAAAACTTTAATAATAATATTTGGGGTTTTACGTGCCAAAACCACTTTCTGATTATGAGGCACGCCGTAGTGGAGGACTCCGGAAATTTTGACCACCTGGGGTTCTTTAACGTGCACCTAAATCTAAGCACACGGGTGTTTTCGCATTTCGCCCCCATCGAAATGCGGCCGCCGTGGCTGGGATTCGATCCCGCGACCTCGTGCTCAGCAGTCCAACACCATAGGCAGGAAAACTTTCACTTAGTCCCGGGGTCTCATGGTCTTCTCGGTATTCACAAACTGCACTTGCAGTATTCACTTCGTTTCTCATACGTTTAAGGAAACTACCGGAACTTCAAGAACTATTGTGACTGCGAGCGCAGCACGCCGTGCCGCCTGCGTGTGTATAAATATAAATAATATAAATGACATAAATGACTGCTTTTCAAAATGACTAATTGCAGCAAGAAACATCACACTTTCATAGACTCTCTCACCATAAATTTACCACTTTGCTTAGTTTTAATGTGAAAAATACGCTATAACCAGGGTGTCGAACCGGAACCAAACCTGAATTTTTGCCCGGAACCGGAACCAAACCGAACCCATATTTCTGCCACCATTTTTGAACTGAACCCGAACCGGAACAAATCGAAGGAGCCGTTCCAAACTGGTCCCGGGAATGGAGATTTCAAGCAGAGCAGTGTGGTAAAGAGAGAACTTTATTTGGTCGAAGCATTGTTGAGAAAAATGGGAGACACTGTCGAAGCTAATGCAGCGGCTTCGCTCATCCTCGCTCTGCACATCCTGATAGAACCATCATAAGTCGTACAAAACAAGTTGATTTTTATCAAGTTATCAGCTTCCTATGGTCACCACTTGGTACAAGGAATCGGCGCACATATGGAAAAGCCTATGCGGCTCGAATAAACCCGCTGTCCTGCGCCGTAGAAGCCTCCAGAACGATGGAGAGAAGTTGGCTACAGGCCCGGCAGAGAGTGTGTAGCCTTTTAAACCGTGTTAAGTGGATCGATCACCACTTTTCCTCGCAGGCTGCGGTGCCGCGTCAGAAAACCGACTCGAACGTTCTGCAACTTGTTTATGCGCCTGACCAATAGCGAGCGCTCCCCAGGGGAAGAGTGAGAACGCTGTCGTATAGTGGATTCTATGTGTATGTCTGCCACTGCTTTCGCATGAAGTGATGAACAGACGCAGCATGCCGTATAAAGGAAGGACGATTAGCGCTGGTCGACCAGCCCGTTTCGAAGTCCCAACTTTTAATACTTTGAGGAAATGCTTCCGCTCGACCCCTTGGTCAACGCCACTGTCGGTAGCCACGGACCTGCATGAAGAGCGCGCCTTTTCTAAGTAGCAGAAGCTTTATGTGGGTCAGTTGGTTTCACATACTTGAAGAAGCTTGATGTGGGCTAGTTGGATTGTCGTACAGCGCCTGTCCGTCGTACATGCTCCTCTTTTAGTCCGCATCTTTGTAGCGCTGTTTTTTCTTCCAGCCTGCTCTAAGCGTGGCCACAGCGTTACCCTCCGCCCATCGGACTGATACAGTGCACGGTGAGCAAATCGTGTTATGTTTACCTCGCTCGTGTAGCAGTGCGCTATTGTTGCAAGATCTATCTTTGTATTGTAAACCTCCATGAAGTGCCGTATTGCATGCGTTGCATTGTTTTGGAGAACATTTTGTGTATGATGGTCATGAGTTAATTGAAATTTCTTCGTAAGTCTCTTAGCTGTAAGTTCATTCTCTGGCTTGCAACTAGCGAATGCTGGGCGCCAAACACTTGGTAGCTCGATTTCAGCTGAGCTTGTCACGCTAAGGGCATCGCCTTAAAGTCCAGAATCGCTAACCCACACGCTCTAAGGGCGTCTGGTAGTGCTCCACCAGAGCACGAACGGTGACATCGTCGGAAACATTAGCCATCGCCATTTACAAGTGAAGGTGTAATGCCGTGTACTTTAGTCTTGCTTTCAAATTCGCCCCAACTAAGCCTGACGTCTCGAGATTGCTTTGTGTTTTCTCGCTCCCAATATGACCCCGTATAGTATACAAGTGTGGGTATACGTGCCGCTTCATTTGGCTACGTCTCACTTCTCTGTTGCGAAGTATCCTTAACCTGAGCAAAAGCTCAAGACTAGTCTGTTCATTTTTCTCAGCTGCAACATAGCGTTCATGCAGCACAGAAGTGTAAGGTGTACGTGCCCACTGGTTTGTGTGCAAATTGAACTATTTCTTTTTCCAGTGTGCACGAGTGCCCTCCCCGTTGGCACTTTACAGCATTAAAAGAAGGCCGAATCGCCATCTGAGCCAGTCCTATCCTCGGGGATGCTGCCATACACTCCGTTGAATCCGAGTCGTCACCGACGCCGCATTTGCTCTTCGTACCCCGTCTGGGCGAGTGAACTATCGATGCGCTCGTGTCACTGTATACTACATTCTCACCTTTCGCATTCCTTTGGATTTTTATTGGGTTATGCTTGGGTAATTGAACCGATTTTTGTAATTGCAATCGCTTGTTTTTAGTCTCATTTTTTATGCGTGCCTCGCGGAGCTTTTAATGACTAATTATTACTGTTTTTAATGAGGTTTTACGTGCCAGAACCACGATCTGATTATGAGGCACGCCGTTGGGGGGGCTCCGGAAATTTTGATCACCTGGGGTTCTTTAATGTGCACCTAAATCTAAGTACGCGGGTATTTTTGCATGCGGCCGCCGTGGCCGGGATTCGATCCCACGACGTCCTGCTTAGCAGCCCAACACCATAGCCGCTAAGCAACCACGGTGGGTAATTTTTATTCTTAATAAAATGGTTGCCTTGGTAGTTATTTCTCTTCCACATTTAAATTTTATTATTTACGTTGTTGTTCATCTAACGTCATTGTTGTCCCATTATTCTCACTGAAAATGAACCTCGTAATACTTGCATGCAGACCCCCCTTCCCCCTCTTCTGTACTCCCCATGTAGATATTTTCTGAGGGAAGCTGCATTAGCCTCCATGTTTAGAGCAATAAATTTGAAGTGCATTGTTTAAATAGGCTTTCTTGTATAACCCAATGCACCGGTTTCTTAAAATCTCAATGGAAGTAGCGTTCACTCTGTCAAAGCATATTTTCGAGTGAAGAGCGACAGAGGGATATCGGGCAAGAAAACTAGTTCTGCATTTTATTTGTCCCTTTTCGCGCACTCTTCATTTCAAGCAGCGGTTTCTTCAAATCTCACTTCTCGCTAACTTCCATTCGGGTCTTAGGGTCCTCGTAAGCATTTGCACTCTCGTTTTCATAGTACACTATTGGCGCTATGTCACAATTTTTAAGTGAGCTAGAGACCTTGTTGCAGCCCAGACTTTAACCATAACGACAAGAAAAGAAATGAAACTACAGACGTTACGAACGCGCCTGCTCGAATTTCTTTGCTTTTTTGAGGTAAAGAAAGAATAACCAGAACACATTGTTTTAACACTGCCTATGGGGCCCCATAATTGGAACCCATTGCTCACGCCTCGCACCTATTTTTGACCACGCAAAACAATTATTTTTTTCCTCGCGCACACAATATTTGCAGTCTTAGGCACAAATGAACAAAAAGCAACATGCTACCAATAAAGAAATTAAAAGCTTGACAGAGAGTGTGGTCACTTTGGAGGCAAAGCTTGTTTCACATGCCTCCACGCTGTCCAACTTCTTTGACCATGCTACTGGTTCATTTGCCAATTAACTTCTGGCAGTAGGGTTAAGATGTGACAAAGGTCAGAACCGAATGCGACGGTGCAATCTGGTGTTCTTAGGAATTCCCAACGAGGATAAAGAGAGCTGGTCAATAACACAAAGAAAAGTTATTGCCCTGTGCTCAGATAAGTTAAAAATCACAACTGCGAGTTCTCAGTTTGAACGTGTGCACCGGCTGGGAATATTTGGCTCAAATAAGTGTTGGCCAGTAATTGCTAAGTTCACATTTTTCAAGGATAAGCAGGAAATTCTCACTAGTGCACGTAAACTTAAAAATTCTGAGACCTCTATTAGAGAAAATTTTTTGCTAGCTACTTGACAGGCATGTAGGAAATTGCTTCAATTTGCCAGAGAACGGAATTGTCCTTACAAGCTCAATCTCGACAAACTTCGTATCGATAATACCACTTATATTTACGACAGTTGTTCTGATTCCGTAGTAACTGCTCGATAGCTAGTTGCCGATTTGTGCAGTGCTAAAGTCTAGAGGTCATCAACTTCACGTGCACCTTCACTTTCAGCATAATTTACTAACATCCGCAGTCTGTTGCCAATGCTTGCCCTGCTTGAATCCTATCTTGAAAATAGCAAGTCTGATGTTGTATTGCTAATCGAGACCTGGCTTCCCGCAGATGTATGCGACTCCGAGTTATATCATACTTCTAATCAGAACGCCATTTATCGCCACGCTTCGTTCACATAAGAACGATGGCGGCATGTTGGTGGAAATCAATAAAACTATACCTTCTTTCCTTGTTAACACTCACACTGCTCTTGAGGTAATTTGGGTGGCTTGTCCTACATTATACGGGAAGTTACTGATGGACGTTTGTTATCGCTCACCTACCTCTCAACGCCTGTTCGTGCCTGCTCTTCATAAAAGTATTTCCAGGGCCCTACTAACAAAGTCTACCTATTTCGGCGTGTTAATTTCCCTGATATTAATTGGTGTCGTTTGTCTTCATCGAGCATTGATTCAGGTAACTTTATTGAGCGGTGTTTAGAGTTCAATCTCACCCAGGTTGTTTCCGAGCCTACTCGCGGCACTAATATTTTAGATCTTATTCTCACAACAGAGCCACATAGCATAAACCCTGTCGTGCAGCTTGATAGCTTTAGTGACCATAACCTACTGCAGTTCTCAATTGGTATTCCACTGAAATTTGCTGGTGCTGAACGTAAGGTTATCAGGAATTATTACAAGGCAAACTGCGAATAAATGAACGATGAACTTGAGGTTTTCTTTCAGAAGACGTTTCTTCCATCCCTCCCAAATAATTTTGTTGAATTGGATTTTATTTAGAAATATTATGCCACTTCTATTACATAAATATGTGCCACTAGTCCCTATATCTAATGACAAACATAACTCTAACCCACGGTTTAACAAATCGCTTGGATCACTCAGAAATAAAGAAAGGTTATACGCTTCTGCTAAACGGCTATCATGTCCCTCGTAATGGTCTAAACATAAAGATTGTTTAAAATCTTACTGTCTTGCAATATATGAAGCGGGGAAGAAGTACTTTTCCACTGATCTGTCCTCACTTTTATACGCTAACCCTAGCAAGCTTTGGAGAGCTATCTCTCCTGATCGTGACAGTAATACTGTTACACTACATGACGCTGACAATGTTCCTGTTTCTTCATCTGAGTGTGCTTCAACTTTCAATAGTTTTTTTTTTGCTCTGTGTACACTAATGAAGACTGCTCCTCCATTCCCTGTGTCTCCGACCTTGATTATTGCTTCATGTCCCTTATAAATATTAGTATATTATAAGTATACTATAAGTATATTATTAGCATATAGTAAATATATGATTATGCTAAAAGAAATTACACTGCAATCAATAAAACACTTGAAAACTTCCTTAACGAATTTCTGGCTAACTTCAATGAAAGATCCGTAAATACCAATTGGCAACTTTTCAGAAACAAGCTTTGTGACTTGGTCGACTTGTATATTCCTCAAAAAAAGCTTTTAACTAACTGCCACTATCCATGGTACAACCGCTCATTAAAACGTCTGGCAAACAAAAAAGGAGGCTTTTCCGCAAAGCTAAGTCTTCTGAAAAGCGTGAGCACTGGTCAGCACTGAAAAAAACTGTTACCAGCTACAAGAAGTCTTTGAAGGAATCGAAGCACTACTTCTTCAATGTGAGGTTGCCAACGTTTTTAACAAGCAATCCAAAAAAAATTTGGAGTAGTGTCAATAAACGAGAGCAGTCACTTCTCTCGTTGACCCTCAATCAAACCCTATTTCAAGCACTGATGTCGCTGAGATCCTTAACGAGACCTTTAGTGCAGCTTTATCAAGTACCGTAACTGACATTACTAATGTTAGAGACTATGCATGTAACAAAAGCTTTCCAATGGACCCTGTCAGGTTTAGTTTTGACGGAATTATAAACGTAATTAACAATTTGAATATCTCCTCTTCTTGCGGGCCTGATAACATTAACACTAAAGTCCTGAAAAATGCTAAAGCGTACTCCGCAATTTTTTTACTGAAGATATGTGAGCAATCGCTTGAAACAGGAGGTATACCGCACGAATGGAAAGTGGCTAAAGTGGTTGCACTCCATAAATCTGGCGACAGGCATTCACCCTTCAATTATCGTCCCATATCATTAACTTCCATTTCATGTAAAATCATGGAGCATATAATCTTTTCTCAGTTATCTGGTTTTCTTGAATCATTTTCGTTTTTCACTCCTACACAACATGGTTTCAGGAAGCAGTTTTCCTGTGAAACACAGTTATTATCTTTCAGCAACGAGATTTATTCCATTCTTGATGAAGGTTCAGAGGTCGTCGTAATCTTCTTTGATTTTTGCAGGGCTTTCGATAAAGTGTCCCATAGTCTGCTGTTCCATAAGCTTGCACATCTTCATATCGACCCGAATGTTCTAGCATGGATTCGTTGTTTTTTATCTAATCGCTCACAGTTTGTCCACGTTAATGGTCTTCAATCATCTTCAATGCCGGTTAGGTGTGGGGTACCACAAGGATCGGTACTCGGACCCTTGTTATTCCTTGTGTACATTAATGATCTGCCTAACAATATAAAATCTTCTATCAAACTCCTTGCAGATGATTGCATACTATACCGTGAAATTAAAAAAAACACTAATGATGTCCACTTATTGCAAGCAGATCTTAACTGCGTTACTGACTGGTGTACTAAATGGAAAATGCTTTTAAACACATCAAAATGCAAATCCATGCGCTTTTCACGTCAAGGCGTCTCGTCACCAGCCTCTTACAGCATCAACAATGCTTCGTTAGCACCGGTTACCTCGTATAAATACTTCGGTGTACACCTGACATCAAATTTATCCTGGAATCAGCATATCACCTACATTACTGGAAACGCGAACCGCATGCTCGGTTGCATAAAAAGAAACTTTTCTAATGCGCCCATTTCAGTCAAGCTACTTCTTTATAAAACCCTGGTTCGTTCAAAGCTTGAATACGCCGCGTCAATATGGGACCCTCAAGCTAGGTCACTTATATCTGTGTTGGAAGCTGTTCATAACCGTGCCGCTCGTTTTATCCTCCACAGCTATGACCGCACATCAAGTGTCACACTAATGAAAAACACTTTGTCACTACCATTACTTTCATTGCGCAGGGGAAAATTTCACGACTCTGTCTTTTTTTAAAGATCTACAATCTGAATCCTGTTTTGAAAAACGCTTTGCTCCTTTCACCCGCCTATGTTTCATCGCGCATTGACCATCCACGCAAAGTGGGCGTTCCACTTTGTCACACTACCGCTTGCTTAACTTCTTTCATTCCAACTACGTCATCGGAGTGGAATCACTTGCCAGCAGATGTGGCACTCGCCGACGATCTCGAGCATTTTAAGAATAAGTTAAGTGCCTGAATTTCTTCTTACCAGCGTGCCTTTCGTTTCGTGGTCCCTCACGAACTCTGTGTTGCTGATTTCTAGCTTGCGTTGTTAGTTCTTGTTTTCTTTTCTCGTTTTTTTAGCTTTCCATGGATGTGCACAATTGCTGAAATTTGTAAAACTCAGTGCAGTATGTAATGCTATGTATGCAATGCTATGCTATAATGCGATGATTCAATTCATTGCGATGATTCATTTGATTCAATGCGATTTCAATTCTTTAACATCTCCCTTTCTGTGGATCGGTGTAATGTTCGCATTCTTCCAGTTTTCTGGGACCCTTGCAGTCGATAGACACTTCGTATATAGAGCCGCCAGTTTACCAAGCATTATGTATCTCCATCTTTTATTAAATCGACTGTTATTCCATCTTCTGCTAGCGCTCTTCCTCGTTTCATGTTTTGTAAGGCCCTTCTGACCTCATCGCTAGTTATAGGAGGTGTTTCTGTATGTTCTTCATTGCTGTTTCTAATTGAGGTATCCGGACACCTCTGGGTACTGCACAGGTCAGTATAGACTTCTTCCGCTGCTTTTACTATATCTTCGATATTCGAGTTAACACACGTAATTGTTAAATTCGTGTTATAGTAGATATGATTTGTAGCATCGAAAATGAAAGAGAAGGTGACGTCACTATCGCGCGTCAAGGTCGTCACAAAACAAGAACGAAAAAAAAAGAAGGAAAAAGAATACAGAAAGCCGTTGAGTGTCAAAAAGGAAAAGCGGTTGTGATGGTGTTTCGCCTCCGTTGATACGATATGTCTACGACATAAAGGCATAATTGGTCAAATTGACACATGTAATCGTTATAACAGTGTAATAGTAGGTAATTGGTAGCGATGAGTAGACGTGCATAAGGTAGCTAATCAAGTAAGCAAAAGCGAAGTAGCAGCAGAGCCAAAGAATGCTCCCACATTATTAGGCATTCTCAGAATTTTCGAAGCATATTTATATACAATCTACAGTGGTCATTATCAAATTTCGATTCGTTAGGCTATTTGGGACATACCCTGCATCCGTGTTCGGCCCACTTTGCCTTTACACTAGCTTGCCATGGTCAGTCATGAGCAGTACGGCATGACTATCACTGTATATGACGACGACGCAGTGACGACGATGAATGACGAAGAATGAATGTAGCGGCGAACTTCAACTTGTCCTTCGATAATATTTCCGAGAAACGGATAGATTTCCATTATCTAAACGTGAATATATTGGTCCAGCTAGGCTGTGGTGAGCAGCTGCATTGAGGAATACCGCAATATGTTAACTGACAGTTAATTGCTTGTACGAAGAAAATAGGCGTAAAAGTAACCAAGTATTATCCGATTAAGTGCACTCCGCCAAAAAGCTAGGAAACTGAGAGCATTAACAGTGCTGCTCCGCATATCATAGAGCAATTTCATGACTGTAATCGCTGCTTTCATTATAGTGACTCTCGCTCCACCAAAAAGCAGCCGTTTGCAACAATCAGAACAACCTGCTTACATTTAAAGAGGCGTTTTTATTACTTCATGAATACAAAATTGCAAAGATAATATATTGAAGAACACGAAAACGTTGAACAACTGATAACACAAATGCGCGTAAGAAGCTCTGGGCCCTCTGCGCTGCACCCGCGCAAGCACCACCACCTCATGCCGTCGCCGTCGGCTGCAAGGTGTCCCGTCAACGGCACGTAACAGCCACCGTGGGGCCAACGACTGCAGCTCCGAGCCCGCACTCCCCGCGCAGCCGATAGCAGCGGTACGTGCCAGCGCTGGTAGTCCAGTGGCCGCGGAGAAATACGACAGCAGACGCCGCAGACGCCACTCGGAGCTGTACGTTGAGTTTGTCGGACTCAACGCAGCCCCAGGTGACGATGTGCCTCAGCCAGAGTTGCTCATCGCTGGAAGGACGCCCACCACGCAACCCTGTCCACTGCAGCAGACGCGACGATCCTCGTCCAGATGACGACGGTGTTGACCTGCTTGTCGAGGATACGCACGTGGACGACTCGAGGAGCGACGTCTCGGCGCTTGTCCGTCGCTCTGATCTCCCGCCAGCGTCCGTACCTCCCACTGGCATGCCTGATGTGGCAGGGGTGTTGATTTCAGGCCTGGTAGCCCTGAATGGAGAGGGCAGGTGTCTTCTTGCGCCAGTGGTCGCGTCTCGACTGGCCACGGGTCCCTCGTGGTGGTCTCGCCGCCAGTAGCCGCTGCTGTGCTCGGAAGCACAGGTACGTGAAGTAGCGTGAGCCCGCCGGTCGCGTCGCACACCACCGTCGTCGTGTCCTTCCACTCCTTTCGGCGACTTCAGCTCGCAGAACGGAGACGCGGTTCGGAACGGGATCGCCAACAGACACGTCAGAGAACGTTGGCCCGTGCTCTTCGTCTTCGTTTTCTTCGTCGCTTCCTCGGTTCTTGAAATAATGCATGGCTCATCCCTCACGGTGTAAAGAAAAAAATTAAAAGGCAATCAAATTTTAAGAACATAATGAGGACTGTGCCTTTTGAATTTTTCTTTTCTTTGAATTCGGCGTACATACATCGGGTGTTAGAAAAACCCGAATATCAAGTTTTTTTTTTATTTATCTGAATAAATATTCACAATAAATCTCACTTCACGCGAGTTGTTCAACGGGCCGCCTAAATACGCTGTAATTTCTCCTGTGTGGAGCATTGGAAGGATTCAGGCTCCGTACCGTAACTATGAAGTCGACGTCCACACAACAAAGCAACATCAAATGCAGCCAGAATTTTCCTATCGAAATCTTCCTAATATAGTATAGAAATGCTCTTCATGATGGCCTACTCTAAGCCAACGAAACTTGCAGGCACTAGGTAGACACAAAGCGATTCTCATCTAAGCCGTCATGATGTATAATTCATTTAATGTTTGTTTTTTCTCCACTAAGTTAGATAGCTCGATTTTTTTACTAGGCACTGCAAAATTCAACTGAGCGGCGCTTTTTTTTGTTTTGTGCTTTTGTATGATTTAGACTATATTAATTTATCAATCGGCTATGAGCCTAACCAGGGAAGCGTTTTTGCATAGTCGTTGTAAGACGAAGCGCGCTTAAGTTCGCAAGGAAGATAGCTTTCTTATGTCTAACTTAGAAGAAGAAGAACGTTTATTAAAGAATTGTCCGGCAGTATTTGTTGTGGTGGCCTCAGGTGGCGGCTCGAAGTCCTTGGACTCGGGTGGCATATCTGGCTTGCCGGATGGCCCAGAGCAGGTCTGTCAACTCTGAACTTCTGAGAGCCGCCTCCCAACGGTGGCGACGCCGATGGAGAAGCTCCCCGGCGTCTCCCGCAGCCGGGGCGGCGTCGCGAAGAAACGAACTTGAGGCTACCCGTACTTTGACAACGGCTGCGATTATCGATGCGTCGCGAACGGAGGTGGTTTCAGTACCGCTGCTGCCGGTACATTCCCAGAGCATGTGTCGCAGCGTTGCTCTCTTTCCGCAAGCGTAAAGTTACGGCCTCGTTCCTGTTGAACTTATCGTGCGGTGGTGGGAATATGCGTCTTTCTAGTTTGTATTGTTGGGTGAGGTCTCTGACCGTGGTCAGACGATCGCCCCACGCCCATTGTGATTCTTGTTGCTGCATTTCTATCGTAGTGTCTCGATCCGGCAGATCCGATGCTCCGCTCTCGGGGGCGGAGGCGGCGGCGGTCGGTGTGTGAGACCTCGAGCTGTCGCGTGGGCCGCCTCGTTGCCCGCGACCGGGACATCGGGGTGTGCCGGAATCCAAAGGAGGAAGGCCGTAGAATTTTGGGGTTGCGAGGGCGATGACGAGTCGCCGTCGTAACAAATTGGTAGTATGCGGGCCGCTTCCCGCGAGACTCGACCGCGCGTGAGACCGCGGATTGCCGCCTGTGAGTCGCTGATTACGATCGCAGCGTTCGGCACCGCGGCGTGTGCTAGGGCTATCGCGGCTTCTTCGGCTGCCTCCGTGTGTACCGTCGTCACTGTGGCGCTTGCGAGTCACTTACCCGTGTGGTCTACAACCGCGATCGCGTGTGCGCTTCTCCCTCCTCCTTACCGCGCAGCGTCTACGTACACCGCCTTATTGCTACTGCCAAACTTCATCTCAAGGTCGCTTGCTCGTTTGTTTCGTCTCCCGGCGTGGTGCATCGGGTGCTTGTTCTTGGGAAGCGGTGGGATGATCAGGCGGTCGCTGACCGAGGCCGGAACCGCCGTCTTTTCTCCATGCTGAGTTTGGTACGTGATGCCGAGTGACTCGAGGAAGCCTCGACCTGTCTTTGATTTCGATAATCGTTCGTATTGCGCAACGTCGTGTGCCTCGATTATCTCGTCAAGTGAGTTGTGAAGTCCAAGCTCTAGAAACTTGTCGGTGCTCGCGTTGAGTGGAACCCCGACCGCCCTCTTGAAAGCTTTTCGTACCATGCATTCGACCTTGTTTTTTGCGGACCCTATCCACTTCAGCTAGGGAGCAACATACGTTATGCGGCTTATCGCGTACGCCTGCACGAGATGGATCGCGCAGTGTTCACGTATACCATTGCGTCTATTCGTGATACGACGCAAGAGTCGGATCGTGTCAATTACCAAAAAATGAAGTCTTCGCACCGTTTCTCCGTTATGGCCATTTGCCTGCAGGTGTAACCCCAGGATTCTAATTTTGTCTACGTGCGGTACGGGAGTACCATCTGCCAATATAATGCGTATTTTGGAGTATTCCCGTTCCCCGTCGCGCAGGGTTTTACGACCTCTGCTTGTGGGCTTGTAGATTAGGGGTTCGGACTTGGCAGCCAAGAATTCGAGGCCTGTTCCACGCAAGTAATCCTGGACCGCATCTACTCCTGCCTGTAGCGTTCGCTCGACGTGAACGTCACATCCTCCGCCAGGAACCCAGAGGGTGATGTCATCCGCGTAGAGACTGTGATGCAAACCTATTTCTGTTAATTTCTCGGGTAGACCGCGTAGAACTAAATTAAAGAGCAATGGTGATATGACGGATCCTTCCGGTGTACCGGATGGACCCATCTCAAATTCTGGCGATTCGTCGTTGCCGACGACGACGCATGCCCGCCTGCCCACGAGGAAATCTCTAACGTAATTATACGTTCTTTGGCCTAGTCGTAATGTTCGGTTTTTAAGATCGCTTCTCGTGTAACGTTGTCAAAGGCCCTTTTAATATCTAGGCTGAGAACTGCCTTAGTAGAGCTGGTAGTGTTGTCTACGATCTGGCGTTTAACCTGAAGAAATACGTCATGTGCGGAGACATTGCGGCGGAATCCTAGCATGGTGCGCGGGAACGCGTCACGGCCTTCGAGAAAGTCGGTCAAGCGGGGGAAAGCTGTGTGTTCCATGACTTTGCCGACGCAAGACGCAAGCCATATTGGTCTTAGATTATCGAGCGTAACTTGCTTGCCTGGTTTATGAATCATGATAACGCGGGCCCGCTTCCACGCTTCGGGAAGGGAGCCCCCTCGCCAGCAGTCGTTGACGTAGATCGCGTGTCGGGAAAAGGACTCGCGTCGTCTAGGTTGCGGAGAATTGTTGGTAACCCGGTCCGGGCCGGGCGCCGATCGGGTGTTTAGTTCGAACAGGACTATCCGAATTTCTGCTCCGCTTAATTCCATGTCTAGGTTCTCGTTTGCGACGCAGTCGTATTCGGCATGCTGGATGCTTTCGGCCTTCTTAAAGTAACGGCCACGTATTGCGTCGAGGAACTTATCGCCTTATAATCAATTACTAGTCTACTGGTCTTGTGGCCTTGAGCGGCCCGAGTCTCCTCCGGATCTAATAGGTGTCGAAAGAGGTGGCAAACGCCCGCCCCGGTAATCTGCATCTCAAGGCCGTAACGTTGCACGTGTCTTCCCACTGTTCCCTGCACAGCTGGAGCGCGTGTTCTTCGATGCCTCTGTCTAATTATGCTATGCGTCTGCGCAACGTCTTATTTTGTCTTTGACATTTCCATCTCATTAGGAGTGCTCGCTTTGCCTCCCACATGCGTAGGAGCCTGCTGTAAATTATTTCGAGGTTCGCCTAGGGCGGAACGTCGCTCGTTGCCACGACTACGTCCCTTCTGAGCGTCTTGGTCCACTCGTCTACGCCCGCAATCGGCTCGTCGCCTCGTCCCACTTCTCGTTTCTTGCGAAACGTAGCCTTTGCCTTCAGGGTTAGCCCCACGACCGCTCGGGCCCATGCCTATCGTGATCTCGATCAGCGCGTGGTCACTCCCCAAGTCTTTATGCGTATTTTGCCAGTGCGCTATGGTTACGTTCCAGACGAACGCGATGTCTGGTAGCGTGTCGACACTCACGCTGTTCCCTCCGCGGGTCGAATCGGCGGCATTCGCGATCAGTTCAAGCCTTTCGTCTTGCGAGTCTTCCCAAAGGTGTTTGCGCTTGGGTGCTTCTCGGGCTTAGCCCCAGGCTCCGTGGGGCGCGCAAGTAGAGGCTCGCCGCCGGAAGCCGCACGTGCCCCGGAGCAGGTCCTCGAATTCCTAAGAGCGGCTGAGAAGTGTACGTCCTTAACGTGTACATTGAACCCACGCTGCTGCATGTCTCCCATAGAAACATTTTTTTATTTCACATTAATTACAATTTCAAGGAGTTTTAACATTAAGATTTTGGTAACAGTCCCACTTCAATGCACCTCCCGTTTTTGATTTTCTAAATCGTACTTCGTTCGAGATATTCACGGATCAATTTCAACACTCCGTCGTGGCAATATCGAAAACTTCAACGCCAAGACCGTCCGATATGCAGCCGGCTATTATTTGAGAAAAAAAAGTTGCACCGAAATCATTTCGTTGATCCAATGCGCATTATCTCGCCGTGACGGAAACTTCGCTTTCCTCTTTTGTCTCGTCTTGTTTCCGAACACGCAATCCTAAAGTGCATTGTGTTTAGAATTAGGCCTTATGGGTTTCTTAAAACTAGGCACTGGGAGGCATTTTCTATGCCTCCGCCATGTTGTCAGACTAAACGCCGCTAGCAACAGCCGCGTCAAATCAGGGAGGAGAGCTATACACCGATCCTCGCCCTCATCCACGCATAATCATGCGAACGAGGATTAAAAAATGGAGTCGGATATCTCGGAGTACAGACACGCTAGAATAATCCTTCCGAATGAAACTGTATAGAAACATGAGTGCCTCTATGTTTTGAATACAAACACACACACTTGCTGCAGTCAATAAAGCGTTAACTATCCCATTTTAGTTAATTGCGTGGCGGACAGCGATAATTATTATATCACTTTGTATCCCCTTGACGACATACCTAATTTGCACAGGTGGTCTACGCGTGCTTCCCAGTGCCTAATTTTACGAAAACTGTAAAACACAATTTTGAACACCCAGTATACACCGGGTGTTACCGCGAACAATCTCGAAAAATTTTTAGGACTGCCTATGCCAGATGCCATGATTCTAGTCCTTGAGCTAGTCTACTTGAAGAGTACTCGCACAAAAAATTCAAACGCATAATCCGTATATTGACGAAAATTCATTAATTAGTTTTTCGTATAATTACTATGTGGCACTTATTGCAATTTACGAATTCTAGCCGGGGAGTTGGCACATTGGGGAGCTGTTCCATTTGGCACAAATTCTCAGGATTACGCAGGTTTCGAGATAATAATTCCCGAATTTTGCGGAGAAATGCATTGGCGTTCAGGTTAAATTTCTGCTTCAATGCTTAAAAGGATGTTTTGTTAAGAAAGTAAGTCGAACGACAGCGCATTCTTACCGACAGTTTACGGTACGTTTGTCGTCAATGGTGTCGTCCACAGAATGCTTTTCAAGTACGTATGCCTTGCAGCCAGTTCGGCTAAGGCAACAGACGCAGCACATGGAGTGGTTTCATGTAAAAACGTGAGCAGGGTCACTGCATGCTTCTTCCCAAACCGGTCCTCTGGCTACCAGAACGAAGCCCACTAGGGTGGAAGCGAACAAATAAGTTGCGCTCCGCTGCACCAACTGGAGCGGGCTTACGGTAATCCCAGCTTAACGGGCACCGCGGCCGGACGCTGTCCACCACAGCAGACACGCTTGTTTACAAACACGTGGCGCGCGCTGTCGGACAACGCGTTCTCTTTGCGACAGCGCGTGCGGTTACAACAAACAGCAGCCACTTACCTGAAACTACTTCAACCAATATATCAATCAATCAAGGAAGGAAGTTTATTTTTCGCGCTATGCACAGCGAAAAAAAGGTGGTTGGAGAAAAAAGTAGCGCTTTCGCAGCTTGACAAAGCTCCAGCCACCTGCACACAGCACTCGTAGCGTGCGGAGAAAAAAAATTCTTGTACAACATAGGGAAGTCGAACAAAAATATCGCAAAAACCTAAGTAAGCATACAATGTATTACAGTGGCAATTGTTCATTACAAGCATTGATTTGAGCATATCGAATAAAAATGCACAAGGCTTGCGATTCGCCATTGAAATAATAAATGGGTAAAAGAAGAAATGCAGAAACTGCCGAAACTCAAAATCCATGCACAAAACGGATACCAGAAAACATGACTCAAGGCTCCGGTCACACCGTTGAAATAAACAAACGTGCAAGCAAACACCGAAAAAAGCATCGCAGAAACAAGCTAGCAACATGCACAATGTTTTTTTTTACAATTTCGCACAAGGAAACGTTCAAAATATTATACAGTCTGAAAATTTTTCTCAACAGTCACATAAGTGCGCCCGTCGTAAAAAAAGAAAAGTTGACTTCGTGCTGATCAAGTGGATCACATGAACACTTCAAAAATAGTTTTACGAGATAGGGTTAAAACGTCGATGTGTCTTTGATCCGTGTAATTTAGTGTTCAGGGTAATGTGTACCGAATTCGTTCTGTTCCGTGGGTTGTGCGCGAGAAAGTACGTGCCATGGCGATCTGTAGCGTAAAGGATGCGCATTGTTCTGTTCTGTAACACTAGTGTGTTCTAGAAACGTAAAAAGCCTTTCCTGGACGGCACTTTTATAACTGCACAAAAGTCAGTATATGTATATACCTTCAGCCTTCATTATCCCGTGTTTTTGGAAAAAGTGGTGCTGTGTGTTGTAGATAAGCCAGGTTTTATACGGCATGAATAGCTCTCTTCTGAATTAATTTAATTCGGCTTAGGTTAGTTGTAGTCGTGTTCGCCCACACTAGTGCGCAGTAACAGAGCTGCGAGTAAAAGAGCGCATTATACAGAATATTTTTTTTATGATAGATGGTAGCAAGTACCGGTTGCGGTTTAGAATGCCAACCGTTTTGCTGAGCTTTGAAGATAATTGCCGAACATGGTCATTCCACGACATGTCTTCGGAAAAGGTAACGCCAATGGTCTTAACGGATTTTTCGATTGCGATACTGTTAGGTCCTAGAATAACGCGGTCTGCAGGTGCTATATTTTTTTATTTTGGGTCCGAAACTCTTTGAAACTCTTTGAACTGGTGGCAGAAATTCCCCGCACTACGTGTTATTGTTTCGATGTCTTTACCACCAGCAAACACAGCGCGGTCATGCGTACATAACGATTTCTGCAATTTGTAGCAATCATGGCAATACCATTCATATAAATAAAGAAAAAGGGTAGCGCTGCGTCTGCCCGCTTAGCTTAACTGCTGCCCCTGGCCACCAAAGATAGCGCTATCGTTAAAGTAAGCCTTTTCTACACAACTTCTTGAATGGCTATTACAATAAATCGTTCTTGTCCTCTCTGTCACCCACCCACATTTTCTCTTTCTTCTTCTATTCTGCGGAAAGTGGTATAAAAACACTCTACATTTTGTTTTTTGTCAATAACGGTCGACATATCTAGTCGAAACGTCGAAACCATAAACAGTTGTTTTTAAAGAAGTGCATCGACCTTACAACTATACATACATACATACATACATACATACATACATACATACATACATACATACATACATACATACATACATACATACATACATATTCCCATGAAAGCTCTTCTACTCTCTCCCATACCCTCTCCATCTTTACCACGTGACCGGCTTCCCACACTTCCCACACCTTCAGAGCGTATTTCTTGGCCCCCATTCCTGCGGCGAGCTTCGGCGTAGTACCTCGTAACCAAGTGAACGAACACAGCGGAACATGAAAGCGAATTCGGAGCGTAGCGGGAGATGAAAGACGTCTATAGCAAATAGAGCGTGAGGAGCAAAGCAAAGGAGAATGGTGCAGCGAAACCCTTAGGCGGAAAACGAAGGAGGAGGAGGGTATAGCAATAGCGTGAGAAGAAAAGCATAGTGGTGCGCAAGACGCGCTTTGCGGCGACGACGGCTACGAGATGGCGCCAGAGTAGCGGGCGTAGTCTTTATGGAAACAAAGCGCTGCATGAGCGGAGATTTGTCTGTGGCGGCAGCCGTGAACCATGCCTCCGCGTCACCCATGCATGGCCTCTCTTGGTTTTCTAATTAGCGTGGCAATAGCGCCACACCTGACTCCGTTTGCTACGTGCTGTATGAGAGATTGTCTGTGCCAACCAATATATAGCGAACCGAAAACACGTGTTCTGCTGCTCTCAAATTTCGCATTAGGGAGTTTCGTCATCGCCGGGGATTTTTTTGAAGCGCAGCTCTTTGTCGCCCGTTCCCGCGTTTCGCGGTGCTGTCACCGTCGGTCTTGCCATACCAAGGCCATCATCCTCGCGCCCCTGCTTTCCCCTTGTCCTCGAAAGCCCGTTCACGTGTTCTCGCCTGTCCTCTCGCCCGCTTCCTCAGCGCAGCGCCTTTACGATGACTCTTTCCGCTACCGTTCACTTCGCCCTCGCCATCCCCTCTCCCGCTGTCGTGGCATTTCCGCGGTGCCGGCGGCGGGTGCTCCTTGCCGCCTCGCGCATGATCCACGGCTCTCCGCTCCTCTGCCACCGCGTCGCGTGGCTGTACGGCTCTCAGCCGTGTCTCTCGCTTCCCCGTTTGAGGGTGCGTTCCTCAGTGACACTTGTCACCTCTGGCAGTGCTTTCACCTGGCTGTCTCTCTCCCTCCTCCATTCTTCCCCTATGCCTCCTCTTACATTGCGCAGTGCCGTTGCGGTGACTCTAACGACAGTTATAGCCTTTCGTCCCCTTACTTTTACTTCCCAACCCAACCTTCTTCGGCCAATTGAGGCCTGTCTGTGAGTCAAGCAGTGTGTGACCTCGACTCAATACCCCTGTTCTCCACTCATTTCGTCATCCCACCTCATAAGAATAATTAAATAATAATTGTTAGTCTCCCCCCTCCCTCTCCGCAGTGGTGACCCACTATCACATGGCGTCGCGTCGCCGAGCGCCGGCTCGATAGCGGCGGAGCGCGGTGTGTGCTGCCCAATGCGAAACACATAACCGCCTCCGTTCGGTACTGCGCGTTCTGTATGCCGTTGCCTGTCGTTGAAATAAGGCAGCAGCTGCGCTCAAAGATCGCATTACCAAGAAGCGTAATCGTCGGGTAATATTTTTCCACTTTGACACACCTAACCCTAACGCATTAAAAAGGATTCGCCTCCCAGCTCACTGCTGCTGTGTGCGACCACAACAAAGTGGCAGGAAGCAGCCGAGCAAGTGCGCGCGAGCGCTGATCGACAGAAATAAAGGGGAAACAGAAGCGGTGGTTCATACGGCTAACGAGCTGGCACCGGTTGAAAAGCGATTACAATGGACGCAGGCCCGTTGCCTTATAAAGCATCCAGAACGACCTACAGTGGCGCTGCGAGCGCCGCTCGTGTGTCGTCAAGACACGTACTTCCGCCTGTCGTCTGCAGCAGTTCGGGCCATGTCCAGGTGCCTGCTGCTCTGTTTTCATTTGTTCGCTCTCGTTCCTTATGCTTGAATACTTATGACGGTCGTCTCAAATATATGTTTTACGAAGTCTTCGTTCTCAATAATGTATTCGATTAGCTTATTTCCTAGATGACAATATATTTCTGAAACGCAACGCTACAGTGCCACTCGATGGAGCTCCGACCAGCCCATTGAAGGTCTTTCGTGCGCGGATATAAACTCTCAAGCGTAGCTCACGGGAATAATATAAGCACAAACGCAAAAATATAGCACATAAAAATCCAGTTAGGAACCATACCTACCATGGTGCTACATTTTTGTCACAATTAAATGCTGGCTATATATGACTTCTACAACATTTACCTTGAATATAACCCGCTAAAACACATTTGCTCACGGCGAGTTGTTCATGGTATAGTATCGAATTTTCGCGTTTTTTTCACATAAACGCTCGGCAGTGACACGAGGACTTAACTAACACTACAGCTTAGGTTCAACCAGCGCCACTTTCATTTTGAACTGAATCTCAAAATTAGGCCATTCTTCACCGAGTAATTTTATGTGGCGAATATTTAAAGTAAAACTGACTGAGGCTTACAGATGTTTCCAGGACACGGAAATGAATGTACCAATGCTTATTCCCTTCCAGTGACACATGTCCAGCCGACTTGAGCAATTTAGTCGTGATTTTTGTTTTGGAAACAGACATTGCTAATCTGTTTGGAGAACTGACACAGGCTGCTCGGGCCCAATAGTTCAGTGAAAAATGCCTTTTGGACCGTATGGCTGCAGCCACCAAGAAGTCGAAGCGTCATTCATTTTTAGTGTGCGACATATTGAAGATATCATTATTCCCCAGTGGAACTAAAAGTCAACTGAATTCATGCGAGCCTTGTGGGGCCTTCGTTGTGAGGCTGGTATGCGAGGTTCTCTTTTATGTACAGAGATAGCGAATAGCTCTGATAATAGTTTGCATAATTAAACAACGCAAGATCGAGACATGGTGTGGCATAATGTGTAGGAATTTCTGTTTCTAAGGCAGCCTAAGGTGCGCTGTATTGCCTGGAGTATAGTTTAGGCATTTCAATTGGCGCTGTAAAGGGCTACTTCATCATTCCAATTCGAAGTTGTAGTGAACTGCTGTGTTTCGCGAACAATTGCTGCCTCGCCATAACTACATGCCTGTTGCGCCCGTTGCGGGAGGGGTGCGCGACATTGTCGATAAAAGCTAGTGAGGGATATTGTGGATCATTTCATCCCTTAAAGTTCATTGGTTCTCGAACTTAACCACGAAATTTTCTTTCATGTGATTTTTGTTAGGTAGTGACTACAGGGACGGGGCCCGGTACTTTAGCATCTACACTACAGTGACGGGGCCCGGTACTATAACATCTACACTATAGTGACGGGGCCTGGCACTTTAACATCTGCACACAGAGACGGGGTCCGGCTCTTTAACCACATTTGACATATGACAAAAATACGAACATATATATATATATATATATATATATATATATATATATATATATATATATATATATATATATATATATATATATATATATATATATATATATATATATATATATATATATATATATATATATATATATATATATATATATATATATATATATGGACATGTTGATATAAGAACGGTAATCGAGGTCCCACGGCTATGATCGTATACGACAAAAGGTGGAGAATAGCGTTTTTGCGATTTCGCTAATTTCCATGTTTGGGGCCCTCCTGCATACACGATATATTTTTGTTGCTCATGAATATTTTCTCGGCGATCAGTGATCAAATCTCGATACATCTTGCGTGAAGGTTAGGCTGAAAAGTGGCTTCTTCATAGCGCGTAGCTCGTGGAAAAATGTTTAGGAATTTTTCCCAGAATAAAAAAACAAAAGAAATATTACTTAGTGTATGAAACAATACAAGTTGTTAGGCTTACATGAGAAAATACACAAGCATGACAAAAAAATTTGTGCATGCATTAGGCCCCAGACATGGAACTTTGCGAAATCGCAAAAATAGCAAGCTCCATTTCTTGTCATATAAAACGTTTCCCCGAGAAAACTAGAGCGTTTCATGCAGAGCTAAGGGTTATTCATTTGTTTCAAGATATTCGCCCATCACATATAAAATTCTATATAAAACAAAAGAAATGGTTATGGGACTTCGATTAGCGTAATCTGAACACGCCCATATTGAGAAGACTTTGCATAAATTCGAAAATTTCACACAATTCCGACAAAACCACACCTTACTTTTTGGCGTAGATGTGACAGACACACATCTAAAGTGCAGCCACTTCAGGTACGTGTCACACCCAATGGCGTTATCATGAATCCTTTGCCGACATGCACTACATGTCCACAAACTATGATTGCGCTTCTGAGTAATTGTGGCAGTGAGCGCGGCCCACCCATCATCGGCGAAATAGTTCCGGATTTCACCTATCTCAACTCTGTCGTCCAGAACTGCTGAAGGAACTTTCTCAGGGGCGACTTAATTTATTTTTCACCATTCTTGTGTCCCCTGATAGCCTTTGGAGACATGGAACAACATACCCTCCAAAAAAACACAAAATTTTGGCAAAGCACTACAATCATATTTATTAGCTATAAACCACTGATTTGGCGCCTGTATTCTTGCTTAGCGTTCTCTTCTTTGCGGTTTGACAATTTATGTAACTGGTGATAATTTTTATGCATGCTGTAAAAAAATTCTCTTTTTTTCCTGTTTTTAATGTGCTAATGTGTTGCATTCATCCTCTGCACTGATCCCCCTATGCTTGTACCGAATGTGTATTATATTTCGCATCCGGACCCATCCACTAGCCTGCGGCTATTGGGTCCAACAGTCCTTTGCGTATGCACTGTAATACCTATGATGATAATAATAAAGAATGAAAGAAAGTTTTCTGGAATGGAAAAGAAACGGTACAAAGCGCATTAAAGAAAAGGCATGCACATGTTGATGCTTGTGTAGCACCAGACAATGAATACTGTACTGGATTAAGAAAAAGAAGCAGCGGGTAATTGCTCGCTTAGAAGACCGATAAGCATCCAGTGTGGTGCTACTTGAGAAATAATGATATTGAAGCTTCGAAGACTTTAGAAAAAAAGAAAAAGAAAACACTGCATCATCGCGACGGCACAGCACAGGTAGCCGTATAGACGTCGAAGTCCCTAGCTATAACGAAATTATTTTTGAACAGCTCTGATAGTGTACATGCAACAATGGTTGCTTACGTACGGTCAAATGTTCATATACTGTGGCATAAAGCTCACGGCACGGTGCGAAAACACTCTCGCAGCGAAAGCGAAACACTGTGCGCGGACGTGCATGTAGACGCGCCGTCGGTCAGCGCGAACCCGTGCGATCGCTGCATTGAAGCTTCGTTCTGTGATGCTCCATTTGGTTACAGAGACGGCTCACTATGACAACATATTTCACGTAGTTTTCTCTCGGCGATTGCTACCTTTAACGCAAGAAACCGGTTCGGGGGAATCGATCGCGGCGGCCGCGCGCAGTGTCCCAGCCTACCGTACGTAGTAGGTAAAGAGATAGCGTCTGTAAACCATTCTGTGTCTTCTGTTTGTCCAAGATTATTATTTTAAAGGTAGGGTGCTTCTGTAATTTCGAGAGTACTTGCAAAAATGTCCAGGAGAGCTCCCGCGTAGTATGTTTATTTAGCGCCGATAGCCAAACCTATGCGGAGCGCGCCGCGTTATCCCTCAGACTACGCAAGTGAGGCGCTTCCGACATATGGCGACTCCGTAAGTCCTCGCCCCCAATGCTGACATCCCCGTCACTACAGTGTTGTTGTTAAAGTGACGGGCCCCGTCACTGTAGTCACTACCTTTTTGTTATGGTATTCGCGAATTATATACCTCATATACATGATGCGCCGTCGTGTTAACAGCCAATGCGCTTTCTGGGTGCCTATTTCAGAGAACGGTGAAAGTAGTAGCAAAGCTTTTCACAGAGAATGCGCGCCTAACGCTTCCTTTTAGGCATTAATACAGTGGCCGCATTTGACTAAAACAACTCACCAGAGCAATAAGAGTCACGATGAAAGCTTCGCTGGGTAGTGTCATTCTAACATGGATTGATAATATCGACACCAAATATCAAGATTTTTTCTTCCATGTAAAATCCGATGTCTCTCATAGCTAAGTACTACGGGAATGTTAAGTGTTTAGATGGGCATCACATAACTTCGCCTGTTGAATTTACAGTCATTCTTTTTAAGGAAAATTTAAGGACAGACACGGCTCATATATGCATTTCAATACCAGTAGAACTCCTCAGCGCTCATGGCTTGTGATATCCAAGTTGTAAATTTTCACAATTCAAGCGGTTTTGAAGAAGAAACTGCGGTTCAAGCATGGCAGCAGAAATAATCCGAAATATCATTCACATCGCACGGCTCCAATAGCGATACCCAAAGCATACACGAAAGGAACAAGCGCGCGCGGCTTCTGAGCGAATCGGAACGAGCGGCGTCCTGCCCGTGACGTCACTTGCAAGAGAGCGCCACTCCAACTTCTCGCCGTTTATAGAACGCAGCTCTTCGGCGTCCTATTCTGCATTGACAGTCGGCGTGCTTCGGTGTCGCTCGGCGTAACCGAACGAACGAGTACAGCGAACGATGACAAAGAGAATGCGGAGCACAGCGGGTGAGGAAAGACAGCTATAACGAAGAGAGGGTGAACAGGAAGGCGGAGGAGGAGGCTACAGTGAAAACACGAAGTGGAACGCGGAGGAGGGGAATATGGAGAAAGGGCGAATAGGAAAGCGAAGTGCAGCGCAAGATGGCCTCTGCGGCAACAATGGGTACGATATGGCGCCTGATAAGTGCCTGTAGTCTGTTCACCGACGACGCCACCGATGCAATATATAGAAACAAAGCGCTGCATGAGCGGAGGTCTTTCTGCGGCGGCTGCTGTGAATCACGGCCACGCGTCACCCACGTGTCGTCTCTCTTGATCTCCCAGTTAGCGACGCAGTCGTGCCATTCTTAGCTTCGTTTGAAGCGTGCTGCACGAGACAGATTGTCGGCGCCAGCATACAATTTCACTCAAATTTCACATTAGGGATTGTAGTGACGCGAAGCGCAGAATGATAAGACAAGACTATGCATTGACGGGGAACCACGGAACTGCACTTTATTCTGATGGCAATCGCTTATATACAACTGTTATAATTGACAGCACCCCCTATGCACAAGACATTCCCCCCTCATAAAAAAAAGGAAATAAAATCAATCCACTTTCGCGCACTCCCTTCACATCACATGACACGAACGGCGTTCTTACAGTCAGGTAAGCTCGTAGTCTTGATATCGCGCTGGCACTCTTCTTGTTCGTTCCGGCCTGGTGGAGCTGGTGCTGTGGTTGTGGCCAACTGCGACCGAGAATCGTGCTGTTGATCGCTAACCTCTAGTATAGACTCCGTTACTGTGGGCTGTGCACCGTCAGAATGGTTGGCGCTTCCCTGGATGTGTTCTGATGGCACCATTTGAGATTGATTCTCGACGGTAGTAGGGGTATTTTGCTCCGCCATCTTCCCTATGTGAAGATCCAGGTCGCAGGAAAACGCTGAGGTTGCACTGCGTTGCGCTGTAACCGCGTCAGCTAGTGCTTGTGCCTGTCCTGTCCCTACTTTACCAATTACTGTTAATTTTGATGCGTTCCATTTCGTACCGTTTGCGGGCAAAAACGAATTCATGCCCACTCGTCTCTTCACCTGGATCGGCAAAGAAAACTTGTGTTTCGTCTTTGGTCCGCCTTCCTTTATTTTTGCGAAATCTCTTGGCTCAGTGGTAGACGCTCTGGCACCTCGTTTTTCATCGGTGTACTTTTTTGTTCGTTGTTGCTCCTCCTTAACGCGCTGTTTCAACTTTTCCATGGCGACACGCGGCTCCTCGAAAAATTCCCTTTCTGGGAGGCCAACAACATCCAATCTTGTTCTGGGCCTTCTTCCATGCCGTAGGTAAGCCGCTGACGCTCCTGTAGTTGCATGTGCGGTGGCCCTGTAAACACTCAGGTAGTCCCAGATTGCCTCCTTCAGTGGTCTTCGTTCCAATGCCGCAACCTGAACATATTCCTTGAGAACGCGGTTGAACATCTCAATCTGACCATTGCATTGCGGGTAATACAATGTTGTAACGCAATGCTGGATTCCCCGATCTCGTAAAAACTGCTCAAAACATGTCGACATAAACTGACGCCCGTTGTCAGTCGCAATGCTTTTCGGGTACCCTTCTCTCGCAAAAAGTTCCAAAAGCACTTTCACTGTACTGCCTGTGCAGTGATTGTGGACACAAATGCCACCTCGGGCCACTTACTGTAGTAATCAATAATAGTGATTGCAAACCTGCACTCCGGAGCGGCTCGCTCCATCGGCCCAACGATGTCGATTCCAAGCTTTTGCCACGGCTTCTCGGGCCATATTACTGGCTCCAATGGGGCCCTTACGGTTTTTGCAGATTTATCTGATGCTTTGCAGATAGCACGATTCCTAACCAGCGATTCAACATTACTGTCCATTCCGGGCCACCAGTACTGTTCCCTCAACCGTTGTTTGGTACTTACAATGCCTGCATGCGATTCATGTGCCATCATGATCAGCCTGTAAGTGAGTGTCGATGGGAGAACGACCCGTTCAGCACAAAACAGTAGCCCATCTATCACCGACAGCTCTTCTTCTATACGAAAAAACAACCTTAATTTTCCACCTAAACAGCGCTTTTCCGGCCATCTGGACACAACATGCTGCGCCACCTCATTTAGTAATGAATCCTCAGCTGTTTCTGCTTGCAACTCACTCTTAGTGATCATGCTGGAAACCACAGCAACTACTTCCTCCACCGGTTCGTGCTCTGCAGAGGTCAAAGGTAGCCTAGAAAGCGCATCCGCAACGACATTGGTGTTCCCCTTTGTGTACGGCAAAGTGAAGTTGTATCTAAAAAGTCTAGCACACCAGCGTTCAATACGCAGTGGGCGTCTTCCAACCCCATTTGTGGACAGCAGTGTCACCAAAGCCTGATGATCAGTTCGTAAGACAAACTTGCGGCCCCACAGATAAACGTGCCAATGTTCGCACGCCCATAAACACGCCAGCTCCTCTCGTTCCCCGGTAGAGTACTTGCGTTCTGTTGGAGTTAGTGTCCTCAAAGCGAATGCCACTGTACGTACTTACTCCGTCGACTATCTGCTGTTGTAGCTCCCAGTCCATATGCCGAGACGTCAGTGGTCACTTGTACAGGCAAAGACGCGTTGAACATAGCCACCACCCCACATGATGACAGCATCTCCTCGATCCTGCAAAAACTCTCCTCGGTGCTCTGATCCCACACGAACTTCTGTCCTTTACGAAGAAGCCGTCGTAGCGGCTCCACCACCTCTGCATAATTGGGAAGAAAATGGGAGTAATAGCCTACGAGCCCAAGGAAAGACCGCAGCGAGACTACATCGGCAGGCGTTTCTGCTTTAATCACAGCATCCACCTTTGACTTGAGTGGGGCAAGACCACTTGCACTCACACGATGACCCAAAATGGAGAGTTCCTTGACAGCGAACAAGCATTTCTGATTTAGCTGCAGCCCCACCACAGCGATCCGATGCAATACCTCGCGAAGGCTACGGTTGTGCTCGTTCTTAGTCTTTCCAAAGACTATGATGTCGTCGATATAAAATAACACGCCCTTGCAGCCTTTCAAGATTTCTTGCATCATTCGCTGAAACGCGACTGGTGCCGATGCAAGGCGAAAACACACTCTGCGGAACCTAAATAAGCCTTCGTGCGTAATAAACGTCATTAATTGGCGACTCTCTTCGGCTAATTCCACTTTATGGTAGGCTGCAGCAAGATCCAGTTTCGAGAACCATGCTGCTCCGCTCAGCGCATGCAACAGTTCCTCCGTGTGCGGCAAAGGGAATCCATCAATGACTACTGCTTTGTTCGGCTCGCGCAAATCGACGCATAGACGAATAGTTCTATCCTTCTTCTGCACAACCACTATAGGAGACACCCATTCCGCAGCACTGACCTTTTCTATAATGCCTGCATCCAATAATCTTGCCAGTTCAGCCGCTACTTTCTCTCGCAGCGTCAGGGGCAAACGTCGAACCTTCGCTGCTACTGGTTTTACATCTGGGCGCCGCTTCACAGAATGTACAACGTTTTTCGCTAATCCCAACTTCTCAGCAAAAAGAAAGGAAAACTCACATAATTCTGGAGGAAGCGACTGGGGGCTGACCGTGACTTGCAGACACTCCAGTGTAGAACCGATGATGTGCAACTGTAGCAGGTGGACCCCATCCAGTCCTAGTAATGCCATGCCTTGGAGAACAACGTAAAATCGAAGGCAAGCCGAGTTGTACCCGCGTACAACTCTGGCTGTGAACCATCCCAAGACTGGAGTTTTCTTCTGTGAAAAATCCCGCAGCGTCGCTGAAGCCACAGTCAAAGGAAAACTGTTGGCAAACTTGACTCGATAAACATGGTCTGGCAAAATAGACACCGACGACCCAGTATCTACCAGCAACTGAAGCGGCTCGTTCACAGTAACGACGTCAACGACCAAAGTTCTTCGTTCGACTTGTCTGACCGTCAGCACAGTGAGCACGTCCTCCTCGCTAGCGCCGTCGTTTCGGACATTCCGCACGTCCCGCTCCGCCGACCTGCCACAGACCGCTCGGAAATGTCTCATCCTGTGGCACTGGGAACAACGTTTCCTTCGTGCTTTGCATTCCTATGAATTAGCTGGGTGCCTTGTAGAGCCACACCGGTAACACTTGCGCACCGGCGTCATTGCCGTGTCGCTGTCTGGGCTTCTGCCTTGAGATACGTGCTGCACTATGTCCGTTTGTGACGACCCTTGGCCATAGACCGCAGCACCCTCCGCTGCCTGCTCGTACGTCTGCAGCATTTCCACTGCCTCTGCGAGCGTAAGTTGCGACCCCTTCACGGGCAATTTCTGTCGCAACTCAGTGCTCCGTACTCCGTCAACAACCCTGTCTCGTAGAGCCGCTTCCAAGAATTGCCCGAAGTCGCACGTCTTTGCTAACTGTCGGAGAGCACTGACGTACTCTCGTATCGGCTCATTCGGCAGTTGCCGACGTAACGTGAATCGACGTCCCTTGACCAGTACGTCGACGGTGCTTGAGAACTGCCGCTCCAATAGGCCCAACGCCTCCGTGTAACTATCCGCTTCACTTGCCTCCGTCTTCTCTTTTCCTGCTGGTTTGCTTCTTTCCGGCCCAGCTTTTGTCGTGTGTGACGTTCGTGCCGGCTCTGGGCCCAATGTGCGAAAAACACAGCGTCCCTCGACCCCAAGACATTGCAGCAGAATGGCCTTTTTCCGCAGTGGCGGTTGCGCGTCCATCCCCGTCGCTTCAAAAAAATTTGTGAAATCATCGCGCCACAGCTCCCATGGAATTGTCGTATCTCCAGGAGTGTCCAGGAAAGGCGGTAATGCCGGTAGTCCGTACGCTGCCATATTATAGGGGACGCCCCTTGGAACAGCACGAAGCCAGGTAAGGGAAAGCAGTCCGTCGCTAGCTCGCGAGCTTCACCGACTGCGCCAGATTGTAGTGACGCAAAGCGCCGAATGATAAGACAAGACTATGCATTCACGGGCAACCATGGAACTCCACTTTAATCTGATGGCAATCGCTTATATACAACTGATATAATTGACAGCGCCCCCTATAAACAACAGGGAGTATCGTAATTGACGCTAAAATTTGGGCCTTGGATTTTACAAGTCGAGATCTTGAGATATAGAGAGTCGGGCGGAAACAATTTTCGAGATAAGCGGTGCTAAATACAGGTTCAAACCAAAGCCGGAAAAAATTTCGACTTAACCAATATTTGGAGACATCAGAGTTGAAGTAAACGATGCTTTGCTGGACATCGATGCTGAGTGTCCAATGAAAGTTAAATGATGCGATACAACCTGTCTCCTTGCGGCGTCCTTAGAATCGTTGCGCTATTTCCGCCTTACATCTGTAGCAACGAACCTTACAGTGGCGCTTAAACTACATTATCTACTGCTTTCTCCACCGAAGGTACGCACGCAAGCAGATAAACAGACGGACGGCTACACACACATGTGGTACAACGTGCATGCTAATAGTCGTGTGCTGCACGGTGTCTAATAGAGGCACCGATGCCTAGAATGAGTCGCGTAATTACATTATCAGTAGGCGTTCGCAGTGAGGTGGTAACAATCAGCGCGTTGTCGGGTCCATCTCAAGGCAGGTTTTGTATGAAGCTTGTTCATTTAAACGGAAGGATTGCTCTGGATTCTCCGAAGGCTCAGAAAAAAGATCATCGTCATCATCATCAGCCCGGATACGCCGACTGCCGGGCAAAGGCCTCTCCCATACTTCTCCAACTACCCCGGTCATGTGCTAATTGTGGCCATGTTGTCCCTGCAAACTTCTTAATCTCAACCGCCCACCTAACTTGCTCTCGCCCCCTGCTACGCTTCCATTCTCTTGGAATCCAGCCCGTAACCCTTAATGACCATCGGTTATCTTCCTTTCTCATTGCATGTCATGCCCATGCCCCCCCCCCATTTCTATTTCTTGATTTCAACTAAGATGTAGTTAACTCGCGCTTGTTCCCTCATCGATTAATTTGCCTTTAACTGGACCACGGGATGACCACTAGTTTCCGTAATTTGGCCCTAATTCTTGTCTTTCGCACCATGTCAATTGTTTAAGTAACATCTTTCCCCAGGTAGCTGGTTTTATCACTCATGTTCAATGCAATACACATATCTTCAATAAATGTTTGGAAAATTTCGTGCACTTTGAGTATGTTCAGGTCGTGTAACCGGTTGCAGCCTGTCCTTTAACAAAATGGCCTAGCTCCCCATATTTACTTCAATTTCATTGTGGGTTATTTGTCATCAAGAGAACTCAAGCTTTCCATTGTGGTCTAGTTCTCATGAGAAAACATCGATTGAAATAAGACGTCACCGTACTTCCACAGTGCCCCCATTGAAAAAGTGCCACAGTGCCCCCATTGAAAAGAATGCACACAAATTTGCTAATGTGACACCGAAAAATATGCAAATGATGAACTGAAGTTGATAAAACAGAACGATGGCGCAAATAAAAACAAATAACGGAGAGCATAATCGCTGTTTAATGTGGAAGGACCAGAAAGAGTATAAATGCTGCAATTCCAATATGGATATCGGGTAGTGAAGTGTAAAGAGGAAACAAAGCGTAGCTTACGGCTATTTTTTACCTTTCTGGAACTCGTTCAAGTGTGAAGAACTGAGACAACTCCTCAATCGGTATTTAGTGCTTACTATCGGAAACCACATTTCGCATTAAATCTATAATCGTTAACAATGAATGAATAAAGATAATGTTAACGTGGCGGATGGCGCTCGGCGTCTGTTGAAGATTAGTTAGAAGGTGGGCTGGGTTTGAGGATTGCGGTGAAAACTATTCTGATTTCACTCTTCCTTTTTTTTCGGCCTATATGGACCCCTATATGGACCCTTGTGCTTCTCCCTAGGCGCATGTGCAATTGAGACGTTTTTGCATGGAATGGTCGACTTCTCCTAAACCGTTCAAAACATGCCATTTTGACTACCCTATGTCGCGACGGCTTTCTTTACTTCCGGGACAGATTGCGTTACATATACTAGGGATCTGATGTCATAGTGTAATAAGTGTTGGATGTCCGATTGGCCATTCGAGAAAGCTGTACTCCAAATGAGCTGCTGTAAATCTCTCCAGCATGACGCATGGCAATATGTGCATCGACACCAAAGTTTGCATTTGTAGCTTGTGGCGACGAGCGACCACGTAGACCGGTAAAGTCTCGGGCTCTCGCAGGAGAGGAAGAACAGACACTCGATCGCTTAGCGTAGCATTCTTTTTAATCTCTTTCGGTACGCTAGCCCGTGCGGGAGCGTGCCAGCCGCTCGAGCCTCGTGTAGACGCGAGCGTCTACGTCATCTCTCGTGCGACGCCGATGCTGCTGCCGCTACAGAGGGCTCCCCCCCTCCCCTAGAGAGGAGGAAAGTTCGACGAGCGATTGAAAGTCCACGTGACGCGGTGTGTCTTGGCGTTGGTCTCGAGTGTCACGTGCGCAGGCGGCGACGAAGGATGCAACAGGGTCGCGTCGCATACTGGTGGAGCTGATGGCGCGGGTGCTTCGATGTAGGCGGGTTTGAGACGTTCCAGGGCAATTGTGTCTGATCTGCCGTTGACATTCACAACAAACGCCGTCGGACGATGCTCTAGAACACAATATGGCCCGGAGTAGTGTGGTTGCAAGGGCTTCGGCACGGCACAGTTACGCACGAAAACGTGGGTAGCAGAGGTGAGTGCGGGAGAAACGTACGGGGACCTTGCTTCTTGCGAACGTGTAGACATGGGGCGTATCTGGCTGAAGAAAGCTTGCAGTTCGGCAACGTAGTCGGCAGGTGATGGCATAGGCGTTTTGGGGGTGGCGACAAAGAAATCGCACGGAAGGCGTAGGTGAGTGCCGTAAACTAGCTCAGCACAGGAGCAACCTATGTCGCTCTTGAGTGCGGCTCTGATGCCAAGTAAGACGAGGGGCAAATGCAGGACCCACTTCTCCGGTGATTCATGTGCCATAAGGGAGGCCTTGAGATGCCGGTAAAACGTTTAACTAGTCCGTTGGACTGCGGGTGGTAAGCAATTGTGCGAAAATGTGTCGTTCCGAGTAGTTTGAGTAGCTCGTTGAAGAGTGCTGAGTCAAACTGCCGACCGTGATCTGTGATTGTTGTGGATGGGCAGGCGAACCTTGCGATCCACGTAGACACGAAAGCTGCTGCAACAGTGGGCGCTGAAATGTCACATATAGGTGTAGCTTCTGGCCACCGTGTTTAACGGTCGATGCATGTCAGTATGTAACAGTAACCTTTCGAAGGTGGGGGAGGGTCCACGAGGTCCAGGTGTACGGTGTCAAAACGAGCATCCGGTGGAAGAAAAGACTTGGCAGGCGGAATGGGGTGACGCTGGATCTTCGAACGTTGACACGACAAACAGCAGCGAACCCAATTGCGAACTTGCGCGTTTAGCCGAGGCCAAACGAAACGACTGGAAAGAAGCTTCTGTGTCGCGCGTATGCGAGGGTGAGACAGGCTGTGCACAGTTTCGAATAGACGTCTGCGAAGGGATGCCGGAATGTATGGTCTAGGTTTGTCGGTAGAAGTGTCGCAGGCGACGGACGTACCATCTGGGGTCACAACGACGTCTTCCAATTTCCGGGACGTTGACGAATTCCGGAGTGTACGAAGTTCAGTGTCGTCACGCTGTTGACTGGCGAGTAAGTCGGCCTTGATGATGAAAGGTTCCGATGTCAAAGTGGAAACGACATTGACAGGACTCAGAACGTCAGCTTGAACGTTGTCGGTGCCCTTGATGTGGCGTAACGTTGTTGTAAACTCGGAGATGTAGGAAAGAGGAAAGGCGTCGAATCTCGCGGGGCGAGTAACAGGACGCCGAGCGATTCGTTGCGTGCACAAGGGGCTTGTGGTCAGTCAAGACAGTGAACGCACGGCCTTCGAGGAAATGGCGAAAATGCTTGATAGCCAGTTCAACAGCGAGTAATTCACGGCCGAACACGCTGTAGCGGGACTGCGCAGGCTTCAGTTTCTTGGAGAAAAAAGCGAGTTGATGCCACGCATTGTCGATGAATTGCTGCAGAACGGCACCAACGGCGGTGTTTGAAGCATCAGTCATGATGGCAGTGGGTGCGTCTGGCTTTGGGTGTCTAAGCAGCGTGGTGTCGGCGAGGGCAGACTTGACTCTTGTGAAAGCGTCGGTGGCCTCTTCAGTCCACTGAAGCACTTGTTTGCGTTTGTTTACAAGGAGAGCGTCTGGCGGAGCCATAAGTCGTGCGCACTCGGGAATGAATCGGCGGTAGAAATTGACGAATCTGAGAAATTGGTGAAGCTTGGTGAGTGTGGTCGGTCGGGGAAGGTTTTCGATGACGCGAATCTTGAACGGCAGAGGTCGAATGCCATTAGCGTCGACGATATGACCGAGGAACTCGAGTTCGGGTTGACCGAATTCACTCTTGGCGGCGTTGATGACAATTCCTTTATTGGCAAGGCGTGAAAACAACTACCGCAAGTGGTGAAGATGTTCTTCTGCCGAAGGGCTTGCGACGAGAAGGTCGTCAATGTATGCAAAAACGAAAGGCAAACCTCGGGTGACGGAATTGATGAAACGCTGAAAGGATTGGCCTGCGTTCCGTAAACCAAAAGGCATGCGGAGAAATTCGAAAAGACTGAAGGGTGTGGTGATGACGGTCATGGGAATGTCTTCTTCAGCGACCGGTAGTGGATGGTAGGCGTGAACGAGATCGATCTTAGAAAAGATCGTCGCACCGTGCAACGATACCGTGAAGTCCTGAATGTTCGATAGAAAGTAGCGATCAGGAACTGTGACGTTGTTTAGTGCCCGGTAATCGCCGCATGGGCGCCAGTCTCCCGTCTTCTTAAGCACCATGTGAAGTGGTGATGCCCAGTTACTGGAGGAAGGGCGGATGATGCCAAGTTGCAGCATGTGTTCGAATTCCGCGCGAGTGATCTTGAGTTTCTCCGGGGACAATCGCCGGGGTCGGAAATAGACTGGTGGGCCGGAGGTGACGATGTGATGGCACACGTCATGTTGCACCGGTTGCGTCCAGTCCGGCAGGCGCGTCAAAGTGGGAAACTCGCGTAGGAGCGCGGCGAAAGGTTCGTCCAACAAGGCAGAAATGGGCGCTATGGGCGATGTGCCTGATGATGGGACGCCGGGAACGGATAGCTGGGGCACGGAGTCGATGAGACGGCGTCGCTGGATGTCCACAAGGAGTTCGTATTTATGTAAAACGTCTCCTCCAATGACTGCATGACAGACGTCTGCAACCAGGAAAATCCAGCGGAACACTCGTCGAAGGCCAAGGTTTAGCGTGACGGAGCGTGACGAGAAAACTGGAATCCTGGTGCCGTTGACGGCTTGCAAAAACGAGACAGGGGTCGCTTTTCGGTCGGAGTGCTTTGCGGGAAGAATGCTGACGTCAGCACCTGTGTCGACTAAGAATCGTTGTCCCGTAGCTCTGTCCGTCAGGTAGGAAAGGCGACTTGTGTGTTGGGCGGGACCACTCGTCGCCGTTAGAGGTCGGCCGGCCTGTTTCCCTGCCAAGCTGAGGGACGCCGACAGTGACGAGCGTCGTTTCCAAAACGGCGGTGGTAGTAGCAAACGCCAGGCGTTGTAGTTGAGGTTTCATTGCGGGTGCCCGTGCGTCTTAATCTGCTGGAAAGACGGCTGTGTGGGCGACGAGATGTGCGGCGATGTTCCGCTCCACAGATGATGTGTTTCAGGCGCTCACACAAGGAGTCGAGCGGAGATTGCACTGCGGAAGAGCAGGGAAGAGTTTGCAGAGCGGTTGTATTGTCACCCGGAGACGGTGACGTGGCTGCGATGGTTGGAGTGGCTACTTCCATGACTTTGTCGGCCAAAGCGGCAAGTCCGGTAAGGTCCATGGTAGAGGCTGTCGCCAGGACCATCTGCACGTTAGCCGGGAGTCATTGCGAAAACAATTCACGCAACAGCGTGTCGTCAATGGATCTCGCGTTATTTCTGAGCAGCTGGCTCATTCTGCGAAGAAGTTGACTAGGGCATCGGTCGCCGAGTTCTTCAGCAGACAGCAGCTGCTGGATGCGAGAATGTTGTGAAGCTGCTGTGCGCTGTAGCAGTGCTGCCTTGAGGTCGTCATAGGCGGCGGCAGACAATTGGGAGTTCAACAAATCTGCTATCTCGTCAATGGTGGCGGGCGAGAGCACTGCGACGGCATAATGGAACTTCGAGGCTTGAGAGTGGATACCAGCGACTTGAAATTGCGCTTCAGCCTGAAGAAACCACGCCGAAGGACGCTGGTCCCAGTACTGTGGGAGGCGCACAGCGATGGCGGAACAGGAGGGCTCACTGCGTTCCTCGGAAGCGTTCTGGCCTTGAGCTCTCGTAGCGTCGGTCTGGTCCATGGTCGTCTCTACCACAGGAGCGTTTGGCAGTATCACGTCCACGGTCACCAAACTGTGGCGACGAGCGACCACGTAGAGCGGTAAAGTCTCGGGCTCTCGTAGGAGTGGAAGAACCGACCCTCGATCACTTAGCGTAGCATTCTTTTTAATAGAGTGTTTTAGCAGAACGTTTTTGACGGTCTGTTCCGGTCTCGCGTACACGATCACAGTTAGCGGAGCGGCGGACGAAGAATCAGTTTTAGCTGAGCGCCCGGCTGCGTACGAAAGGCATGTGCTCGCCTGACGCGCCACCTTGCCGCAGAAGGTAAAACCGCTATGAACATAATACTCAAGTTGTAAGAATTGCCGTAATAAAATAATATATCTGGAATTACTCGAATGTCTGAGGGCATTTCATGCAATACATTGCATTTTTATTTCTTATATATATATATATATATATATATATATATATATATATATATATATATATATATATATATATATATATAGATATATATATATATATAAAATCCTTACATTAACAAAGCCGTTATGCTGTGTTGTAGCCAAGGCAAGGCTTATTGCTATTTCAGTACACCTAAAACGTGGTCCGCATAAACAAACGTGCGCACATGGCAGGGTTCTGGAACGGCTTCATGGCCACAACCTCCCGAAGTAGAAGATCTTCGTGTCTCCTAAAGTGTACTCTAGGTTTGCGCTTTACAAATCCCGATTCAAACGAGCTCGTTGACGGGCCAGCAGCACTGGGGGCAGCCATTTTGCTTCGCTAGACCCGCTTGACCCGCTCGCCGCGCTCCGCTGAGAAAGCTTTCTAGCGGAGAGGGGGCTCCCGTCCGCTCGCCCGCTCACGGCTGACGGGTCGCGCATGCGCACTTGCGCTTCCGCTAGCCCGCTGAGCGGAGCGTACCGTCAAAAACGTTTTGCTAAAACAGCCTAATCTCTTTCGGAACGCTAGCCCGTGCCGGAGCATGCCAGCCGCTCGAGCCACGTGTAGACGCGAGCGTCTACGTCATCTCTCGTGCGACGCCAATGCTGCTGCCGCTACAAGCTTAACCAATACGGTGTGATAATTGGTCAAGTTAGCACAAGTAATCATTAAAATAAATGGTGTAATAGTAAACAATTGGTAGCGTTAGAAAAAAAATCTGCTTATGTATTGGTCGCCGCTTCAATATTAAACAGAAATTATCATAAATTATGCCCCGTGGCTGCTGTCCCAGTGGCCACGGGGAAATATGTCCGCACGCGTCCCTCCATAAAGCCTGCAAGCTAAGGGCATTAATCGAGCTGCTCGTCATTTGAACGACGAATTTCATGACTGTATAATTGTTGCTTTTATTGTAGTGACTCTGTCTTCATCAGAAAAAAGCCACTCACGACAGTGAGAACAACCTGCTTACATTTAAAGAGGCATATTTATTAATTCAAGAATACAAAATTGTAAAGATAATATAATGAAGAAAACGAAAACGTTGAACAACTGATAACACAAATGCGCGTAAGAAGCTCTGGGCCCTCTGCGCTGCCCCCGCGCAAGCACCACCACCTCATGCCGTCGCCGTCGGCTGGAAGGTGTCGCGTCAACGGCACGTAACAGCCACCGTGGGGCCAACGACTGCAGCGCCGAGCCCGCACTCCCCGCGCAGCCGATAGCAGCGGTGCGTGCCAGCGCTGCTGTCCGAGTGGCCACGGAGAAATACGTCCGCAGGCGCCGCAGACGCCACTCGGAGCTGTACGTTGAGTTCGTGGGACTCAACGCAGCCCCAGGTGACGAGGTGCCTCAGCCAGAGTTGCTCGTCGCTGGAAGGACGCCCACCACGCAACCCTGTCCACTGCAGCAGACGCGACGATCCTCTTCCAGATGACGACGGTGTTGACCTGCTTGTCGAGGATACGCACGTGGACGACTCGAGGAGCGACGTCTCGGCGCTTGTCCGTTGCTCTGATCTCCCGCCAGCGTCCGTACCTGCCACCGGCATGCCTGATGTCGCAGGGGTGTTGATTCCAGGCCTGGTAGCCCTGAATGGAGAGGGCAGGTGTCTTCTTGCGCCAGTGGTCGCGTCTCGACTGGTCACGGGTCCCTGGTGGTGGTCTCGCCGCCAGTAGCCGCTGCTGTGCTCGGAAGCACAGGTACGTGAAGTAGCGTGAACCCGCCGGTCGCGTCGCACACCACCGTCGCCGTGTCCTTCCACTCCTTTCGGCGACTTCAGCTCGCCGAACGGAGACGTGGTTCGGAACGGGATCGCCAACAGACACGTCAGAGAACGTTGGCCCGGGCTCTTCGTCTTCGTTTTCTTCGTCGGTTCCTCGGTTCTTGAAAGAATGCATGGCTCATCCCTCACGGTGTAAAGAAAACAATTAAAAGGCAATCAAATTTTAAGAACATAATGAGGACTGTGCCTTTTGAATTTTTCTTTTCTTTGAATTTGGCGTACATACATCGGGTGTTAGAAAAACCCGGATATCATGTTTTCTTTATTTATCTGAATAAATATTCACAATAAATCTCACTTCACGCGAGTTGCTCAACGGGCAACCTAAAATACGCTGTAATTTCTCATGTGTGGAGCATTGGAAGGATTCAGGCTCCATACCGTAACTATGAAGTTGGCGTCCACACAAAAAAGCAACATGAAATTCAGCCAGAATTTTCTTATCAATAGCTTTCTAATATAGTATAGATATGCTCTTCATTATGGCCTACTCTGAGCCAATGAAACTTCCAGGCACTGAGTTAACACAAAGCGATTCTCGTCTAAGCCGCCTCGTTGTATAATTCATTTATTATTTCGTTTTTCTCCACTAAGTTAGATTGCTCGATTTTTTTTACTTCCTACTGCAATATTAAGCTGAGCGGCTTTTTTTTTCTTTTGTGTCTTTGTATAATTTAGACTAGCATTTTATCATACGGCTGTGAGCCTAACCAGGGAAGCGTTTTTACATAGTTGTTGTAAGACGAAGGGCACTTACTTTCCCAAGGACCATGGCTTTCTTATGTCTAACTTCGAAACATTTTTTATTTCTCTTTTAATTACAACTTTAAGGGAGTTCTTTATATTAAGATTTTGGTAGCAGTCCAACTTCAATGCACCTCCCCTTTTTGATTTTCTAAATCGTACTTCATTCGAGATATTCACGGTTCAATTTCAACACTTCGTCCTGGGAATATCGAAACCTTCAGCGCCAAGACGGTCCGAGATGCAGCCCGCTATTATTTGAGAAAGAAAAGTTGCATCGAAATCATTTCGTTGATCCCATGCGCATTAGCTCACCGCGAGGCAAACCCCGCTTTCCTCTTCTTTTGTCTCGTCCTGATTTAATATTTAAGACTGCCGGCGGCAGATGGCATAATTCTAGTCCTTGAGCTAGTCTACTTGAAGAGTACTCGCACAAAACATTCAAACGCATAATTGGTATATTGACGAAAATTCATTAATTACTTTTTCGACTAATTACCATATGGCACTTATTACAATTGCGTTTCATTTTCAAAACATTGCCTGGATTTATGTGGGACAATCTGTATGCATCGGGTGTTTCAGCGAACACTTTCAAAAAGTTTTTGAAGACTGCCTGTGGGAGATAGCGCTATTCCAGTCCATGAGCTGGTCTACTTGAAGAGGCAGACATTATTTGCACAAAAAATTGAAATGCATAACCGACAAGTGAACAAAAATTCACGAATTATTTTTTAACAAATTACCTTATGGCACTTACTGCAACTTAATAATTCTAGCCGGGCAGTTGGCAATGCTGATCCACTTCGGAAAAATTCTCAGGATGACGCCGCTTTCGAGATATTAATTCCCGAACTTTGCGGAGAAATACATTGGCGTTCAGGTTACATTTGTGCTTCAATGCTTAAAAGGATGTTTTGTTAAGAAAGTAAGTCGAACGACAGCGCATTCTTGTTGACAGTTTGACGGTACGTTTGTCGTAAATGGTGTCGTCCACAGAATGCTTTTCAAGTACGTATGCCTTGCAGCCAGTTCGGCTAAGGGAACAGACGCAGCACAAGAAGTGGTTTCAGGTAAAAACGTGAGCAGGGTCACTGCATGCTTCTTCCCAAACCGGTCCTCTGGCTACCAGAACGAAGCCCACTAGGGTGGAAGCGAACAAATAAGTTGCGCTCCGCTGCACCAACTGGAGCGGGCTTACGGTAATCCCAGCTTAACGGGCCCCGCGGCCGGACGCTGTCCACCCCAGAAGACACGCTTGTTTACAAACACGTGGCGCGCGCTGTCGGACAACGCGTTCTCTTTGCGACAGCGCGTGCAGTTACAACAAACAGCAGCCACTTACCTGAAATTACTTCAACCAATCAATCAATCAATCAATCAATCAATCAATCAATCAATCAATCAATCAATCAATCAATCAAGGAAGGAAATTTATTTTTCGCGCTATGCACAGCGAAAAAAAGGTGGTTGGAGAAAAAAGTTGCACTTTCGCGGCTTGACAGAGCTCCAGCCACCCGCACACAGCACTGGTAGCGTGCGGAGAAAAAAAAATTCCTGTACAACATAGGGAAGTCGAAAAAATACTGTAAAAACTTAAGCATACAATGTATTACAGTGGCAATTGTTCTTTACAAGCATTGATTTGAGCATATCGAATAAAAATGCACAAGGCTTGCGATTCTCCATTGAAATAATAAATGGGTAAAAGAAGAAATACAGAAACTGCCGAAACTCAAACGCCATGCACAAGACGGATACCAGAAAACAGGACTCAAGGCTCCGGTCACTCCGTTGAAATAAACAAACGTGCAAGCAAACAACGAAAAACGCATCGCAGGAACAAGCTAGCAACATACACAATGTTTTTACAATTTCGTACAAGGAAACGGTCGAAATATTATACAGTCTGAAAATCTTTCTCAACAGTCACATAAGTGCGCACGTTGTAAAAAAAGAAAAGTTGACTTCGTGCTGATCAAGTGGAGCACATGAACACTTCAAAAGTAGTTTTACGAGATAGGGTTAAAACGTCGATGTGTCCTTTATCCCTGTAGTTTAGTGTTGAGGGTAATGTGTGCCGAATTCGTTCTGTTCCGTGGGTTGTGCGCGAGAAAGTACGTGCCATGGCGATCTGTAGCGGAAAGGATGCGCATTGTTCTGTTCTGTAACACTAGCGTGTTCTAGAAACGTAAAAAGCCTTCCCTGGACGGCACTTTTGTAACTGCACAAAAGTCTGTATATGTATATACCTTCAGCCTTCATTATCCCGTGTTTTTGAAAAAAGTGATGCTGTGTGTTGTAGATAAGCCAGGATTTCTACGGCACGAATAGCTCTCTTCTGAAGTAATTTAATTCGGCTTAGGTGAGTTGCAGAGGTGTTAGCCCAGACTAGTGCGCAGTAACTGAGCTGCGAGTAAAAGAGCGCATTATACAGAACATTTTTTTTTATCATACATGGTAGCAAGTACCGGTTGCGGTTTAGACTGCCAACCGTTTTGCTGAGCTTTGTAGATAATTGCCGAACATGGTAATTCCACAACATGTCTTCAGAAAAGGTAACGCCAACGGTCTTAACGGATTTTTCGACTGCGATACTGTTAGGTCCTAGAATAACGCGGCCTGCAGGTGCTATATTTTTTATTTTGGGTCCGATACGACACGCATTTTGTTCTTGCTTCGCTTAATGTGAGGCTGTTTTTTCGGCACCACTCTTTTAACTGGTGGCGGAAATTCCCCGCACTACGTGTTATTCTTTCGATCTCCTTACCGCTAGCAAACACAGCGCGGTCATCCGCCTACATAATGATTTCTGCAATTTGCAGCAATCATAGCAATACCATTCATATAAAAAAAGAAAAAGGGTAGCGCTGCGTCTGCCCGCTTAGCTGAACTGTTGCCCCTGGCCACCAAAGATAGCGCAATCGTTAAAGTAAGCCTTTTCTACACAACCTCTTGAATGGCTATTGCAATAAATCATTCTTGTCCTCTCTGTCACCCACCCACATTTTCTCTTTCTTCTTTTTAATCTGCGGAAAGTGGTATAAAAACATTCTACATTTTGTTTTTTGTCGATAACGGTTGTCATATCTAGCTGAAACGTCGAAACAATAAACAGTTGTTATTAAAGAACTGCATCGACCTTACAACTATACATACATACATACATACATACATACATACATACATACATACATACATACATACATACATACATACATACATACATACATACATACATACATGCAAGCTTTTCTACTCTCTCCCATACGTTCTCCATCTCTACCACATGACCGGCTTGCCACACTTCCCACACCTTCAGAGCGTACCTCTTGGCCCCCGTTCCTGCGGCGAGCTTCGGCGTAGTACCTCGTAATCGTAACCAAGTGAACGATCACAGCGAAACATGAAAGCGAATGCGGAGCGTAGCGGGAGATGAAAGACGTCGATAGCGAATAGAGCGTGAGGAGCAAAGCGGAGGAGAATGGTGCAGCGAAACCTTGAGGCGGAAAACGAAGGAGGAGGAGGGTATAGCAATAGCGTGAGAAGAAACGCATAGTGCTGCGCAAGACGCACTTTGCGGCGACAACGGCTACGAGATGGCGCCAGAGTAGCGGGCGTAGTCTTTATGGAGGGGAGGTTTGTCTGTGGCGGCAGCCGTGAACCGTGCCTCCGCGTCACACACGCGCGGCCTCTCTTGGTTTCCTAATTAGCGTGGCAATAGCGCCAGACCTGGCTCCGTTTGCAACGTCCTGCATGAGGCAGGTTGTCTGAGCCAGCCAATATATAGCGAACCGAAAACACGTGTTCTGCTGCACTCAAAGTTCACATTAGGGAGTTTCGTCATCGTCGAAAATTTTTTTGAAGCGCAGCTCTTGGTCGCCTGTTCCCGCGTTTTGCGGTGCTCTCACCGTCGTTCTCGCCATACCAAAGTCATCATCCGCGCGCTCCTGCTGCCATCTCTCGCGCACGGCGCGAGTCTTGCTTTCCCATTGTGCTCGAAAGGCGGATCATGTGTTCTCGCCTATCCCCTCGCCCCCTTCCTCAGCGCAGCGCCGTTACGATGACTCTCTCTGCTACCGTTCACTCAGCCCTCGCCGTCCCTGCTTCCGCTGTCGCGGCACTGCCGCGGTGCCAGCGGCGGGTGCTCCTTGCCGCCTCGCGCGTGATCCACGGCTCTCCGCTCCTCCGTCCCCGCGTGGAGTGTCTGTACGGCTTTCAGCCGTGTCTCTCTCTTCCCCGTTTGGGGGCGCGTTCCTCAGTGGCATTTGTCACCTCTGGCAGTGCTTGCGCCTGGCTGTCCCTCTCTCGCCTCGACTCTTGCCCTATGCCTCCCCTTACATGACGCAGTGCCATTGCGGTGACTCTCAAGACAGTTATAGCGTTTCGTCCCGTTACTTCTACTTCCCAACCCAACCTTGGTCGGCCATTTGAGGCCTGTCTGTGAGTCATTGAGTGTGTGACCTCTACTCGATAGCCCTTGTTAAGAACGGCCCGCTGAGGTGCAAGTTTTGCCAGCCAGGTGCGGCAGCGGCGTCTACTTTTCCTGGAAAGCCAAACGGTGTCACTAAGTCTACTGTGTACCCAGGACAATACGTCGCGTCCGCCACTCTGCGTCGCGGGATTGCCGAGATGATTTCGATGAACCAGGCTTTGTAACGGAAGACGCCACCGCCGATCCGGTCTGCTGTGGGCAAGGGAGTCCCCGAGGGAACGTAGTTCGAAGCCCTTCCCACGCACCGTTCCTGACGTCATCCCCGAGTTCTGCAAAGACAGTCTGACCTGGGTTGGCGACCGTGAACCTGTGCGGAAGTGTGTGTGTGTAAGCCCTCGCGCAAAGAGGCGGCTCGTCTACGGTGCCTGGTCGAACGTTTCCCTCACCTTGGGATCGAGGGAGGACCGAGGTTTTATAAACCGCTGTTGTGCAGCTGCTCAGTGTACTTTCTCTCGCAGTCATGCTAGACTGATGAACTGCAACGTCCTTATGCAGATACTGTAAATAAACCCATATTCCTCGTTCTCGATGAGAAGCAGTCCTTCCCTTATAACGTCCTCAGCGTGGATAAGTTGGACGACGGCGTGGGCCAGCTACCATGTAATTCATGCCCGACTCCAATCTTGACAACCGGTCACGAACGGTGGGATTGAGCTTCCAATCCTTACAGCCTGACAGCCGTGAGACCGACTTTGCGACGTGGTGCTGTGTCTGCGGTGAGTGCTTGGTTCTTGCTTTGACTCTCTAGGCTTCATTTTCGGGTTGTTCTGTTTAGAACTGTAGGGAAGCTAGATTGTTGATTGTTAACTAGGTTGTGTTTTCCTAGGTAGATTTAGCGAGCAAGACCAAGGCAGTAAAGCAGCAATCATGGAGTTAAGGAGACTGCTGAGAGACGAATTGTTGATTGTTGGTGAGGAACTGGGCGAGATGTACGCAAGGAAATGCTAAAATCGGAATTATTGCAGCTAATTTCCTAACAGGCTAGTGAGGAAGAAATTTAAATGTGGTTGGAACTTCTGAAAAAGAAAGAGAGAAACGGGACAGAGAGTGAGGACAAGACAGAGAGCAACGCGGTAAAGATCGGGAGTTAAGAAAGATGCATCTTGAACTTGAAAGCAAACGTTTGGAGTTGTCTCAAGGAAGTGAAGGGCCTCTGGGACGATCAAGTGAGGCAGAATCATACCGCATCGACAGGCTATTAAAGCCATTTGAGGTAGGGACCGACATAGGCCTATTCCTAAGAAATTTTGAAAGGACTTGCGAGAAGATGAACTTCGGTCCGATTACATGGCCACAGCGGTTGCTGTCTACGTAGCCGTGTGAGGCTACACAAGTAATCGCCAGACTCAGTGCGGAAGAGGCATATGATTATGCGAAGGTCAAGGCCAGTCTTCTGAAGAAATACCGCCTTTCAGCCGAAGCTTTTCAGCAACGGTTTAGGAGCACACGCAAGAAAGATTGCGAGGGGTATCCGGAGTTTGCATATAGCTTAAAGGCAAGCCTAGTCGAGTGGCTGAAAAGCGCGGAAGCGTACAAGAGTCGGGACAGGATCATTGAATGCATGTGTCTAGAGCAGTTTTACAAAAGCATCCCACCATCTGTGAAGCTGTGGGTGCAAGACATATGAAATGTAAACACTCTGGAAAGGGCGGCGGAATTAGCCGAAGAGTACGCAACGCGTAGAGAGCTGAACGCCGAAGACGTTAATTTGGATGGTCGAAATGGACCGCGGAAATAATTTCCGTTTAAAAGGGGTTCGCAGACTAGGCGATCGGAGCCTGTAGACGTGGAGGAAAAGCCCGCAGCAAAGAGCGAGGAGAAACCTAACGGCGAAACTCTACATAAAGAGCAGAAAAGAAAATTCGAATCTTTTAGACCGATCTGCTGCTATAAGTGCCACAAACTGGGACATATCGCTGTGAACTGCGAAAAGCCTAGCGTAGTCTTTTCCAACGTAGGTGAAAAAGACGAGAATATGGAACTTTTAAGCCCTTATCTTCACGACCTGCAAGTTAATGATAAACCATGCAGGGTGTTGAGAGACAGTGCCGCCACGATGGACCTTGTCCATCCGTCTTACGTGACGGTAGATGACTTCACTGGAGAAGTAGCATGGATCAAACGGGTTGTAGAAGAACACAGCCAGTGTGTGCCCATTGCCAAAGTCAAAATCAGTGGACCATTCGGGGAGCTAGTGACCGAGGCTGCAGTTTCCAAATTTTTGTCATTGCAGTACCCTTACATCTTCTCGAATTGTTCAAATCGGTTACTGCGTGAAAAAGGGCTTAAACTGAGAGGGGGCGTATAGTACAGGCATTGACGCGAGGCCAAGCTCGTAAAATTGCGTCGCTTTCGGCTGGAAATGCACAAGCTGCTCCAGCGGAAGCAGCAAAAGAGATAACTTCAATACCAAAATCCGAGCTAGGCCCGGGGGACAAACAAACAGTAAAGGAAAGCCTGCCAGCTGACCAGCTCAATGAGACCGTATCACTAGGGTGTCAAAGTTCACGCCTGCAGGAAGAGCAAGCTGACGCAATCGCAAGCGAGACAGGGTCGTTATTATCACCGGCCTCAAAGAACTTTGATCAGTTCTTACATGTGGACAGAGTCACTGGTAGCCGAGTAAAAGAATGATGACAGCTTAGCTAAATTACACCGCACAGCTAAAGAACGCATTGCTAGGCGTAACCTGACGATACATGAGAGAGGAGGATTGTTGTATCGGCGCTACAAAGATCGAAAGGGTAGGATTTTAGATCAGTTAGTCGTATCTACTAAGTACAGGGAGGACCTTTTGAGTCTCTGTCGTGGAAATGGCTGGTCCGGCGGCCTAGGCATAAACAAATCAAAGGAAAGATTGCTTATGTAATACTAGTGGCTTGGCTGTTTCAAAGACGCAGAAAACTTTGTAAGATCATGGGACGCCGGCCAGCGCTCGGGTAAACCAGGGAAGACATGGAAAGCTTCACTAAAGGTAGTGCCCTTAATAACAGAACCTTTCAGACGACTTGTGATTGAGACGGTAGGACCTCTACCAAAAACAAAATCCGGTTATAGGCACTTGTTTACCATGCTGTGTCCGGCTACAAAGTTTCCTGAAGCAATCCCTCTGAAAGAGCTCAGCTCCACTGAAGTAGTAGACGCCCTTTTGACAGTATATGCACGAGTTGGGTTTCCAGCCGAAATTCAGGCGGATCAAGGGTCAGTATTCAGCAGCGCACTGACTTCCACATTCTTGCAAAAGTGCGGGGTAAAGTTGATATACAGTTCCGTCTATCACCCTCAGTCAAACAGTGTAGAGAGGTGGCATTCAGTGCTTAAGCGAGTTTCGCGTGCGCTCTGTTACGAGCAGAAGGAGGACTGGGAGAACTGTCTGCCGGCAACGTTGTTTCCTTTGCGAACGGCCACACATGAAGGTACAGGGTTCTCGCCAGCAGAACTAGTGTATGGGAGGACACTCCGCTCTCCACTGAGAATATTAAGAGAGATGTGGGAGGAAAGAGGGGGGAGTCCAACAGTGGTTGAATACTTGCTAAATCTGCTGGAACGGCTAAGCGCAACCCAAGAACTAGTCGGAGAGAACATGAGAGTAGCTCAAAAGAACGCCAAATTCTATTACGACAAGAATGCGAGGCTTCGTACGTTTAACGCCGGAGACCAGGTAATGATCCTCAAACCTTCAAGAAAGAACAAGCTTGAAGTCCACTGGGATGGGCCCGTTAAAGTGTTGCACAAGCTTTCCGATGCTAACTATGCTCTCAAAATGCCCGGTCTCAGGAATGAGGTGAGGATATATCACTGCAATTTGATGAAGCCGTATATAGAGCGGAGCGTAGTTGTTAACTATACCATCAAAGAGCATGATGACACTAGTACCAAGTTTAAGGAGTATAGGGCGACTTCCACCTCTTAAATCGGCCTAGAATAAGTAGTAAAACATTCTGTAAGCTCGGACGCTCTTAGAACCGAGCGGCTAAATGTGCTAAAAGGGGTGTTAGGTCAATATCTCGACAGATTCAGCGATCGGCCAGGTAGAACCGAATTGATAACGCATGAAATACAGCTGACATCAACCGAACCCGGAAGATCAAAGCCTTACAGGGTGTCTCCAAGACAGAGAGAAATTATGGAGTCAGAGATACAGCGCATGCTAGCGTTAGGAGTTATTGAGCCAAGTGAGAGTGACTACAAGTCACCGTTGATACTGGTAGAAACCCCTAACAAGGACCCTCGTCCGTGTGTTGACAACAGGAAGTTAAATGCCATCATTAGGGATCACCTGTACCCGATACCCAACATTGAGGAATGTATTGAAAGAGTTCGCGCTGCTAAATACATTTCAACTATAGATCTCGTGCGGGGCTACTGGCAAGTTCCCCTTTCAGAAAGTTCCAGCCGCTATGCCGCATTCATCTTACCTGCAGGCACTTTTCGCCCTCTCGCACTCAGCTTTGGGCGGAAGAACGCGCCGTTTAGCTTCCCTAAGTTTATGGATATCATCCTAAAAGACTTGCAGGAGTTCGCCTTGCCATATCTTAATGATGAAGCAATTTTTTCGGACAGCTGGGAAAAACACGTATTGCACCTCAAACAGGTGTTCTCACGGTTGACGGAAGCCGGCTTAACAATGAAAGTGGAAAAGTGTAGATTTGGTTGTTCGCAGGTTACTTATCTGGGCCATGTTTTAAATTTGTTTTAAATTCTGGGGTTTAACGTGCCAAAACCACTCTCTGATTATGAGGCACGCCGTAGTGGAGGACTCCGGAAATTTCGACCACCTGGGGATCTTTAACGTGCACCTAAATCTAAGTACACGGGTGTTTTCGCATTTCGCCTCCATCGAAATGCGACCGCCATGGCTGGGATTCGATCCCGCGACCTCGTGCTCAGCAGCCTAACGCCATAGCCACTGAGCAACCACGGCGGGTTGGGCCATGATGTCTGCCAGGGCACGAGACGGCCGGCCGAGCTGAAAATAGCTACGATTGAAGAATTTTCTCAGCCGCTCACAAAAACAGACCTTCGTTCGTTTTTGGTATTTGTGGGGTACTATCAACGGTACATTCCGAATTACTCGCAAATGGCGAATCCATTAGCGAACGCCCTCCGAAAGGTAGCTTCGAGTAGCGTACACTGGGATAAGGACAAAGAGAACGCTTCCCAAAGTTTAAAAGCGCTATAGGTTTATCGTCCTGTGCTTCGCGCGCCAGACTACAAAAAGAATTCATAGTTCAATGCGACGCAAGCGACAGAGGCATGGGCGTGGTACTTAGGTCGGCGACGATAACGAGGGACATCCTATCCTCTATGCCAGCCGTAAGCTAACTGTAAGAGAGGAAGCATACAGCGCTTCAGAGAAGGAATGCGCTTGTTTAGTTTGGGCCGCCCAGAAGTTGTCGTGTTACTTGCACGCAGCGATGTTCATCTTCGAGACCTACCACTGCCCTCTGACGTGGTTCAATCAAATGTCACACAAAAATGGCTGCTTGCTCCGATGGAGTCTCACTCTCCAAGAGTACAACTTCTCCGTTAGATATAAGAAGGGAAAGTTGCATAGCAATGCGAATGGTTTGAGCACGCTAATTTGAATTCTGCGTTTAGGGTCCCGCCTAAATTTTAGGGTTACTATTGTTAATTTTGTTACGCCCAGAAGATCCCCTCGCATTTAGCAGGATTTCCTCCATGATTGCTGAATTTGTCTGCACGAAATTGCTTCAAAAATTGGCATAGGGAAATGCAGCATTTTTTGTTTCAGAATTCTTGTTTTCTTTGAAGTCTCGCGGGTCTAAAGTGAGACCCAAGGTACGTCATCTCGGCGCAGAGCCGTGTTGTGAGGCTCGTTTTGCGGCTGCCTGTCCTTGTTGGATGTTTTTGGGGTGGTGACACCATTACACAATTGGTCGCTGTGAGCCAAGGCATCACCCCCTGGCGACCAGCCGTTCTCTTCCTGCCCAGCGGTTGTTAGCGCTGGACAGTGGAAATTTTCCGGGTCATGGAGGCGCTGTTAAGAACGGCCCGCTTAGGTGCAAATTTTCCCAGCCAGGTGCGACAGCGGCGTCGACTTTTCCTTGAAAGCCAAACGGCGTCACTAAGTCTACTTTGTACCAAGGACAATACGTCGCGTCCGCCACTCTGCGTCGTGGGATTGCCGAGATGAGTTCGACGAACCAGGTTTTGTGACGGAACACGCCACCGCAGATCCGGTCTGTTTTGTGCAAGGGAGTCCCTGAGGGAACGTAGTTCGAGGCCCCTTCCTACGCACCGTTCCTGACGTCAGTCCCGAGTTCTGCGAAGACCGTCTGACCTCGGTTGGGGACCGTGAACCTGTGCGGAAGTTATTCCAAAAGCACTTCTTCTTGGGCAAGTTGGTGCTTAGATTTACTAGGTATACCTTGTGGCGCAAAGTACAATTCTTGAAAAGGGACAGAAAAAAGGAAGACAGTGAAGCGCCAGTAGGAAATATGTGCGAAAGTGTGTGTGTGTGTGTGTATGTGTAAGCCCTCGCGCAAAGAGGCGGCTCGTCTACGGTGCCTTGTCAAACGTTTCCCTCACCTTGGGATCGAGGGAGGACCGAGTGTTTATAAACCGCTCTTGTGCGACTGCTCAGTGTACTTTCTCTCGCAGTCATGCTAGGCTGATGAACTAAACGCCCTAATGTAGATACTGTAAATAAAACCATATTCCTCGTTCTCGATCAGAAGCAGTTCTTCCCTTCAATAAGGTCCTCAGCGTGGATAAGTTGGACGACGGCATGGGCCAGCTACCATCTAATTCATGCCCAGCTCCAATCTTAACAACTGGTTACGAACGGTGGGGTTGACCTCCCAGTCTTTACACCCTGTTCTCTGCCCGTTTCCTCATCCCAGCTAAGAAGAATCATTAAATATTAATTGTTAGTCCCCCCCCCCTCTCCGCGGTGGTGACCCACTATCACATGGCGCGATGTCGCATCGCCGGAGCGCCGGCTGAATAGCGTCGGATCGCGGTGTGTGCTGCCCAATCCGAAACACATAACCGCCGTCGTTCGGCACTGCGTATTCTGTATGCGCTTGCCTGCCGTTGAAATAAGGCAGCAGGTGCGCTCAAAGATCGCATTACCAAGAAGCGTAATCGTCGGGCAATTTTTTTTTCCATCTTGACCCTCCTAACCCTAACGCATTAAAAGAGGATTCGCCTCCCAGCTCACTGCTGGTGTGTGCGACCACAACAATATGTCAGCAAGCAACCGAGCAAGTGCGCGCGAGCACTGATCGACAGAAATAAAGGCGAAAGAGAAGCGGCTGTTCATACGGGTAACGAGCTGGCGCCGGTTGACAAGTGAATACAAGCGACGCAGGCCCGTTGCCTTATGAAGCATCGAGAACGACCTACAGTGGCGCTGCGAGCGCCGCTCGTGTGACGTCAGGAGACGGACTTCCGCCTGTCGTCTGCTGCAGTTCGGGCCATGTCCAGGTGCCTGCTGCTCTGTTTTCGTTTGTTCGCTCTCGTTCCTTATGCTTGAGTACTTATGACGGTCGTCTCAAATATATGTTTGACCAAGTCTTCGTTCGCGAAAATGTATTCGATTAGCTTATTTCCTAGATGACAATATATTTCTGAAACGCAACGCTACAGTGCCACCCGATGGAGCTCCGACCAGCCCATTGCGGGTTTTTCGTGTGCGGATCCAAGCTCTGAAGCGTAGCTCAGGGGAATAATATAAGCACAAACGCAAAAATATAGCACATAAGAATCCAGTTAGGATACCATACCTACCATGGTGCAACATTTATGTCACACTTGAACGCTGGGTATATATGACTTGTACAAAGAGAGAGAGAAAGCAAGGACAGGAAAGGCAGGGAGGTCAACCAGAAGAGCATGCGGTTTGCTACCCTACCCTGGGGGGAAAGGGGAATAGAAAGAGGGAAAAGGGAGAGAGTGAGCACTGAGTGCGTGTGGGCGGGACACTGCACAGGGACACTCTAAACGGTCTCTTACACCGGTGCACCTCAAGTATTGCACTAATGCACGATTCCCTCTTCGTGTCAGTGCCGCGTGTGGCCATGGTCCGAGTATCTTTGACTCAGTGAACGGTCTTAAGTCCAGTCGGTGCAAAGTCTCCCGCAGAGAGAGGCGTTGTATATCGTAGCGGGGGCAGGTACACAATAGGTGCTCGATAGTCGCCTCGCACCCACAGGAATCGCACATCGGGCTCTCGGCCATTCCCAAACGATAGGAGTATGAGTTTGTGAACGCTACTCCCAGCCACAAGCGGTACTGCAAGGTTGCTTCGCCGCGAGAAAGGCTAGATGGCAGTTGTAGCCGTAGCGTGGGGTCCAGTTTATATAATCGGCAGTTGAAGGCACCTGAGCTCTAGAGGTCTTGCGACTTTTTGCATGCATGTAGGCGAAGTTCCCTGGCAGCGTCCGACCTCGCCAAAGGTATTGAACGCATCTGGGTATCTTCGTGGGCAGACCAGGCCGCCTTGTCCGCTAGGTTGTTGCCGACGATGCCACAGTGAGCAGGAATCCATTGAAATATAATGGTGTGCCCTCTTTCCAGAGCATGGTGGTGCACTTCCCTGATGTCAGATATCATCTGCTCGTATGTTCTGTGACGTAATGCAGACTTGATGCTGTGAAGGGATGCCTTCTACTCCGGCCACCTACTTCAACAGCCTCATGTGAGTTCAGTGTGGCCTCATGGGTGACGTTGTCGTATGCTCCTTTTATAACTAGGAAAAGTGCCACTGATAGGCGCTTGAGGCTTTTTTCATTTTGGACCCAGGTTACGATGTCAATGATGTTTTCAATGGACGAGCGACCTCGACGAAAGCCCGTCATGGCGTCCGGATAGATGTTGAATCGCTCTAGGTGCCATTCCAAGCGAGCAAGAATCATTCTTTCCATCATTTTACCGACGCAGCTCAAAAGCGCAATGATGAGAGCTGAAGCGGAGACTTTCCACGTTTCAGAATGGGGATCAAGCGGCTCGATTTCCATTGTCTAGGAACGGCGCTGTTCTGCCAAGACTCATTGTAGTAACTGAGCAGGTCATCACGTGCGTCATGTCCAAGGTGGCATAGGGCAGCATACGTGATGCCATCAGGTCCTGGTGACGACGAACGCCTGCAGGTAGCCAACGCAGCATCGAGCTCTTCGAGAGAAAAGGGCACGTTCATTTCTGGTACACGTGCCTCAGGGATGTCATTCAATGCTGTGTCAGTAATGGTGGCCACGGACCCAGCAACCCGTGCACAGAACTCTTCGGCCACTTGAAGTTCCGAGCGGAGTTGTTATAGGGCCAGAGCAGCAAAGGGTTTCCTTTGATGCGGAGATGAGCGAAGTCCCCTAACAGTTCTCCATATGTGCGAGAGCGATTTTCGGGGATCAAGCGACTGACAGAAAGTTTTCCATCGCATGTCTTCCAGTTTATCCATACGACGCTGGACTTTCTACTGTATGCGTCGTGAAGCCCTCAGATCCAAGGCGCACTTCGTGCGCCGATACCTCCTCTCCGCGCGTCGGCGTGCCGCACGAAGCGTCTCCAGTTCCATATCCAAGTCTGTTCGCCTTGCTGACCTTGTGAGTGAGCAGATGGATGTTTTCAATGTCTCTGCGATTGCATCTTCGATAGTGTGTGAAAGGCCTTCCCGACATGCGTCATCCATATCCTTCTTAAACTTTGTCCAATCAACTGTACGCAAGACAGTAGAGGAGCGTTGCTCAACTCCTCTAATCTTTATGTATGTTGGAATACGTTCACTTCCATGTGTTTCAATGTAGGTAAACCAGTGGACGCTCGAGGCAAAGCGCCATGACACCAAAGCTAAGTCCAAGCAGCTACTATAGGTGGTGCATCGCAAAAACGTAGGGCTGCCGTCATTCACACAGCACAAATGATGGTCGGCAGCAAAGGAGGGGAGACTCCTGCCTATGGAATCAATTTTAGTGCTTCCCCGTAGCTGGTGATGCGAGTTGAAGTCACCTGTGATAACCCAGGGGCCATTGTTCATCAGTAATATATTCTTGAGTCGTTCGCCGTCAAAGTTACCCACTGGAGATATTTAGGCTCCAATTAGTGTAAATGACACATCTTTCTTTCCGATATTCAGACAGACATATTGGTTGTCGTCGTGAGGTACCGCGTTAGCGACATATGTAAAGTCCGTGCGGATGTAGATGATTACTTTCGTGCTCGCACCGCATGTGGACGAGACGAAAGATTCGTAACCGGACAGTCTGACTGGAGTTGATGTACTTGGTTCGCAAATGACCAGTATGGGAAAGCGATTTGTAAAAATGAATTGGCGAAAGTCTGCTATGCGGGTCCTTAGACCCCTAGCATTCCACTGAAAGATCGACGCACTTTTAACTTCAGTGCGGAAGGGGACTATTGGTCAAGCCATGATGCTTAAGCGGTGCCAACAAGCACTGGATTTAGTGCATCCGGTATTTGCAGAGCACTTCGAGCTTCTGAGGTTTGCAGCTTGTTCAGTATGATGCGCACTGTGTTAATTAGCGACTGCAGTATATCAGCCACCTGCTTGTCTTGGTCGCACAAATCACTGACAGTACACGTCTGGGGTTGTCCAGCAAAATTTTGCTGTGATTCTGTCGGTGGATGCTGTCGTTTCGGTAGAGCCGGCCAAGATTCTGCAGATGTGGTCTTCTCAGTTGCCTTGTTCTTCGCGGTTCTTCCGACAGTGTCTGGCCTGGGCGGCAGAGGAGGACGTGGTGTTGTAGAAAGTGACATGCGTGTCGCAGAGACAACAGCCTTCCTTCAGGAGTGCCGGCGACGGGAACGTCGCTTCCTGACTTTTTCGGCGTCTTCGCAATGAGATGAATGATCTCTCGCCATCTCTTTCAAGATAGCCATTTCCTTCTTAAAATGCGGGCATTTCCTCGAGAAAGCTTCGTGTGACCCTCCGCAGTTTCAACACTTCATTACAGTGTCGCCACTTTTATCTGCAGCGTGGGGCTCGGCACAACGGGGGCATGTTGCGTGATTTTCGCAGACGCTGCTGACGTGTCCCAGTCTCATGCATTTGCGGCATTGAAGAGGTTTCGCAATGAAAGGCCGCACTGCATGTCTGAAGTGTCCCACCTTAACATGCGAGGGTATATATTTACCCTTGAATGCAACCTTCACGCAGCGTGAACTGCCCAGCCGCTTAACATCAACAATGACCTCATCATTGGCTGGCTTGATCAGAATCGGCAAGTCGTTATTAAGGATGGCGACGTCTACGTCGTAGATAACGCCGCTGACTACGTCAGATCCCATAGGGATGTAAGAGCGCACCTGAATACCATCGATGTCCGTTACGCTGCGTAGAGTGGTCAGAGCAGTCGCATGCTGGACATCAACCGCCAGTAGACTTCTGCAACATTTACTTTGCATATAACCCGCTAAAACACATTTGCTCACGATGAGTTGTTGAAGGTATAATATCGAATTTTTGCGTTTCTTCACAGAAACGCTCGGTAGTGACACGAGGACTAAACTAACACTCCAGCTTAGGTTCTGCCATCACCACTTTCATTTTGAACTGCTTCTCAATATTAGGCCATTCTTCACCGAATAATTTTAAATGGCGATTATTTAAAGTAAATGTGACTGAGGCTTACAGATGTTTCCAGCACATGGAAATGAATGTACCAATGCTTATTCCCTTCCAGTGCAACATGTCCAGCCCACTTCAGAAATTTAGCCGTGATTTTCGTTTGAGAAACAGACATTGCGAACCTGTTTGGAGAACTGACGCAAGCTGCTCGGGCCAAATATTTCAGTGAAATATGCATCTTAGACCGTATGGCTGGAGCCACCAAGAAGTCGAAGCCTCATTCATTACTAGTGTGCGACAGAGAGAAGATATCATTGTTCCCCAGTGGAAGTAAAAGTCAACTGAATTCATGCGAGCCTTGTGGGGCCTTCATTGTGAGGCTGGTATGCGAGGTTCTCTTGTATGTACAGACGAAGCGAATAGTTCTGATAATAGTTTGCATAATTAAACAACGCAGGATCGTGACATGGTGTGGCATAATCTGTAGGAATTCCCGTTTCCAAGGCAGCCTAAGGTGCGCTGTAGTGCTTGGAGTAGACTTTAGGCATTTCAATTGGCGCTTTAAAGGGCTGCTTCATGCTTCCAATTAGAAGTTGCAGTGAACTGCTCTGTTTCGCGAAAAATTTGTGCCTCGCCATAACTACATGCCTGTTGCGTCCATTGCGGGAGGGGTGCGCGACATTGTCGATAAAACCTAGTGAGGGATATTGTGGATCATTTCATCCCTTCAAATTGATTGGTTCTCGAACTTAACCACGAAATTTTCTTTCACGTGATTGTTGTTATGGTATTCGCGAAATATATACCTCATATATATGATGCGCCGTCGTGTTAACAGCCAATGCTCTTTCTGCGTGCCTGTTTCAGAGAACGGTGAAAGTAGTAGCAAAGCTTTTCACACGGAATGCGTGCCTAACGCTTCCTTTTAAGCACGAATGCAGTGGCCGCATTTGACTAAAGCAACTCGCCAGAGGAATAAGAGTCACGATGAAAGCTTCATTGTAGTGTCATTCTAACATGGAATGATAATATCGACACCAAATATCAAGATTTTTCTTCCATGTAAAATCCGATGTCCCTCATAGCTAAGTACTACGGGAATATTGAGTGTTTAGATGGGCATCACATAACTTCGCCTGTTGAATTTGCAGACATTCTTTTTAAGGAAAATTTATGGACAGACACGGCTCATATATGCATTTCAAAACCAGTAGAACTATTCGGCGCTCATGGCTTGTGATATCCAAGTTGTAAATTTTCCCAACTCAAGCGGTTTTGAAGAAGAAACTGCGGTTCAAGCATGGCAGCAGAAATAATCCGAAATATCATTCACCTCGCACGGCTCCAGCCGCCGATATCCAAAGCATACACGAAGGGAACTAGCGCGCGCGGCTGTTGAGCGAGTCGGAACGAGAGGCGTCCTGCCCATGACGTCACTTGCAAGAGAGCGCCACTCCAACTTCTCGCCGCTTATAGAACGCAGCGCTTCGGCGTCTTATTCTGCATTGACAGTCGGCGTGCTTTGGCGTCGCTCGGCGTAACCGAACGAACGATTACAAGGAGAACGCGGAGCACAGCGTGTGAGGAAAGGCAGCTATAACGAAGAGAGGGTGAAGAGGAAAGCGGAGGAGGAGGCTATAGTGAAAACACGAAGTGGAACGCGGAGGAGGGGAATATGGAGAAAGGGCGAATAGGAAAGCGAAGTGCAGCGCAAGATGGCCTCTGCGGCAACAATGGCTACGATATGGCGCCAGGGAAGTGCCTGTAGTCTGTTCGCCGACGACCCCACCGATGCAATATATAGAAACAAAGCGCTGCATGAGCGGAGGTCTGTCTGCGGCGGCTGCTGTGAATCACGGCCACGAGTCACCGACGTGTCGTCTCTCTTGATCTCCCAGTTAGCGACGCAGTCGTCCCATTCTTAGCTTCGTTGGAAGCGTGCTGCAGGAGACAGATTGTCCGCGCCAGCATACATATCGCAATATGACAGCATGCATAGAGCTGCGCTCAAATTTCTCATTATGGAGTATGATAATAAATGTTAAGAGAAGACTATGCATTGACGGGCAACCATGGAACTCCACTTTAATCTGATGGCAATCGCTTATATACAACTGATATAATTGACAGCGCCCCCTATAAACAACAGGGAGTATCGTAATTGACGCTAAAATTTGCGCCTTGAATTTTAGAAGTCGCGATCTTGAGATATAGAGAGTCGGGGGGAAATAATTCTCGAGAGAAGCGGTGACAAATACAGGTTCAAACCACGGCCGCAAAAAATTTCGACTGAAACGATATTTGGAGACATCAGAGTTGAAGTAAACGATGCTTTGCTGAACATCGATGCTGTGTGTCCAATGAAAGTTAAATGGTGAGATACAACATGTCTCCTTGCGGCGTCTTTAGAATCGTTGCGCTATTTCGGCCTTACATCTGTAGCAACGAACCTTACAATAGCATGCAAACTGTTCCTTATCTACTGCTTTCTCTACCGAAGGAACGCACGCAAGCAGATTAACAGACGGACGGCTACACACATCTTTGGTACAACGTGAATGCTAATAGTTGTGTGCTGCACGGTGTCTAGTAGAGGCCCCGATGCCTAGAACGAGTCGAGTAATTATGTTATCAGTAGGCGTTCACAGTGAGGTGGTAACAATCAGCGCGTTGTCAGGTCTATCTCAAGGCAGGTTTTGTATGAAGCTTGTTCATTTAATCGGAAGGATTGCTCTGGATTCTCCGAAGGCTGAGAAAAAAGATCATCCTCATCATCATCATCAGCCTGGTTACGCCGACTGCCGGGCAAAGGCCACTCCCATACTTCTCCAACTACCCCGGCCATGTGCTAATTGTGGTCATGTTGTCCCTGCAAACTTCTTAATCTCATCCACCCACCTAACTTTCTGCCACCCCGTGCTACGCTTCCCTTCTCTTGGAATCCAGCCGGTAACCCTTAATGACCATCGGTTATCTTCCTTTCTCATTGCATGTCATGCCCATGCCCCCCCCCCCCCCATATCTATTTCTTGATTTCAACTAAGATGTAGTTAACTCGCGTTTGTTCCCTCATCGACTCATTTGCCTTCAACCGGACCACGGGATGACCACTGTTTTCTCTAATTTGGCCCTAATTCCTGTCTTTCACACCATGTCAATTGTTTAAGTAACACCTTTCCCCAGGTAGCTGGTTTTATCACTCACGTTCAATTCAATACACATATCTTCAAGAAGTGTTTGGAAAATTTCGTGCACTTTGAGTATGTTCAGGTCGTGTAACCGGTTGCAGCCTGTCCTTTAACAAAATGGCCTAGCTCCCTATCTTTACTTCAATTTCATTGTGGGTTATTTGTCATCAAGAGAACTCAAGCTTTCCATTGTGGTCTAGTTCTCATGAGAAAACATCGATTGACATAAGACGTCACTCGTATACTTCCACAGTGCCCGCATTGAAAAAGTCGCAGCTCTCAATTGTAGAATGCACACGAATTTGCTAATGTGACACCGAAAAATATGCAAATGGTGAACTGAAGTTGAGAAAACAGAACGTGGCGCAAATAAAAAAAATAACGGAGAGCATAGTAGCTGTTTAATGTGGAAGGACCAGAAAGAGTATCCATGGTGCAGTTCCAATATCGGGTAGTGAAGTGTAAAGAGGAAACAAAGTGTAGCTTACGGCTTTTTTTTTACCTTTCTGGAACTCGTTCAAGTGTGAAGAACCGAGACAAGTTTTCAATCGGTATTTAGTGCTTACTATTGGAAACCACATTTGGCATTAAATTTATAATCGTTAACAATGAATGAATAAAGATAATGTTAACGTGGCGGACGTCCCTCGGCGTCTGTTGAAGATTAGGTAGAAGGTGGGCTGGGTTTGAGGATTGTGATGAAAACTATTCCCTTTTCACTCTTCGTTTTTTTTTCGGCCTATATGGACCCTTGTGCTTCTCCCTAGGCGCATGTGCAATTGAGACGTTCTTGCATGTAGTGGTCGACTTCTCCTAAACCGTTCAAAACATGCCACTTTGACTACCCCATGTCGCGATGGCTTTCTGTACTTCTGGGACAGATTGAGTTACATATAATAGGGTTCTGATGTCATAGTGTAATAAGTGTTGGATGTCCGATTGCCCATTCGAAAAAGCTGTTGTACTCCAAATGAGCTGCTGTAAATCTCTCCAACATGACGCATGGCAATATGTGCATCGGCACCAAACTTTCTATTTGTAGCTTAACCAACACTATGTGATAATTGTTCAAGTTAGCACATGTAATCATTAAAATAAATGGTGTAATAGTAAACAGTTGGTAGCGTTAGAAAAAAAATCTGGTTATGTATTGGTCGCCGCTTCAAAATTAACCAGAAATTATCAGAAATTATGCCCTGTGGCTGCTGCCCCAGTGGCCACGGGGAAATATGTCCGCACGCGTCCCTCCATAAAGCCTGCAAGCTAAGAGCATTAATCGAGCTGCTCGTCATTTGAACGACGAATTTCATGACTGTATAATTGTTGCTTTCATTGTAGTGACTCTGTCTTCATCAGAAAAAAGCCGCTCACGACAGTGAGAACAACCTGCTTACATTTAAAGAGGCATATTTATTAATTCAAGAATACAAAATTGTAAAGATAATATAATGAAGAAAACGAAAACGTTGAACAACTGATAACACAAATGCGCGTAAGAAGCTCTGGGCCCTCTGCGCTGCCCCCGCGCAAGCACCACCACCTCATGCCGTCGCCGTCGGCTGGAAGGTGTCCCGTCAACGGCACGTAACAGCCACCGTGGGGCCAACGACTGCAGCTCCGAGCCCGCACTCCCCGCGCAGCCGATAGCAGCGGTACATGCCAGCGCTGCTGTCCGAGTGGCCACGGAGAAATACGTCCGCAGGCGCCGCAGACGCCACTCGGAGCTGTACGTTGAGTTCGTGGGACTCAACACAGCCCCAGGTGACGAGGTGCCTCAGCCAGAGTTGCTCGTCGCTGGAAGGACGCCCACCACGCAACCCTGTCCACTGCAGCAGACGCGACGATCCTCTTCCAGATGACGACGGTGTTGACATGCTTGTCGAGGATACGCACGTGGACGACTCGAGGAGCGACGTCGCGGCGCTTGTCCGTCGCTCTGATCTCCCGTCAGGGTCCGTAGCTCCCACCGGCATGCCTGATGTGGCAGGGGTGTTGCTTCCAGGCCTGGCAACCCTGAATGGAGAGGGCAGGTGTCTTCTTGCGCCAGTGGTCGCGTCTCGACTGGCCACGGGTCCCTGGTGGTGGTCTCGCCGCCAGTAGCCGCTGCTGTGCTCGGAAGCACAGGTACGTGAAGTAGCGTGACCCCCCGGTCGCGTCGCACACCACCGTCGTCGTGTCCTTCCACTCCTTTCGGCGACTTCAGCTCGCAGAACGGAGACGCGGTTCGGAACGGTATCGCCAGCAGACACGTCAGAGAACGTTGGCCCGGGCTCTTCGTCTTCGTTTTCTTCGTCGGTTCCTCGGTTCTTGAAAGAATGCGTGGCTCATCCCTCGTGGTGTAAAGAAAAAAAATTAAAAGGCAATCAAATTTTAAGAACATAATGAGGACTGTGCCTTTTGAATTTTTCTTTTCTTTGAATTTGGCGTACATACATCGGGTGTTAGAAAAACCCGGATATCAAGTTTTCTTTATTTATCTGAATAAATATTCACAATAAATCTCACTTCACGCGAGTTGTTCAACGGGCCGCCTAAATACGCTGTAATTTCTCCTGTGTGGAGCATTGGAAGGATCCAGGCTCCGTACCGTAACTATGAAGTTGGCGTCCACACAAAAAAGCAACATGAAATGCAGCCAGGATTTTCTTATCAATAGCTTTCTAATATAATATAGATATGCTCTTCATGATGGCCTACTCTGAGCCAATGAAACTTCCAGGCACTGAGTTAACACAAAGCGATTCTCGTCTAAGCCGCCAAGGTGTATAATTAATTTAGTATTTCGTTTTTCTCCACTAAGTTAGATTGCTCGTTTTTTTACTTCGTACTGCAATATTAAGCTGAGCGGCTTTTTTTTTCTTTTGTGTCTGTATAATTTAGACTAGCATTTTATCATACGGCTATGAGCCTAACCAGGGAAGCGTTTTTACATAGTTTTTGTAAAACGAAGGTCACTTACTTTCCCTAGGACCATGGCTTTCCTATGTCTAACTTCGAAACATTCTTTTTTTCTCTTTTAATTACAACTTTAATAGAGTTCTTTATATTAAGATTTTGGCAGCAGTCCCTCTTCAATGCACCTCCCCGTTTTGATTTTCTAAATCGTACCTCATTCGATATATTCACGGTTCAATCTCAACACTTCGTCCTGACAATATCGAAGCCTTCAGCGCCAAGACCGTCCGAGATGCAGCCCGCTATTATTTGAGAAAGAAAAGTTGCATCGAAATCATTTCGTTGATCCCACGCGCATTAGCTCACGGCGAGGCAAACCACGCTTTCCTCTTCTTTTGTCTCGTCCTGATTTAATTTCTAAGACTGCCGGTGGCAGATGGCATAATTCTAGTCCTTGAGCTAGTCTACTTGAAGACTACTCGCACAAAACATTCAAACGCATAATCGGTATATTGACGAAAATTCATTAATTACTTTTTCGACTAATTACCATATGGCACTTCAGCAGTTGCGTTTCATTTTCAAAACATTGCCTGAATTTATGTGGGACAATCTGTACGCATCGGGTGTTTCGCGAACACTTTCAAAAAGTTTTTGAAGACTGCCTGTGGGAGATAGCGCTATTCCAGTCTATGAGCTGGTCTACTTGAAGAGGCGGACATTATTTCCACAGAAAATTGAAATGCATAACCGACAAGTGAACAAAAATTCACGAATTATTTTTTAACTACTAACCTTATGTCTCATACTGCAACTTAATAATTCTAGCCGGGGAGTTGGCAACGCTGTTTCACTTCTGACAAATTCTCAGGATGACGCCGCTTTCGAGATATGGATTCCCGAACTTTGCGGAGAAATACATTGGCGTTCAGGTTTCCTTTGTGCTTCAATGCTTAAAAGGATGTTTTGTTAATAAAGTAAGTTGAACGAGAGTGCATTTTTGTTGACAGTTTGATGGTACATTTGTCGTAAATGGTGTTGTCCACAGAATGCTTTTCAAGTACGTATGCCTTGCAGCCAGTTCGGCTTAGGGATGCATGCTTCTTGCCAAAGCGTTCGTCTGGCTACCGGAACGAAGCCCACTAGTGTGGAAGCGAACAAATAAGTTGCGCTCCGCTGCACCAACTGGCGCCCGCATACAGTAATCGCAGTTTCACGGGCACCGCGGCCGGACGCTGTCCACCCCTGCAGACACGCTTGTTTACAAACACTTGGCGTACACAGTCGGACAACGCATTCTGTTAGCGACAGCGCGTGCGGTTACAACAAAGGAAACCACTCCTAATGGATCCTAATGGCTGAATTCTATGACATAAGGGTGCCGGTCAGCCCGCAGGGTTATCTGACTGAGCTAGCTTGGACGCTCGGTTGCGACAGTCATAAGTTCTAATCCTGGCGTTTATCTTTTTTTTCCCTGTGGGTGGGGCGCTCGAATTTTGCTCGCCCAGTACACTACATGTCCAGGCTTGGAGTGGCGCCTGACACCGGCAAAAATACCGAAAGCATGTGGGGCTATATTACTCTAGGTACAACCAAATTAGGAAGACCCACTAAGCTACAAGAGACACTTCCTCACGAGAACAGGAATTGACCTCCCTGGTGCAGTATGCGGCAACTCCCTCCTAAATGACTCATTCAAATAACCAATGGTCCTCAGTCCCAGCAGCTGCCGAGCACCTGACCAAGGCGGCGGTCAGACGCAGGAGTGGGGGCTAAGAATCTCTGAAACCGGACAGGCTGCCAATGGGTAGTGACCCTTGCAGCGTTTAACACCCGAGCCCTCTCGAGTGAAGCTAGCCTAGCAGGACTCTTTGAGCAACTATCAGGTATTGTTTCGGATATCATTGGCCTCAGTGAGGTTAGAACTGGTGAGGCTTATACAGTGCTGAGAAATGGCCACGTCCTCTGCTATAAAGGACTACCAAATAAGCAGTTCGGGATAGGATTCCTAATCCATAAATACATAGCCGGGAATGTTGACGAATTGTACAGAATTAATGAGACGGTAGCAATAGTCGTAATTAAGCTGAATAGTAGGTACAGAATAAAGGTAGTACAAATCTATACGCTCCAACCTCCAGCAACGATGATGAAGAAATAGAACAGTTTTATGAAGATGTTGAATTAGGGATGCAAAAATTGCAAACTCAGTACACTGTAGTCATGGGCGACTTACTTCAATGCAAAATTAGGGGAAAAATCAGGCTGGCGAACAAGCAATAGGCAACCACGGCGTGAATTCTAGGAACTCTCGCGGAGAGATGTTGGTAGAATTCGTGGAAAGGAATAAGCTCCGAATATTGGACACCTCCAGAAAGAGTTGGAACAAAAAGTGAACCTGGAAAAGCCTTAATAGTGAAACAAGAAATGAAATTGATTGGATACTTTCCACCAATCCCAGCATAGTGCAGCATGTAGAAGTGTTAGGTAGATTAAAGTGGCAGTGATCATCGATTATTCAGCGCTAGGAATCACCTCAATTTGAAGAGAGAAAGAGTAAATATGGTCAAGAAGAAACAGGTACACCTAGATGCAGTAACGGTAAAAGCAGATCAATTCAGGCTGCTACTTGCAAACAAATATGTAGCCATAGAACAGAGAGACGAAGGTGAGATAGAGGTAATGAATGAAACCGTAACAAGACTGGCTTCAGGAGCAGCAATTGAAGCTGGAGGTGAGACACCAAAGCAACCGGTTGCCAAGCTCTCCCAAGTAGCAAAGGACCTAATAAAGAAACAGCAAAGAATGAAAGTGTTCAACTCAAGAGCTCAGAGAGAATTCGTGGAGCTGTCGAAACTGATCAACAAGGTAACAAAAAGAGATATTCATAATTATAGCATGAGAAAGACTGTGGAAGTAGTAAAAAATGGACGCATCATGAAATTAGTGAGAAGGAAACTCCGCATCGCACAAACCAAAATGTATGCACTGAAAGATAAGCAGAACAATATCATCAGCAATCTCGAAGGTATAGAAAAGCAGCGAAAGAATTCTACGCTGACCTGTACAGTACCCAGAGGAGCCACGATATCTCCATTCGAAGCAGTAATGAACATGTTGCAGAGACTGCTTCTATAACTAGCAATGAGGTTAGAAGGGCTTTGCAAGACACGAAACGGGGGAAAGCGGCAGGAGAAGATGGAATCATCATCATCAGCCTGGTTACGCCCATTGCAGGGCAAAGGCCTCTCCCATACTTCTCCAACTACCCCGGTCATGTGCTAATTGTGGACATGTTGTCCCTGCAAACTTCTTGATCTCATCCGCCCGCCTAACTTTCTGCCGCCGTCTGCTACGCTTCCCTTCCCTTGGAATCCATTCCGTAACTCTTAATGACCATCGGTTATCTTCCCTCCTCATAACGTGTCCTGCCCATGCTCAATTCTTTTTCTTGATTACAACTACGATATCATTAACTCGCGTTTGTTCCCTAACCCAATCTGATCTTTTCTTATCGCTTAACGTTACACCTACCATTCTTCTTTCCATAGCCCGTTGCGTCGTCCTCAATTTAGGTAGAACCCTTTTCGTAAGCCTCCAGGTTTCTGCCCCGTACTCCGTAAGATGGAATACCAGTCGATTTATGCAAGGATGGAGGAGACATTAATGCTTGAAAAACTCGAGGCCCTTTATATGAACTTCCTGTTGACTTCAAGGGTCCCAGAGAACTTGAAGAATGCCAGCACTACACCGATCCACAAAAAGGGAGACGTTAAAGAATTGAAAAATTATAGGCCCATTAGCTTACTCTTGTATTATATAAAATATTCACCAAGAAAATTTCCAATTGAATAAGGGCAACACTGGACTTCAGGCAACCAAAGGAACAGGCTGGTTTCAGGAAGGGATACTCTACAATGGATCACACCCATGTTATTTTGGAGACTGACAATGTAGTTCGAAAACAAGTTAAAGACCGCGCAAACAGCGATGGAACGAACAATGTTAGGCGTAAGGTTAAGATTCAGGAGGAGAGCTGTGTTAATCCGAGAGCAAATAGGGATAGCCGATATTCTAAGTGACAATAAGAGAAAGAAATGGAGCTGGGCATATCATGTAATGCTTAGGGTAGATATCTGGTGGACCAACAAAATGGATGCCAGAGAACGGAAGCCGAATCGAGGATGGCAGTAGACTAGGTGGGTTGATGAAATCAAGAAATGCGCATGCGCTATTTGGAATCGGTTGGCGCAACAGAGGAGTAATTGGAGATCGCAGGGGAGATGTCCTCGTCCTGCAGTGGACATTATGTAGGCTGATGATGATGTTGATGACGATGATGATGTTATTAAACGGCCATGAGCATAATCAGGGAGGCGTTTTTACAAAGTCGTAAGGCGAAGTGCGCTTACATTCGCAAGTAACATAGCTTTCGGATGTCTAAATCAAAAACAAATTTATTGCGCTTCTTATTGCAACTTTAAGGGCAGCTCCTTATATTGCATGTTTCTTAGCAGTCCCACTTCAATGTAACTCCTCTTTTTGTTTATTTTATCAATCGTACTTCATTTGAGATATTCACGGTTCAATTTCAACACTCCGTTCTGGCAATATCGAAACCTTCAGGGCCAGGACCGTCCGAGATGCAGCCCCACTATTACTTGAGAAAGAAAAGTTACATCGAAATCATTTCGTTGACCCAATGCGCATTTGCTCGCCGCGATGCAAACCCCGTTTTCCTCTTCTTTTGGCTCGTTTTGTTTCCGAGCATGCAATCCTAATATGCAGCTTCTCCCACATCAGCCAAAGTTTTAAAAACGAAAGGCACACCGAAGGCGGCGTTGAACCGAATGCATAATGTTGGCACTGGCCTAGAGTTACTCAGGCAATTTTTTTATTTTCTCTTTAACTGACGGATTATAGTTATGTTTAATTAATTAACTTGTTAAGTATTGGTTGCAGACCCCAAGTGTGACACGCAAAGTTGTAGAGCACCTTGAGGAATTTGTCGATAAATTGTTTCCAGCACGATATAACTCACGTGGTCCTTTTTTCCGCGTTCCAAAGAAAGCCCGCGAAAAATGAAATATATATATATATATATATATATATATATATATATATATGCATGCCACGTGACGGGGCGACTGCGCATTGTTATTGTGCTGCTCTAAAGCGTGCTATGGATGAACAAGGTCGGCTGTAGCGAGACTGGCCCGCGACAGGGCATTATGTCTGGTGTAAGTACCTGGGCGTGCGGCTCTTATCGCATGACGTTGCAAATACATGCTATTGGCTGAGCGCTGCCGAAGCTGTAAAGTGTCTAAGACCTTGTTCATCCTCAATAGCAGTGCGCAAGCGCTCCGTCGCGTGGCATTTTTTTTTTCATATTCCGCGGGCTTTCTTTGGAACGTGGAAAAAAGGACCACGTGAGATATATATCGTGTTAGAAGCAATTTATCGAGAGGATTCTCAGGGTGCTCTACAACTTTGCGTGTCACACTTGGGGTCTGCAGCCAATACATAAAAAGTTGTATAATTAAACATAACTAATCAATTAGTCAAGGGGAAAATAAAAGATATCTTGAGTAACTCTAGGCCAGTACTAATATTATGCATTCGGTTGAACTCGCGTCCGGAGTGCGTTTTATTTTTAAAACTTTCCCTGATTTTATGTGGGACAATCTGATATGCATCGGGTGTTTCAGCGAACACTTTCAAAAAAATTTTGAAGACTGCCTGTGGGAGATAGCGCTATTCTAGTCCTTGAGCTGCTGTACTTGAAAAGGCGGACATTACTTGCACAAAAAATTGAGGTGCACAACCGACAAATGAACAAAAATTGACGAATTATTTTTTAACTAATTACCTTATGGCACTTACTTCAACTTAATAATTGTAGCCGGGTAGTTCGCGATGCGGCTCCACATGGACAAATTCTCAGGATGACACCGCTGTCGAGAAATTAATTCCCAAACTTTGCGGAGAAATCCATTGGCGTTCAGGTTACATTTGTGCTTCAATGCTTAAAAGGGCGTTTTGCTATGAAAGTAAGTGGAACGACAGTGCATTCTTACCGACAGTTTGACGGCAGATTTGTCGTCAATGGTGTCGTCGACAGAACACTTTTCAAGTATACATATGTCTTGCAACCAGTTCGGCTAAGGGGCAGACGCCGCACAAGAAGTGGTTTCATATAAAAACGTGTGCAGGGTCACTGCATGCTTCTTCCCAAACCGTTCGTCTGGCTACCGGAACGAAGTCCACTAGGGTGGAAGCGAACAGATAAGCTGCGCACCGCGGCACCAGCTGAAGCCGGCTTGTGGTCATCACAGCTTAACGGGCACCGCGACCGGACGCTCTCCACCCCAGCAGACACGCTTGTTTGCAGACACGCTTGTTTACAAACACGTGGCGCGCCCTGTCGGTGAACGCGTTCTCTTTGCGTCAGCGCGTGTGGTTACAACAAACAGCAACCACTTCCCTGAAATTTGAAACCACTTGTTGCGCTGCGTTTGCCCGCTTAGCTGCTGTCCCGGGCAACCAAAAATCGCGCAATCGTTAAAGTAAGCTTTTTGTACACCATCCCTTGAATGGCTATTGCATTAAATCTTTCTTTTTCTCTCTTTCTCACACCCACTTTTTCTGTTTCGTTTTAATCATCATCATCATCATTTATTGACCCTTAAAGGCCCCTGTTGGGGTATAACATAAGGAGGGAGTATACATACGAAAAAGAAACGTTGAAACAGTCATGACTGAAGAAGAAAACAATAACAATAACATTCAACGTGGTAAAGAAGGTGTAATATAATGACAAACACAAAAAAGTAGTAACCAATGCACTCAAAAAAGTGCGATGCAGTAAAAGGTCAAATAAGTCAAGCATCAATACTCAGAAAGTTCGTTAGCATGCTTCGAAACTTGGTAGGGTTACGTTCGATTACTACGCGGTCAGGTAAACTATTCCATTCTGCAATTTCTACCGGCAAGAAATAGTTATTGAAGGATTTAGTGCCTCTATGAAAATGGTCATGACCTTTATGTTTCCTGTATGTTTCCTTCTTGTACCCTGTTTCACCTTTATGTTTCCTTGTCCTTTATGTGACTTGACGAAACATACTTTGTGTTTACGGCATGTTTACTCATCCTTTCTTAGAACTCGAGGAAACGAACTTTATCTTTCCTGTAGGATCTGTCCTTTGTGTTTACGGCAGGATGTTACCTTTGATTTCGACTTTATTGAAATTTAGACAATATACAGTTGTCCGGGTGAAGAGGGCTAAAGGTGACACACATGGTCACCTGACTAGGCCCTAGACACCCTGTATTCACGCAGGCACAGTTTCGACATGTTAAGTTACACAGTACAGACATTTTTTTTACAGGAAGACTACACTACAACAATTAATATACAGCAATATACATTGTACATTCAAATCAGTCTAATTAAGAATGTATAATAACTACAAACATGTTCAATTGACCAAAAGAAAACAAAGCAAGGAATCCAACTGGATCTCTTATACGACAATAAAAAAATAAAAAAAAATGTTCACATGACAAATATGTTCACTTGACAAAAAAATCAAGTGAAAAAAAAATTTCTAACCGGTTTATACACGATTTAAGAAAAATCTCTTTGCCTGGTTTCGGAAAGCAGGCAAAGAGGAACAGTTTTCCATGATGTCAATCAGAGCAGGATAAAGGTTTAACATATTAGGAATTTGCCAACTTAACAGCTGTGTCCCGTAATTCGTCCTACATTTAAACTTGATGAAATTGGTTCTCCTAAACTCGTAATGTGATTCGTGTTTGGTATACGTCAGAGAGAAGAGTTGTGGATCAATTTTGAAATCTGAATATGCATGCTCTGATAATCTCAGTTTATATAGGGATTCAATGTCCAGGATGCGATTCTGAGAAAAATATACAAATGTTGATTCACGTTGTGGTAGATTTTTAATAAAGCGCACACTTTTTTTCTGTAATCGATGGAGGCTTTCCATGTTAGACCTAGTAGTGGTGCCCCAAGCAAGCAGGCAGTAATGTAGTCGCGAATGAACAGTATTAAAATACAGTTGACGTCGTATATAACGAGGCAACAATAAGCGAAACTTATTAAGCATACCAATACAATGTGCAATATTGCGCTTAATATAGTGAACATGGCAAGACCAACGAAGGTTTTCATGAAACTGAACACCTAAAAATTTTTTGTGTTACCTTTTCAGCGGTCGCGACTCGAATGCCACATCATTATTAATATAAACAGGTCTGTTAACATGGGTAAAAACAATGCACTCAGTTTTGTCCACATTTAATGAGAGTTTATTTGTAACAAGCCAGTCAGATAGATTCCTAAGCCATAAGATTACACGCGGAATTAAGGAACCTAAATTGTTACCAGAAAAAAATACACTTGTGTCGTCAGCGTAAAGGATAATAGAAGGGGTTTGTGGGATAGATGCCATGTCATTGATGTATAAAAGAAACAGAGTAGGTCCTAGGATTGACCCATCAGGAACCCCAAATTTTATTAGCTTAGAATTAGACGTGGCATTATTAATAACAACATACTGGGATTGACCGGAAAGGTAGTTCTGCAATAATTTAAGTGAACTGCCTGGTATTGCATAATACGGCAGTTTGCTAAGAAGTATATTATGTTTAATAGTATCAAACGCTTTGCTGAAGTCTAGAAAAATACCTAATGTGTACAATTGATTTGCTATGTTGTTAATAAGTTTATCCTTAATACTGAGCAAGGCAGATTCAGTTGATTTCTTCCTCTGAAATCCGTACTGGCTGGGAGAGATTAACTGGTGTTTGTTAAGATAGGTAGTAATCCATGTATTAATCACTTTTTCTACTATTTTGGAAAACAACGGTAGAACTGATATAGGTCTGTAATTACTAATTATATTTGCAGCACCGCCTTTAAACAAAACAGCAACTCTTGCCATCTTCATTTTTTCGGGGAAAATGCCTGTTGTCAAGATTAGATTTGTTATATGACAAAGTAGATTAACTATTAGCTCAGCAATTGCTTTAATTGGTGCTACCTTAATGCCATCAAAACCGCAAGAACAGTTCTTTTTGAAACCTAATATAATATCATTAATCTCTGCAGGAGTAGCTGGATATAAGAAAAGGCTGTGCTGAAGATTATATTCCATGTATTTTCCAATATTACTGGGCGTTCCTGCTGAAAAGTCTCCAAATGACAAAAAATGTCTGCTGAACTCAATGGCAAGAGCTTTACCACTCAGAACCGTTCCTCCAATTGTCATTTGTGTAGGTATATTTCTTTTCTGATTTCTGTAGAAGATCTTTGACTGTACGCCACGTTTTTTGAGGGTCAAAGGAGACATCTGAAAATTTGTGAGCATAGTATTAATTCTAGATTTTTTTATATCTGCACCTAATTGATTTCTAACTTTTTTATACGCTTTCAGAACTGTCAAGTCTTTAGATTTTATAAACTTGGAGAAAAGCATATTTCGTGCCTTGATTCGCCTGAGCAGGCCACGTGTAATCCAAGGCTTCCTTCCTTTTCTGCACTTTGCCATTGTTACAACTGGGAAAGCGCATTCATACAACTCTGTTATTTTGCGCAAGAATTTGTCGTATAAAATATTAGGATCTTCGTCACACTGTAATTGGCTACATTCGACAGATAAGACGATTTGACGAAAATATTAAATTTTACTTTGGTTTATAACGCGGTAACTATTTGGTGGGTAAGTATGTTCGAACATTTGTATAGTTGACCTTTCCATAAAGCAGATGGTTGACAGGTGATCACTGATGTCACTCAGGAATACTCCTGCCGTGGTACCACGAATATCACTTTTTGTTAGGCATAGATCAATAAGTGTTTCGCTGGAACCTGTGATACGAGTAGGCGTTGTCATTATATTGGAAAAGCCGTCGGCCAACATCATATCAACAGATTCGTTCACAGAATTTTACTGTTCTAGTAGGTTTATATTAAAATCACCCATTATTACCAGAGGTCTACATTGTAAGAAGGGGTCACCCAATACTATTTCTAAAACGTTGAAGAACCTTTGAAGAAACGCAGAAGGTGGCCGATAAATTACGCCAAAGATGAATGCACTTGTCTGAATAAAAAGTGATTCATAGGAAGGGGTCAAAACTGTGCACTGTGGGATTATTTCGTAAGAAAAACTGTTGTTCATGTACAAAGCTACACCACCTCCTGCACTTCACACCTATAACAAAGAAAGCAAACAACATCATTCGATTCAGGATACCAGGTTTCAGTGAAAGCCAGCGCATCAAATTCATGGTTCAATGACGATCAAAAAAAAGCATAGAGTGCACCTGTGTGTGCCCTCTATGTTACCCGGAGGTGTACTCCCTCGAGCGCACATCCAGAAAACATATAGTGCACCCAGTGATTACCTTTTAACACATCCTAGAGGTAGATCATCTACCTGAAAGATGTTTAACTATTGGCGTATCTAAGTAAAAAAATGGGGAGGGGGGCGCCTGCCTCCCCTTCCCTATTTATCTTGGCTTCATCCGATGCATTGCCGGCCACGCGCCATCAACAGTACATACGTACATCAAAGCCTCATCCAGCGAATTATCTCTCACGACAAATAACGATTGCGCGGTGGCTGGAGACGCGGTGGCACGACGCGCAGTGTTTGATGGCTTGCGTTACATGACCTGATCAAGAGGCCATATGAGCTATTCTGCAGCTCTAAAGCACTCAGGTCGACAAATTTCTCACAGCGAGCGGCATGATGCACCATCCGAGAATGCTATTCACCTTGCCCAGGCTTCGAGTGAAATTCGCCGACCTTCTCAGCAACGCCCTCAGCCATTGACACAGCAACCTCATTTAACATCTGAGAGACTACCTCAGCATTCGCCTCAACCACACCAGTCATCCCAGCGACCATCTCAGTCAATTCTTCAGTAACCTGCTTCGAGCGCGCATGGAGCTTCAGCGTCGTTTGGTGATTACGCGTCTTTACCCGTAGCCCAGATGATCCTGCCCATGCTATTCACAGCTCTGCGTGCAATTCTAAGTGCCATTCCACAAGCAAACAACCTACCAGAGGTAAAAGCACTGCTTTCTATGGAATCGTTGGTGCTTCCACAACCACCAACAGCTCCACGGCAGGCTTACAAAGAATAATCGTTACAACAATGTTTTCGTATTTCAGTGGAATGCTAATAGCCTTCGAAATAAGTCAGCGGGTTTTCGCAAACTACTAGCTCAACATAACTTTCCTGTTTTATATACACAGGAGGCAGGCGTAAGAGATGACTTTCGTCTTTCAAACTATGTTATATATAAATCATCGCGCATTGCTGGAAGTAGCAGAGCGATGTTATTTGTGAGGAAGGACGTGCCGTCCTATTTAATACAGTCGAGCTATTTAAATATACCGGAGTTCGTAGCATGCAAGATATCTTTCAGAAATACAAGCGTCACAGTGATCAGTCTTTATCTATAATGTGCTAGCAAAATATCTGTAGACAGCTTGGTGAATGTGTTTGGTATCGCAAACTCACATGTGCTGGTTTGTGGGGACTTCAACGCACATAACGTCATCTGGGGCAGTGAATATAACGATACCCGTGGAAGCATCATAGAGTCTGCCGCAGAAAAAAGTAATCTTATCGTGTTAAATGACAGCTCCCCAACGTTCTTGCGGGGGTTTCGTTACTCAAGCTGTATAGACGTCACGCCCTGCTCACAAGACCTTCTTGATGGCGTTGAATGGTCAACGGACATAGAAACGCACGGTAGTGATCATTTTCCGATCCTGGTAAAACATCGCCTCATACGGAGTGAGGGGACCCGGCGCTACTCAAAATATACTAATTGGCAAAGTTTTCGGCACCACTTAAGTAACTCATTGGGCGAAAATCCGAGCTTTCAAAGTTTTGCAAATATCTTGTGTGAGTCTTACGAGATCTGCACAAAGCAAGTCATTGTTCCAAATGAATACGCTGCAGTCGACGGGGAATATGAATGTCTAAGAGCAATTAGAAGACGCGCAGAACGGGCTTACCGCCGCAGTGCAAAGCTGGATGACTACAAGATGGCGCAGAAAGTTAGGTCAACTTCGCGCAGACGCTTACAAAAATTAGGTACGATAAGGTGGCGAGAATACTGCGCGTCGTTGTCTCCCTTTACTCCAGTTCCCAGAATATGGTCAGTTGTCCGATCTTTTAGTGGTCCAGTTACCCAGAGCCATCCCTTCCGAGCCCTTGCCGTAGCTCGAAGCACTCCGGAAACATCTGTTGCTGACGAATTCTGTCAACTTATATCCAGACCAGGAATTCCGTTCACTTGCCTACAATTTATAAGTTCGATAACACCAGCAGAACAGAAAGTTCGTGCGTGCTTCATGTCACAACATCCTCAACTTGACTGTGAGTTTAGTCTAAATGAATTGAAATGTGCTCTTTCGTCATGCCGTACATAGACAACCGCAGGCCCAGATGGTGTTACGTATGTGATATTAAAGAACCTAGGTCCTGTAGGAAGAATGGCTCTTTTGGAGATATTTAATGACATCTGGATAAGAGAGACTCTGCCAGATTCATGGAAATTAGCGCGGGTAATTCCAGTACTAAAACCAGGAAAGACTCCCCTTTGTCTTGACTCCTACCGACCCGTCAGCCTCACAAGCTGTTTTTCCAAACTAATGGAGAAGATGATAGACCATCGACTGCAGTGGTGGTGTGAACACACAAATATGTTTTCCAATTACATGACCGGATTTCGACAAAATCGGTGTACAATGGATTCAGTACTAGACATTGCCACATGCGTCGAACATGAACGAAGTTGCGGGAATGTGACAGTAGCAGTATTTTTAGACATTCAAAGAGCATTCGACACTGTAAGTCACTTACACATCCTTGCTGGTATGTTAGAGCTTGGCCTACACGGTCGAGCACTACGATGGGTATCAAATTTCTTGAAAGACAGAAAAATATTTATGGAAACAATCGAAGGCGCGAGTAATTATCACAGCATCACACAGGGCGTTCCGCAGGGCAGTGTTCTCAGTCCGTTTTATTCAACTGCGTCATGGCAGCCTTGCCACTAAAACTCCCGTCTGGTCTACAGTATTCGCTGTACGCAGATGACATCTGCATATGGGCCTCTGGATCTCATATACAAGACATTCAAACAACGCTGCAAGAGGGTCTTGATAGTATCGACACCTTTTTAAAAGAAAGAGGCATGAGTCTTTCATACGCAAAGACAGCCGTACTTCCTTTAACTAGACGACAGCTGAATAATTTCCAACTTACGCTTAATGGGCAAACTTTGATGCTTGTGAAAGAGCATAAATTTCTTGGAATTATTCTTGACCGCCAGCTCACATGGGCTTCACACATCCGCGCAATTGAAAAGCAGACCAATGCAGTAATAAACGTACTTCGGCCACTCGCAGGCACAACGTGGGGGGGATCAGTCTCTTCGCTACTACAAGTTCCATAATGCACTCATAAAACAAAAAATTGCTTACTCGGCACCTATTCTCCATGGTTTATCACAAACTTCTGAGGAACGTCTTCAACGTTTCCTGGCAAGAGGGCTGCGAGTGTGTCTTGGGGTTCCGCAGGCTACCTCGAGTTCTTTAGTAATTGCTGAAGCTCGTCACCCACCATTTCTAGTCATACGAACGGTTGAAACATGCCGACATACGTATCGCATCTTAACCCAACACGAGAATCATCCATTAAATCTCGCGCTTACCGAAAGAAAAAAAAGCAAAATTCACGATGTTGTTCGAGAACATAAAGCATTATTACCAAGATTTGAATTATGCAAAGTGGATGTTTGTTACCCTCCCTGGATGTTAACATGTCCTAAAATAGAATTATCGGTTGACGGGATTATATCTAAGAGAGACATGTTCATAGTAGCCGCACAACAACTGGCACTCTTCCAAATTTACTCCTTATATCCCCAGTACATACACGTTTATACAGATGGTTCGTGTCATAAAAATTCCTCGACTTCAGCATTCGTCATTCCACATTTAGCGCTAGAGCAGACATTTAAATTATCCCGAGAGACATCTTCCACCGTGGCAGAACTGTTTGCAATCCTGTGTGCTTTGCGTTTCATAGCATCAAAAGAACATTCGCAAAAATGGGTTATCTTTAGCGATTCGAAAGCCGCTCTCACATTACTACAGAGCAATAAGAAAAATTCTTTGAACACTTTGCTATTGTATGAGACACTCAAAGAACTTACAAAAGCAAGCGCAATGAACCACGTAATTGCATTCCAGTGGATACCTGGGCACTGCAATATTCCTGGAAATACTGCAGCGGACGCAGCTGCGAATCGGGCGCACAATAACGCGGAGACAACCAATCTTCCTCTATTGCGTAGTGAAGTCCGTCTGCTCCTGAGGCAGATTTCTTGTCGCCTCAGCAAAACTACCTGGTTTGATCATCAAACTAAAAACTCTGAGTTATACTTCATAGACCCATGTATAAACTTAACAATGCCGGAAAATCTAAGAGACAGCAGAAAATTTGAAACATTGGTACACCGCCTGCGTCTTGGTACTGCATTCACTAAACACTTCTTGTACAGGATAAAACGTGTCTCTAGTCCGCAGTGTTCTTGAGGCCATCCAGACGAAGATGTGAATCATCTTCTCCTCGAGTGCACTAAATACAATCCACAAAGAAGGGTACTGAAAGCAAATTTGTTGATATTAGACAGAAGAGCATTCACTCTAAAAAAAATACTTGGCCCATGGCCAACTGCGGGCCTTCAAAAAAGAGCGCTTCTTGCTCTGAAAAAGTTTTTAGAGGAGACCAACATTTTGGGAAAATATTAGGTATCAGATGATCCGAATGCGCTAAATGAGTAACATAAACGTTGCTCGTGATTCATAATTGGTGTATGCGGCGATCGCAACTTTTATACAATATGTATAATTCTGTTCTGTACTTGCAGTGCATAACATGTGTTGTGTGTAATGGCTGTTCTCAATATCTGACTTTATGTATGCGTACGTGGACTGAACTAATGCACAGAACTTGGCGACTCATGTACTGTTGGACTGTATATTTTTTATTCATCCAGTGTTCTACTGAGTGCCATATTTCGTGTCGCTATTCTCCCTTTCTACGCAAATTTATTTCCTTTGCTAAGTGACAAGGAGTAGCCGGTGCCACCATAAAGGCGCCAACCTCTCCTAATATTCACTTCAATAAAAAAAAAGGTCCCCTAGGGGAACATCAGAAGAGCATCGCAGTCGATAATACAAAAAGGAGGAAAACAAGAAAAAGAGCTCGCCATGCAATAGGCTACATAAACATGCAGGGCGGCTAAAGAAAGGAAAAGTGGGCAGAGATTGAGGAGCAATTACACAGAGAACAAATAGGGGTGTAAGCGGTTACAGAAACGCAGCTTAGAGACTCAGAAGAGCCGCCAGTTATTGAGAATTATGTTTGGGAAGGGTGCAACAGAACTAAGTCGGGAAGAAAGGGAGGGGGAGTCGGAACGCTCATCCATCAGGGAGCCGAATGGAAAAGAGTAAATTCACAATGTCAAGAACATCTTTGGTTATCAGGTACAATGAGTGGGAAGGAAACTTGGCTGGGCGTTACGTATTTGTGGACCGGAAAAAATTGCACAGAGAAGAATAAAGAGTTAGTGGAATGCATAAGCGCTAATATTAAGGCTTTCGGGAGTGGGGCTGAAATTGTCCGATTAGGTGACATGAATGCCCCCATTCAGGATTTAGATGGCTATACCGACAATAACGGGAAGTCAATGCTGGACCTTTGTGAGCAACATAACCTCGTGATCGTGAATACAGGACCTAAGTGTGAAGGACAGATCACGTGCGAAGTGGGAAACCGGCAATCGACCATTGATTACTGTCTGATGACAGAAGGAATTCATCATAAGTTGAGAGAAATGGTCATCGGTGAGGAAGGGTTTAACAGCATAGGGAGTGACCATAAACGCACCATATTGAAAATGGGATATGTAGTTGGGAAAGAGAGCAAGGAGAGCAAAATAGCCAGTCCAAATTTGAACGCTGAACAAATTGCAAATACAGTCACTAGAGTTGAGGAAGAACTTGGCAAATGGCCAAGTAAAGAGTGGGAATATGGTGAGCTTCTAAGGGTAATAAGGAGAGAAATACGGAAAGAGAAAGAACATGTTCGTTGGAAAGGAAAAAAGAAACCGAAAAGCCGGTGGAACAAGGAGATGCGAGAAGCGATCGCCGAACGACAGAAAGCATCTCGAGAGCACAGGCAAGCAAAGAAGGCGCATTTGTCACAGGATGAAGTAACTAGTAAATGGCTAATATACCGGGAGAAAAAGTCTATGGTTCAAATACTGGTGCAAGCAAAATTAAAAGGTGAAAGTGAACGTTGGTTGTCAGAAATACGTGAGAAAAAAAAGGCTGCACCTAGATTATTTCGGAACCACATAACATTATTAGGCAGGAAGTCAACAACAATACAACAACATATCCTAGACAAAGATGAAAACAGACTGGAAGGAGAAGCGGCAATAAATTACATCCGAAAAGCAACAGCCGAATCTTTCCAAGGCAATGACGATGTTATACTTGATGAAAAAAAGAGCATGAAAGAGACCCAAGGGGAAAAGCAGCTGGTGCTGACAAATTTAAACTGGAAGAAAGCGGAAGAGAAAATTCCTAAGCGCACAGCCACAGGGCTAGACGAGGTTCCCGTTAGGCTGATAAATGAACTAGGACCAAAAAGTAAGGAAGCTCTGGTGAAAGCAGTGGAAAAAAACTTTAAAAGACAGACGAATACCAGACAGTTGGCGACAAAGTATAATGAATTTAATTTATAAAGGTAAGGGGGATAAAGACAGAATTCACTCGTATAGACCGTTGACAATTACATCGGTAATATACAGGCTAGCAACGCAGACAATCAAATTAAAGCTTCAAGCATGGACAGAGAATAATGACATTTTGGGAGAGCTTCAGAATAGGTAGGCGTTTGGATGATAACTTGTTTGTTCTTACTCAGTGTATTGAAATATCAAAAGCAGAAAGCAGACCGTTGTATGCGGCCTTTTTAGACATTACAGGAGCCTACGACAACGTAGACCGCAACATTTTGTGGGATATTCTGGAATGGGAAGGCTTAGGTAACGATTGTATACAGCTTTTGAGAGAGATTTACCTAGAAAATACCGTTTGCGTTGAATGGGAAGGGATGAAGAGCGAGGAGAAAGTTCATATAAACAAGGGTCTGAGGCAGGGGTGCCCTTTATCCCCGCTGCTGTTTATGATGTACATGGTGAGGATGGAGAGGGCGCTAGAAGGAAGTATTATCGCGTTTAATCTCTCATACAAACAGGCGGGTACAGCAATAGAGCAGCAACTCCCAGGTTTATTTTATGCGGACGACATTGTGTTGCTAGCTAACAAGCAAAGTGATTTGCAACGTCTGGCTAATATCTGTGGACAGGAAGGCAACAATTTAGGCTTGAAATTTAGTGTTAGAAAGTCAGGTGTTATGGTATTCAATGAAAACAGTGAACAGACAGTGGAGATACAGGGCCAAGAAATACCTCGGGTAACAGAATATAAATATCTTATTATATGGATAAACGAAGGCAATGGATATATGGAAACACAGGAAAAAACCATAACAGTAAAGGGGAAGAGAAATGCAGTCATAATGAAGCACAGAGAGCTATGGGGATACAATAAGTACGAGGACCTCCGAGGTATGTGGAAAGGTGTAATGGCTCCAGGACTTACTTTTGGAAATGCGGTTGTTTGCTTTAAATCAGGGGTACAATCAGGACTCGACGGGAACCAAAGGTCAGTGGGTCGACTTGCATTGGGCGCTCACGGGAAGACTATAAATGAAGCTGTGCAGGGTGATATGGGCTGGACTAGTTTTGAACTGAGGGAAGCTCGCAGTAAAATTGAGTATGAAGAACGGCTGAGGAATATGGAAGAAAGTAAATGGGCTGGGAGAGTGTTTAGGTATCTGTACAGGAAAAACATTGATTCACAGTGGAGGAAAAGAACTAGGAAGCTTACCAGCAAGTACGCGGCCTGTAGGGTGGACAACACAGCAACAAAGAAGGTCAAGCGGAAAGCCAGAGAAGCTGAAATAATCTCATGGGTGGCGGCAATGGAAAAGAAACCTGCCATGAGTAATTACTTAAGAGGAAAAAACGAAATCAGGAAAGAAACCATTGATGATAACTCAAAGGGAAGCTCATTACTTTTCGAAGCGAGATCGGGATGCCTTGGAACACGCACCTATAAAGCGAGATATAAGAAGGAAGAAGAAGCATGTGCTTGCTGTGGTAAAGCTAGGGAAACTACGGAGCATGTTTTATTAGAATGTGAAGACGTCTACCCAGCGGTGGATTTAGGCACCACTGGCCTCCTTGAAGCCCTTGGGTTCAGAGGGAGCAGTGGTAAAGCAAACATGTCCGCAATAGACATTAGTAAGAGGTGACTGGAGTATTGGTCGAAGAAAAGTAGGGAAACGACAAACGACGCAGACGTACACAAGCACAGTTCGCAATAGGGGATCAACAAATTTGGGCGTGGTAGTTCATAGTGTTTCTTTTTCTTTTTTCATTGTTTAACCTAGGTAGGATATTAGGCAGTATCTTAGCAAGAGCTTGGTGGCGCAACCCACCGCCTCGTTCCAAAGTGGACGCTCATAATATCCATGCATCCATCCATTTATGCGCGGCAAAGTTACTGGATGATATATTGAGCTGGGCCACGTTGTGTTGGTGTGAGTGATGAGAGTGCTCGTTGCATTTAGGCGGTAATTAAATCGTATTTTAGAAGTGCATCAACAAAATGTGATCCGTATCGTTTGCATTAACCAGCAGGAAACTTCTGGACTCGCGTAACGCTGTTAGTTCGCCTTATGTTTCCTGTGATAAGCCAGTGTCTTCCGTGTACTACAGCACCCGTCCGAGCTGGCTTTGTTGTCGCCTGTCCGCGTTCGCTCGTGAAATACCTGGTACTGTTGCTTCGAATTACGGTGCGTGGAAGAATTTGTTGAAAGTTGTGCTTTCGTGTGCTGGTGTTCATCGACAATTCGATATTGTTCGCGCTGGAAAGAGAGTCGTCGCGTGGTGCCTGCGAGACGAAGGAGCGTTCGGTGACCACATGTTGAAGGTAAGCAAGTCTGACGCTTGCGCGCATTCTCGCAGCTTATGGTTCATGTAGTAAGCTTTGTGCACTGACAACAGAGCACTTTCGGAGCGTATGTTCTCCATGTTGCTGTGCACATTTAGCAAACCGTCTCACGATGGGAGTTTCCGTGAAATGTATTATTTTTGACCGCTTTTGTGACCGTCTCTCGACGTAACCGAGCGAACGAGCACAACGACGGATGACAGAGCGAACGCGGAGCTCAGCGGGTGATGAAACACAGCTATAGCGAAGAGAGCATGAAGAGGAAAGCGGTGGAGGAGAGTATGTCGAAAGGGCGAGGGCGAAAGCGGTTTTGAAGAAGAAACTGCGGTTCAAGCATGGCAGCAGAAATAATCCGAAATATCATTCACCTCGCACGGCTCCAGCCGCCGATATCCAAAGCATACACGAAGGGAACTAGCGCGCGCGGCTGTTGAGCGAGTCGGAACGAGAGGCGTCCTGCCCGTGACGTCACTTGCAAGAGAGCGCCACTCCAACTTCTCGCCGCTTATAGAACGCAGCGCTTCGGCGTCTTATTCTGCATTGACAGTCGGCGTGCTTTGGCGTCGCTCGGCGTAACCGAACGAACGATTACAAGGAGAACGCGGAGCACAGCGGGTGAGGAAAGGCAGCTATAACGAAGAGAGGGTGAAGAGGAAAGCGGAGGAGGAGGCTACAGTGAAAACACGAAGTGGAACGCGGAGGAGGGGAATATGGAGAAAGGGCGAATAGGAAAGCGAAGTGCAGCGCAAGATGGCCTCTGCGGCAACAATGGCTACGATATGGCGCCAGGGAAGTGCCTGTAGTCTGTTCGCCGACGACCCCACCGATGCAATATATTGAAACAAAGCGCTGCATGAGCGGAGGTCTGTCTGCGGCGGCTTCTGTGAATCACGGCCACGAGTCACCGACGTGTCGTCTCTCTTGATCTCCCAGTTAGCGACGCAGTCGTCCCACTCTTAGCTTCGTTGGAAGCGTGCTGCAGGAGACAGATTGTCCGCGCCAGCATACATATCGCAATATGACAGCACGCATAGAGCTGCGCTCAAATTTCTCATTATGGAGTATGATAATAAATGTTAAGACAAGACTATGCATTGACGGGCAACCATGGAACTCCACTTTAATCTGATGGCAATCGCTTATATACAACTGATATAATTGACAGCGCCCCCTATAAACAACAGGGAGTATCGTAATTGACGCTAAAATTTGCGCCTTGGATTTTACAAGTCGCGATCTTGAGATATAGAGAGTCGGGCGAAAATAATTCTCGAGAGAAGTGGTGACAAATACAGGTTCAAACCACGGCCGCAAAAAATTTCGACTGAAACGATATTTGGAGACATCAGAGTTGAAGTAAACGATGCTTTGCTGCACATCGATGCTGTGTGTCCAATGAAAGTTAAATGGTGAGATACAACATGTCTCCTTGCGGCGTCTTTAGAATCGTTGCGCTATTTCGGCCTTACATCTGTAGCAACGAACCTTACAATAGCATGCAAACTGTTCCTTATCTACTGCTTTCTCTACCGAAGGAACGCACGCAAGCAGATTAACAGACGGACGGCTACACACATCTTTGGTACAACGTGAATGCTAATAGTTGTGTGCTGCACGGTGTCTAGTAGAGGCCCCGATGCCTAGAACGAGTCGAGTAATTATGTTATCAGTAGGCGTTCACAGTGAGGTGGTAACAATCAGCGCGTTGTCAGGTCTATCTCAAGGCAGGTTTTGTATGAAGCTTGTTCATTTAATCGGAAGGATTGCTCTGGATTCTCCGAAGGCTGAGAAAAAAGATCATCCTCATCATCATCATCAGCCTGGTTACGCCGACTGCCGGGCAAAGGCCACTCCCATACTTCTCCAACTACCCCGGTCATGTGCTAATTGTGGCCATGTTGTCCCTGCAAACTTCTTAATCTCATCCACCCACCTAACTTTCTGCCACCCCGTGCTACGCTTCCCTTCTCTTGGAATCCAGCCGGTAACCCTTAATGACCATCGGTTATCTTCCTTTCTCATTGCATGTCATGCCCATGCCCCCCCCCATATCTATTTCTTGATTTCAACTAAGATGTAGTTAACTCGCGTTTGTTCCCTCATCGACTCATTTGCCTTCAACCGGACCACGGGATGACCACTGTTTTCTCTAATTTGGCCCTAATTCCTGTCTTTCACACCATGTCAATTGTTTAATTAACATATTTCTCCAGGTAGCTGGTTTTATCACTCATGTTCAATTCAATACACATATCTTCAAGAAGTGTTCGGAAAATTTCGTGCACTTTGAGTACGTTCAGGTCGTGTAACCGGTTGCAGCCTGTCCTTTAACAAAATGGCCTAGCTCCCTATATTTACTTCAATTTAATTGTGGGTAATTTTCATCAAGAGAACTCAAGCTTTCGATTGTGGTCTAGTACTCATGAGAAAACATCGATTGACATAAGACGTCACCGTACTTCCACAGTGGCCCCATTGAAAAAGTCGCCGCTCTCAATTGTAGAATGCACACGAATTTGCTAATGTGACACCGAAAAATATGCAAATGGTGAACTGAAGTTGAGAAAACAGAACGGTGGCGCAAATAAAAAAAATAACGGAGGGCATAGTAGCTGTTTAATGTGGAAGGACCAGAAAGAGTATCCATGGTGCAGTTCCAATATCGGGTAGTGAAGTGTAAAGAGGAAACAAAGTGTAGCTTACGGCTTTTTTTTTACCTTTCTGGAACTCGTTCAAGTGTGAAGAACCGAGACAAGTTTTCAATCGGTATTTAGTGCTTACTATTGGAAACCACATTTGGCATTAAATTTATAATCGTTAACAATGAATGAATAAAGATAATGTTAACGTGGCGGACGTCCCTCGGCGTCTGTTCAAGATTAGGTAGAAGGTGAACTGGGTTTGAGGATTGTGGGGAAAACTATTCCCTTTTCACTCTTCGTTTTTTTTTTCGGCCTATATGGACCCTTGTGCTTCTCCCTAGGCGCATGTGCAATTGAGACGTTCTTGCATGTAGTGGTCGACTTCTCCTAAACCGTTCAAAACATGCCACTTTGACTACCCCATGTCGCGATGGCTTTCTGTACTTCCGGGACAGATTTAGTTACATATAATAGGGTTCTGATGTCACAGTGTAATAAGTGTTGGATGTCAGATTGCCCATTCGAAAAAGCTGTTGTACTCCAAATGAGCTGCTGTAAATCTCTCCAACATGACGCATGGCAATATGTGCATCGGCACCAAAGTTTCTATTTGTAGCTTAACCAACACTATGTGATAATTGTTCAAGTTAGCACATGTAATCATTAAAATAAATGGTGTAATAGTAAACAGTTGGTAGCGTTAGAAAAAAAAATCTGGTTATGTATTGGTCGCCGCTTCAAAATTAACCAGAAATTATCAGAAATTATGCCCTGTGGCTGCTGCCCCAGTGGCCACGGGGAAATATGTCCGCACGCGTCCCTCCATATAGCCTGCAAGCTAAGAGCATTAATCGAGCTGCTCGTCATTTGAACGACGAATTTCATGACTGTATAATTATTGTTGCTTTCATTGTAGTGACTCTGTCTTCATCAGAAAAAAGCCGCTCACGACAGTGAGAACAACCTGCTTACATTTAAAGAGGCATATTTATTAATTCAAGAATACAAAATTGTAAAGATAATATAATGAAGAAAACGAAAACGTTGAACAACTGATAACACAAATGCGCGTAAGAAGCTGTGGGACCTCTGCGCTGCCCCCGCGCAAGCACCGCCACCTCATGCCGTCGCCGTCGGCTGGAAGGTGTCCCGTCAACGGCACGTAACAGCCACCGTGGGGCCAACGACTGCAGCTCCGAGCCCGCACTCCCCGCGCAGCCGATAGCAGCGGTTCGTGCCAGCGCTGCTGTCCGAGTGGCCACGGAGAAATACGTCCGCAGGCGCCGCAGACGCCACTCGGAGATGTACGTTGAGTTCGTGGGACTCAACAAAGCCCCAGGTGACGAGGTGCCTCAGCCAGAGTTGCTCGTCGCTGGAAGGACGCCCACCACGCAACCCTGTCCACTGCAGCAGACGCGACGATCCTCTTCCAGATGACGACGGTGTTGACCTGCTTGTCGAGGATACGCACGTGGACGACTCGAGGAGCGACGTCGCGGCGCTTGTCCGTCGCTCTGATCTCCCGTCAGGGTCCGTAGCTCCCACCGGCATGCCTGATGTGGCAGAGGTGTTGCTTCCAGGCCTGGTAGCCCTGAATGGAGAGGGCAGGTGTCTTCTTGCGCCAGTGGTCGCGTCTCGACTGGCCACGGGTCCCTGGTGGTGGTCTCGCCGCCAGTAGCCGCTGCTGTGCTCGGAAGCACAGGTACGTGAAGTAGCGTGAGCCCGCCGGTCGCGTCGCACACCACCGTCGTCGTGTCCTTCCACTCCTTTCGGCGACTTCAGCTCGCAGAACGGAGACGTGGTTCGGAACGGGATCGCCAACAGACACGTCAGAGAACGTTGGCTCGTGCTCTTCGTCTTCGTTTTCTTCGTCGCTTCCTCGGTTCTTGAAAGAATGCGTGGCTCATCCCTCGTGGTGTAAAGAAAAAAAATTAAAAGGCAATCAAATTTTAAGAACATAATGAGGACTGTGCCTTTTGAATTTTTCTTTTCTTTGAATTCGGCGTACATACATCGGGTGTTAGAAAAACCCGGATATCAAGTTTTTTTATTTATCTGAATAAATATTCACAATAAATCTCACTTCACGCGAGTTGTTCAACGGGCCGCCTAAATACGCTGTAATTTCTCCTGTGTGGAGCATTGGAAGGATTCAGGCTCCATACCGTAACTATGAAGTTGGCGTCCACACAAAAAAGCAACATGAAATGCAGCCAGGATTTTCTTATCAATAGCTTTCTAATATAGTATATATATGCTCTTCATGATCGCCTACTCTGAGCCAATGAAACTTCCAGGCACTGAGTTAACACAAAGCGATTCTCGTCTAAGCCGCCATGGTGTATAATTATTTAATATTTCGATTTTCTCCACTAAGTTAGATTGCTCGTTTTTTTACTTCGTACTGCAATATTAAGCTGAGCGGCTTTTTTTTTCTTTTGTGTCTTTGTATAATTTAGACTAGCATTTTATCATACGGCTGTGAGCCTAACCAGGGAAGCGTTTTTACATAGTTGTTGTAAAACGAAGGTCACTTACTTTCCCTAGGACCATGGCTTTCCTATGTCTAACTTCGAAACATTCTTTATTTCTCTTTTAATTACAACTTTAAGGGAGTTCTTTATATTTAGATTTTGGCAGCAGTCCCTCTTCAATACACCTCCCCTTTTTGATTTTCTAAATCGTACTTCATTCGATATATTCACGGTTCAATTTCAACACTTCGTCCTGACAATATCGAAGCCTTCAGCGCCAAGACCGTCCGAGATGCAGCCCGCTATTATTTGAGAAAGAAATGTTGCATCGAAATCATTTCGTTGATCCCATGCGCATTAGCTCACGGCGAGGCAAACCACGCTTTCCTCTTCTTTTGTCTCGTCCTGATTTAATTTTTAAGACTGCCGGTGGCAGATGGCACAATTCTAGTCCTTGAGCTAGTCTACTTGAAGACTACTCGCACAAAACATTCAAACGCATAATCGGTATATTGACGAAAATTCATTAATTACTTTTTCGACTAATTAACATATGGCACTTCTGCAGTTGCGTTTCATTTTCAAAACATTGCCTGAATTTATGTGGGACAATCTGTACGCATGGGGTGTTTCAGCGAACACTTTCAAAAAGTTTTTGAAGACTGCCTGTGGGAGATAGCGCTATTCCAGTCCATGAGCTGGTCTACTTGAAGAGGCGGACATTATTTCCACAGAAAATTGAAATGCATAACCGACAAGTGAACAAAAATTCACGAATTATTTTTTAACTACTAACCTTATGTCTCATACTGCAACTTAATAATTCTAGCCGGGGAGTTGGCAACGCTGTTTCACTTCGGACAAATTCTCAGGATGACGCCGCTTTCGAGATATTGATTCCCGAACTTTGCGGAGAAATACATTGGCGTTCAGGTTTCATTTGTGCTTCAATGCTTAAAAGGATGTTTTGTTAAGAAAGTAAGTTGAACGAGAGTGCATTTTTGTTGACAGTTTGATGGCACGTTTGTCGTAAATGGTGTCGTCCACAGAATGCTTTTCAAGTACGTATGCCTTGCAGCCAGTTCGGCTTAGGGATGCATGCTTCTTCCCAAAGCGTTCGTCTGGCTACCGGAACGAAGCCCACTAGTGTGGAAGCGAACAAATAAGTTGCGCTCCGCTGCACCAACTGGCGCCCGCATACAGTAATCGCAGTTTCACGGGCACCGCGGCCGGACGCTGTCCACCCCAGCAGACACGCTTGTTTACAAACACTTGGCGTACACAGTCGGACAACGCATTCTGTTAGCGACAGCGCGTGCGGTTACAACAAAGGAAACCACTCCTAATGGATCCTAATGGCTGAATTCTATGACATAAGGGTGCCGGTCAGCCCGCAGGGTTATCTGACTGAGCTAGCTTGGACGCTCGGTTGCTACAGTCATAAGTTCTAATCCTGGCGTTTATCTTTTTTTTTCCCTGTGGGTGGGGCGCTCGAATTTTTCTCGCCCAGTACACTACATGTCCAGGCTTGGAGTGGCGCCTGACACCGGCAAAAATACCGAAAGCATGTGGGGCTATATTACTCTAGGTACAACCAAATTAGGAAGACCCACTAAGCTACAAGAGACACTTCCTCACGAGAACAGGAATTGACCTCCCTGGTGCAGTATGCGGCAACTCCCTCCTAAATGACTCATTCAAATAACCAATGGTCCTCAGTCCCAGCAGCTGCCGAGCACCTGACCAAGGCGGCGGTCAGACGCAGGAGTGGGGGCTAAGAATCTCTGAAACCGGACAGGCTGCCAATGGGTAGTGACCCTTGCAGCGTTTAACACCCGAGCCCTCTCGAGTGAAGCTAGCCTAGCAGGACTCTTTGAGCAACAATCAGGTATTGTTTCGGATATCATTGGCCTCAGTGAGGTTAGAACTGGTGAGGCTTATACAGTGCTGAGAAATGGCCACGTCCTCTGCTATAAAGCACTACCAAATAAGCAGTTGGGGATAGGATTCCTAATCCATAAGTACATAGCCGGGAATGTTGACGAATTGTACAGAATTAATGAGACGGTAGCAATAGTCGTAATTAAGCTGAATAGTAGGTACAGAATAAAGGTAGTACAAATATATACGCTCCAACCTCCAGCAACGATGATGAAGAAATTGAACAGTTTTATGAAGATGTTGAATTAGGGATGCAAAAAGTGCAAACTCAGTACACTGTAGTCATGGGCGACTTACTTCAATGCAAAATTAGGGGAAAAATCAGGGTGGCGAACAAGCAATAGGCATCTACGGCGTGAATTCTAGGAACTCTCGCGGAGAGATGTTGGTAGAATTCGTGGAAAGGAATAAGCTCCGAATATTGAACACCTCCAGAAAGAGTTGGAACAAAAAGTGAACCTGGAAAAGCCTTAATAGTGAAACAAGAAATGAAATTGATTGGATACTTTCCACCAATCCCAGCATAGTGCAGGATGTAGAAGTGTTAGGTAGATTAAAGTGGCAGTGATCATCGATTATTCAGGGCTAGGAATCACCTTAATTTGAAGAGAGAAAGAGTAAATATGGTCAAGAAGAAACAGGTACACCTAGACGCAGTAACGGTAAAAGCAGATCAATTCAGGCTGCTACTTGCAAACAAATATGTAGCCATAGAACAGAGAGACGAAGGTGAGATAGAGGTAATGAATGAAACCGTAACAAGACTGGCTTCAGGAGCAGCAATTGAAGCTGGAGGTAAGACACCAAAGCAACCGGTTGCCAAGCTCTCCCAAGTAACAAAGGACCTAATAAAGAAACAGCAAAGAATGAAAGTGTTCAACTCAAGAGCTCAGATAGAATTCGTGGAGCTGTCGAAACTGATCAACAAGGAAACAAAAAGAGATATTCATAATTATAGCATGAGAAAGACTGAGGAAGTAGTAAAAAATGGACGCATTATGAAATTAGTGAGAAGGAAACTCCGCATCGCACAAACCAAAATGTATGCACTGAAAGATAAGCAGAACAATATCATCAGCAATCTCGAAGGTATAGAAAAGCAGCGAAAGAATTCTACGCTGACCTGTACAGTACCCAAAGGAGCCACGATATCTCCATTCGAAGCAGTAATGAACA